>NW_021319879.1:930818-1064868 GCF_001605985.2 Dendrobium catenatum | reverse complement strand
TTCCTTATTTCCGTTGATGTAACTGAAGTATGTGTTAAGGAATGCCAGGATATTTCTTCTCTTTTATTTGGCAGACCAGTAAGAAGGGCCACTTCATCAGCAGTGAAAGGAATGGGTTGACCTTTTATAACAAATCATTTTTTTGAAATGTCTCGCCTTGAGATCAGCTCATAAATAAGAGGAACATTTTGCTCAAACCCAGGAAATTCCAAAAACTGTATCATCTTTAAACGTTTCAATGTGTCCTTGACTTCAGGAGTAATTTGCTGGGCAAAGTTATCACATATTGTTCGAAACGAAGAAACATAACATCTATAGGTAATTGGACGAACATATATTTGAAAATTGTAAAAAATTAAAAATTAAAAATAAGTAAATGAGATACGCACAAAAAACTCACAACATACGCAGAATATAAGCAATGGTCGCGCACAGTGTACGCATAACATACGCATATATTACGCACATCACATGCACAAGAACGCACGGTGCAGGAAACATGGCAGCAAATTATACGCACGCATAAAGTACGCACAATATAAGCACTGAGCACGCAACGTATACGCATAGAGTACGCACAAAAGATGCATTGCGTATGCACAGCCTACGCATATTTGTGTTTAAAATTTAGTTAGGTTTTATGTTTCAAATTTCAACATAAATTTATCATAAACCCTGAATACAGAGAAAACACGATGGCATCACAATATCAAACATTTAAAAAGTTTCGAGAAGCAATGCATACGCATAGAATAAGCATAAAATAAGATCTTCAGAACCTTGAACACCAACACATAGCATAACCATAAAATACGCATTACGAAACAGAAAATATAGCATTAAGTTATCATTTTCTTTGGGGGTGACTACATCTTGGAAGAAACTGAGTGAAGAATGCTTGAAATTGCTCCGGAGTGAATGCTTGAAAGTTCGAAAGTTTACTGTAACTTGAAAATCGAAACGTCGACTCCGCCATTCGACCTTTACAAGGGTTTAAATGTTGATGCCACGTCGACATTTCACTAAGCGCCACGTTGGTAACTGGGGGTCCGAACTGAAAAAAAAAATTAGGTTAATTTATAAAAAGGAGACGCCTTAAATATATGAGGCGAGGCGCGCCTCAGTAAACTTGAGGCGTAAGCCTCATAAACTAAACTTATTACGTATGTTTTGAGGCTTAAATGTACGAAATTGCGCTGAGGCGCGCCTCAAGGCGCGCATTTTATTGCGCAATTTTAAACGTTGATTGTAAGAGTAATTTTGAAGTTCTTCTTGTTTTTAAAGTTCGTTAGTTGTTTGTATAGAAAGATACTGAGCGGTACAGAGCATGTACCGAGCGGCACCGAGCATGTACCTAGCGGTACCGAGCATGTACTGAGCAGTACCGAGCATGTACCTAGTGATACCTAGCGGTACCGAGCATGTACATTAGCTATTTTTTTTTCATTTTTAGAGGCGGACGCCTCTCAACTGTGAGGCGAGGCGTTCCTTGAGGCGCGCCTCAGTAAACTTGAAGCATACGCCTCAAATCCTGAACTCATTGCGTGGACTTTCAGGCTTAAAGAGGCGAAATTGCGCTGAGGCGCGCCTTGAGGCCCGCCTCTTATTGCGCAATTTTAAACCATGGGTGGGGCATGGGAACAAGAGATTTTCGTGAGGCAGGGAATCTTAGGAGAGAAAATAGAGGATATTGCTGGGAATGTTTTAAATGGAATGCATAATTCATTCATTCGAATTGCAATTAATATCAGTCAACTACTATAAATAGAAAAAAGCTGCAAGATTAATTCAAGCTTATTTGAATTCAAAACTAGCTAACTATTAAAATTCCTTTCATGTAATTTTAAATAAAAAATCTTAATAAATAAATGCAATAACATTGAAATAAAATCAAAAAATAATCTAAAATGCTAGAATATTATAGAAATAATATTGAATTATATTTGATGCATGTCTTGTACTACATGAATGACTTAGTCGTTGGTCCCTTTTACACAACACTCTATATAGACTTGCGTAAACTAAAAGTGGGTTAACTTATTTGATATTTAATAATAAACTTTTTGTTGACCCAATTGACTCATCAAATCAGCAAGTGATCAAATAAAAGTCCCTTGGAAAGGTCTTGTGTGAGTGGGTTTCAAACCGGATATTTTTCTCCCTTTATTTTGTCCATATAAAGCTTTTTAACGCTCTTAGTCTTATGGCCATTATTGCCATTTTGCCTTCATTAGTTCCATCTGACCTAGTGAAAATAATTTGTCATAGTTCTCCGTACTGGGACACATAATTATATTTTGCATTGTGCACGTAAGGACGTTTGATTTTCTAGTCATTAAAATGATCGTTTATAAGATAATCATTACCTTTAAGTAGCTGTTTATTGAAGATTATCGCATATTAGATTTCCCAAGCAGTTGTGAGTTTCCGTTTATCTTTATTGAATTTTTTTTTGTTGAGGCTTCCTATGATGCTTGACTCCGGACTCTTCAAAGAAATGGTCGCGGATCGTACTTGCAAGCGAGAGTCTTCACACTCCAGCCTCCGTCGATGAACAAAGAAGCTCTATCAACTTCCAATCCAAGAAGTCGATGACGAGAAGTCCTGTACAAAACAAATTCGTCCAAACTAGTTTTATCACCACCAGTGAAAACACTGGATACAGAACAATTCCAGAGGAATCGATGTTAGGGAAAACAATTCAACCGCTTATTATTTCTCAGGGCAAGTTATTTATACAATTGTTTTAGTTCTATAATACGCTACAGTAAAAACGCTACAGTAAAAGCAATACAAAGACTAAGAAGAATAGATTCTGCTGAAGTTGCCCTGTAAGTGATTGCGATCAGCTCCGGCGTCAGGTTGCCGGGGTAGAAGAAACTTCAGGTTTGTAATAAGGAGAAAGGTCGGTCACATTGAAGGTGGCTGACACATTATATTCGCTGGGCAGCTCAATCTGATAGGAATTGTCTCCAATTCTGCGAACAATCCTGAAGGGTCCATCTGCTTTGGGTTTCAATTTGCCAAACTTGCCCGGTGGGAACCGTTCTCTACGCAGGCAAATCCAAACTTTATCTCCGGCGTTATACTGGACGGACTGTCTATCTTTGTCGGCCTGTTTCTTACACTTGTTGTTATGTTTCTCAATCATTTCCTGTACCTTCTTGTGCAGACTTAGAATTTCTTGACATCGTTGAGCTCCGTCAGTGCTATAGTTGTTACTCTGTATCTGCGGAATCAAGTCTAGCGGTGATAATGGATTACATCCATAAGCTACTTGGAAAGGACTATGTCCAGTAGCTTGATTCACAGACCTATTGAAAGCAAACTCTATCTGTGGTAAAATGAGATCCCACTGTTTTAAATTCTTTCCCACGAAACATCGGAGGAGATTTCCCAAACTTCGATTTACAGTTTTGGTCTGGCCATCTGTTTGCGGATGAGCAGTCGAACTGAATTGTAGTTTTGTGCCTAACTCTTAGCCCATATAGTCCTCCAAAAATGACTCAAGAATTTGACATCTCTATCTGATGTAATAGATCTCGGTATACCATGCAGTCGAACGACCTCCTTGAAGTATAAGTCAGCAACGTGGGAAGCATCCAGAGTTTTACTACATGCCACGAAATGAACCATCTTGGAGAATCGATCCACAATAACCATAATAGAATCTTTGCTCCGTTGAGTTCTTGGCAACCCAAGCACAAAATCCATACTGACATCAGTCCACGGTCCCTCAGGTACTGGTAATGGAGTGTACAACCCGACCTTTTGTCCACGCATTTTGGCGATGACACAGATGCTACAGCGTTTGATAAAACGCTCAACATCACGACTGAGGGTCGGCCAAAAAAAATGTTCTTTAGCTAACGCTAAAGTCTTGTCTCTACCAAAATGACCCCCAATGCTAGAGTCGTGACATTCTCGGATGATCTCAATACGGGTAGAGCATTGAGGAATGCATAATCTGTTCCCGTAAAATAGGTGATCATCTTGACAGTGGTAGAACTGATTCGGCCCTGTTTGACATTTAATCCATATACTTCCAAAATCAAGATCCTGGGAGTATAATTCCTTAAGCGTTTCAAAACCAATCACTTTAGTCTGCAAAGTCCGAAGTAAGTTTATTCTTCTGCTAAGTGCATCAGCAACTTGATTGCATTTGCCGGACTTGTGCTTTAATACATAGTGAAAAGCTCCTAAATACTCAACCCAAGCCACATGTCTTCCTTTCAATTTTTGTTGAGTATTTAAAAATTTCAGGGCCTCATGGTCGGTGAATAAAATGAACTCGTTTGGGAGAAGATAATGCTCCCAATGTCGTAGAGCTCGTATAACCGCATAAAACTCTTTATCATATACGGAATATTTTCGTCTAACTTCGTTAAGCTTTTCACTAAAAAATGTTACGGGATGACCCTTTTGACTGAGCACAGCTCTTATTCTCACATTTGAAGCGTCACAATCGATCTCAAATATTTCTTCAAAGTTGGGTAATGCTAGAACTGGAGCAGTAGAAACGACAGTTTTTAGTTGTTGAAACCCACGGTCAGCCTCTTTAGTCCACGAGAACTTGTCATTTTTGAGCAATTCCGTAATGGGAGCAGCAATTGAACTAAAATTTTTGATAAAGCGTCGATAAAACGATGCTAGTCCATGAAATTGGCGTACCTCAGTAATAGATTGTGGTTCTGGCCACTGGCTGATCGCTTCAACTTTGATTGGATCTGCAATCACTCCCTCAGCCGAAATGATGAAACCCAGAAACGAAATGCGGGTAGTTAAAAATTGACACTTCTTAAGGTTAGCAAACAAATGTTGTTCTCTTAGGATCTCAAATACACTCTGAAGATGTAATAAGTGTTCATCTGCATTGGGGCTATATATTAATATATCATCAAAGTAGATCACTACGCATTTGTTCAAAAGTGGTTGAAAGACTTGATTCATAAGTCTCATGAAGGTGCTGGGAGCATTAGATACTCCGAACGGCATTACCATCCATTCATAAAGTCCTTCCCGCATTTTAAACGTAGTCTTCCATTCGTCCCCCGGCCGCATTCGTATCTGATAGTAACCACTCCTCAAATCAACCTTGGAGAACAAAGTAGCCCCATTTAACTGATCAAAGATATCGTCAATACGTGGAATAGGGAAACGGTATTTGATAGTGATCTTGTTTATGGAGCGACTGTCAATGCACATTCTAAAGGTGCCATCCTTTTTTGGAACAAGCAAGGCGGGAACTGCACAGGGACTAGCACTTGGTCGTATGAAGCCTTTCGTAATCAGCTCTTCTACTTCTCGTTGCAGCTCTCTGTGTTCGTCTGGTCTGAGCCGATAAGCGGGCCTATTCGGTAACACCGAACCCGGTATCAGCTCCATGTGGTGTTGGACATCACGCATAGGCGGCAACCCAGATGGAAATTCTGATGAGAACATATCTTCAAACTGTTGTAGTAATGGTTGAATTATCTCTGGTATTGTTTCTTGCTGAGGATTTTCTTCTACTAACATCACAAACAGACCATGCTGTGCGACTTTCAATTCCTGTGCAAACAATGTTCGATTGAATAGAGCTGTTACAGAATTATCCACTTCCTCAACAATTGGAGAAGGTAGCAGCACAATTTGA
This sequence comes from Dendrobium catenatum, assembly GCF_001605985.2. Lineage (NCBI taxonomy): Eukaryota > Viridiplantae > Streptophyta > Magnoliopsida > Asparagales > Orchidaceae > Dendrobium > Dendrobium catenatum. The sequence continues at coordinate 1,059,233 of NW_021319879.1, read as the reverse complement.
TGTTTGTTGTGGTTAAAGGAATAAGTATTTGACGTCCCATTGTGTATGGTACCTTTGTCAAATTGCCATGGTCTACCTAACAAAAGGTGACACGCATCCATGGGTACAACATCACATTGAACTCGATCTCTGAATTGTCCAATAGAGAAATCCACTTGGCATCTTTTATCAACCTGTACCTCTGCATCTTTACGGATCCAAGATAATGCATATGGTCTAGGATGTTCAGTGGTAGGGAGCTGTAGCTTTTCCACCATGACAGCAGCAACGACATTTTCACAACTTCCACTGTCGATGATCACGTTGCACACACAGTCTTTCACAGTACATCTCGTTCGAAATATGTTGTGTCGCAGCCAGGATTCCTCTTTGTGAATGTTCAATGATTGTTGCAGCACGAGCAAAGTCCCATTATCTCCCTGTAAATATACTGGTTCCAATTCGGAGGGGTCATTTATTTGGTTGTGGAGTGAATCTTCTTGTTCTGGTTCTTCAAGCAGTGTAACCACTCGTCGATTTGGACAGTTGGAAGCTATGTGTCCAAATCCTTGACATTTGAAACATTTACGGATGGGAGGATTCGATTGTGAAGGAGTCCAGCGAGATGACGTGCGAGCAAGATGTTCTTCTTGTTGTTTACCCGTTCCCACAATAGGTTTCAACGTTCTTGATTCTTTTTCTCCCACATTTTCAAGAGATGGATTTTTCTGATTGAATTTCCGATACTTCGACTGCTGTCTTTCCACCTTTAAGGCTAAGCTGGTGAGATCTTGGAAAGTCCAATAGGATTGCAGTTGTACCACATTGGCAATTGACGGGTGTAACCCGGATACAAATCGGGCCATGGTATGTTCCTCTGGTTCCACAATATCACACTTAAGGGATAACTGTTCAAATTCGGCTGTGTATTCTTCCACCGTCATCTGTTGTTGTTGGAGTTGTGTGAATTTTAAAAAAATATATTGTTTATACTGATCTGGAATATACTTCCTCTGCAGTTCTTTCTTCATCTTGGTCCAGGTAGTAATCTTGGTTTTTCCTTCACGTGCTCTTAACCTCTTAAGGTTCTCCCACCAAAGTGATGCCGCACGCTTGAGTTTTATCGCAACCAGTTTCACGATTCGGTCACAGGTATTTCTTTAAAATCAAGAATTCTTTCTACAGTCTGCAACCATTGAATGAATTCGTCTGGATCCAGTCGTCCGTCGAATTCAGGAAGTTCCAGTTTAATCCCACAATCAAGATTCATCTTCTTGATCCTTCGCTCCACAGGACGTCTTCCATTATCTTCATCACTAGAACTTTCTTGATCGAATGGATTAACGTCTTCCTCCATGTTTTGGCTTGCTACTTGGTCTCTCTGTTCAAATCTAGCTAATCGTTGTTGTAATTGCGCAATTTTCCGCTGCAAATCTTCTACCAAGATTTCTTGAACAGGTCTCTGCACATTCCGTCGAGGCGGCATTGTTGTCGGCTCTGATACCACTTGACTCCGGACTCTTCAAAGAAACGGTCGCGGATCATACCTGGAAGCAAGAGTCTTCACACTCCAGCCTCCGTCGATGAACAAAGAAGCTCGTTCAACTTCCAATCCAAGAACTCGAAGACGAGAAGTTCTGTTTAAAACAGATTCGGCCAACTAGTTTTACCACCACCAGTGAAGTCACTGAATACAGAACAATTCCAGAGGAATCAAAGTAAGGGAAATCAATTCAACTGTCTCTTATTTCTCAGGGCAAGTTATTTATACAATTGTTTCAGTTCTATAATACGCTACAGTAAAAGCGCTACAGTAAAAAACAATACAAAGACTAAGAAGAAGAGATTCTACTGAAGTAGCCCTGTAAGTGATTGCGATCAGCTCCGGCGTCAAATAGCCTCGTCAAACACATGAGTCTCTGACTTTAAAAAAAAAACTCATTCATAACACTTATCTTAGGCATTAACCTTAGGCACTACCCTAGAGAGGCACTCATTAAGAGCACCCATTATAAATACTCACCAAAGGAAGCTAGAGCCATGCTAAAGCGGCTATTACACGTGTAGTCATAAAGTCATGTCCAATTATCTATAATAATCAAATCATATATCATTTATTGATTCTTTAGATGTAGTCTCTCTTGTAATTATCACAACCTACAAGAGGTAGGGATCGATAGCATTTTTACAATTTCCTTATTCATATGAAGTAGTACATTATAGAGCTCTTCTTCTTAACCCACTCATTCTCCACTTGTCCTTTCTGCCTAGCTAAACTTGCAACTAGGATCAAGGTATCACTAATAGGTAAATATGGATCCAAGCTCTTTTTAGTTGCGATGAGCATAGATTGATGCCAATGACTAAAAGTTAAGCATGACATGAAATATGGAAACACGCTTGGAAGCATTATAGAACATGGAGAACTAGAACTTAAACACATTGTGATTTGATACAGATGGAGAAAAGACTCACAAGAATAATCCAAGGAGCATCGGAGTGAGTTTGAAGGGAGGTTCTAAGGGCTAACATGCTAGAAGGATCATAGAAAAGGGGAACATAACTCCAGGAAACTAGCTTAAATGCCCATTGCAAATGAGACTCACTATCACACCAATGATGAAGAATCTACTCCCCTACCAAAGGGAATGAGGAGGGAGTTATGACTAATGATTGCATTCTCTAAGAAAATCATAGAAGCAAGGATGCTTGCAAAGTTTAAGATGTCCCATCTAGAGTCATATCAAGGAAGATCAGATCCAGCCAACCACATTGCATGATTTAAGTTGATAACTTCAATTATGAACATCAATGATGCACTAAAGTACAGATTATTCTTGACAACCTTTATATACTAATCAATGATTCTCATGCCTATCATTATGTGTCATTACAACCTTTTCTAGTTCAAATTAATAGATGTTCGTTATACAAGTTTCAAGTGTTGAAAAGTTTTTAAATAACTCATAAGCACTCTTGAAGATGAGACATGAGTAGAGAGTGAGTCGCCGAAGAACTTTATTGCTAGATTTCAAAGGGATATGTTAGAGGTTAAGGACATAGAACAAGAAACTATCCAATAAACTCCATTGGAATCCTAAAGGAAAGGGTCATTCCATTCCTAATAAAAATGATCGTACTTCTTAGTAAAAGAAGAAAAAAAGTTAGTGCCTTTGCTTTTGATCAATGAGCTCGATCATTAATAGATATAGCTTTAGAATCTATGATTAGATAAAAACAGTTTCTCAAATTTTTAATAAGAAGGTTGTGAAAAATTGAAGCATGTTAGATAAGAGGAGGGGATTCAAGTGCTCAAAGAAAATTCGTAGTAATCCCAAAGAAGAAGATTTCCTTTGATAAAAAAATACATTTAAAATCAACTTATAGAATTTGGCCATGCATGGATATAAATTCAAATTAGGTGTTGTTTACAAATATCCTCTAACATAATAATTAACACCATCATGGCAAATTTAAGAGAAAAATTCTTCTATTGATATGACATTAATTATACAGTTAGTTTGAATAAATTTGGATTTAGCTCCCTTAAACAACATAATATAAAAAGTGGAGTTTTTTAAGGATAGAGTTTAAATTTTATATCATAAAAAAATGATTACAAAGTCCTTAAAGAGATCAAAACTCTCAAAATTCTCTAAGAGCTACAATCAAAAAGAGAAAAAAAATCTAAGGATTCAACAATTCCTATGTAGTTACAAGAAGTAAACGGGAGGCAAACCAGAGGCCAAACCCAAAAACTCCTCAAAAAACTCCAAAGGGAGTAGTTACATCGCCAAAACTCAAGTACCCATTAAGCCTAATCAGGAACAAATAAGCGCATCTTGCAAAATATCAAAGCATATAGCAAAAAAATCATCAAATATTAAGAAAACAAACCTCAAGACACAACAACATCAAATATAGCAGGACCCAACCAAAAGTCACTACCCTAAAAAGATTACATTCTAATATAAGGAATACCCAAAACATCAAGCCTGATCATGCCATTAAGAAGTTTGTGGCAAGATCATTATATAGAAGGATTTTTTATTATTTTAGTATTCAAGATATTTCTTTGGTACTTTTAATAGACTTCTTCTCTTGAAGTCTTTTTGTAAGGCTTTTTTAAATAGATGGAAGCTAATGGTTAGAGGTATTTGTGGTTAGTAATATTGAATGTTGGGGATTTTAAGAGCAAATCCTATCACAAGAGTTTTAAGAGTTAATTACTTTTTTAGAATCCCCTTTAGATAAAATTTTAGGTCATCTTTGGAGAATATTGCTTTTATAAGAGCATTTATCATGGATTAGTGGTGTACATATTTGTTTGGTAGGGCTAGTATTACTCAATCTAATTATGATTTACATATATTTTACCCATCATTAGTAATGGACATAGAGTTTTATGTTTTTAGGATTTTGGGAGATCATTTCGGTTTGATGAACTCAATATATGTCCTTTAAAAAAAGAATGAGGTTATCAACTAAAATCATCTCTTTATTTGAACTAAGAAAGAGCTGCATAACTTTATCACAAAATCACCTAGATGATCACCATGATGCTATTGATGTAGATTCTTATTGTAGCAAAGGAAGTTGTAATCATATAACATAATTAAAAGGTCCTATCATAGTTAGGGAATTAATAATCGGAATATCCATCAAATGTAACTTGGGCCTATCATTGATAATAACACCCAATTGGATCAATGTTTTAGTATTATTAATTTCTCACAAAAAAAATCATTGGAGACATTTGTTTGATATATAAATTTAAAATTTCATTTCACCAATAAAATGATTACAAGGCCTCAAAAGGTTCAATATTTTAGCAAATACTAGAGCAGCTACAATAAAAAAAATAAAATAAAACCTAAAGACCTCTATCTAAGTACAATGAAATAAGGAAACAAAAGGCATGCCAACACTTTGATAAAAAATCTCCCTTCATAGTTTTAGGAGCATGACAACAAATCCAAAACCAATAATAGCTGAAAATTGCACCTATAGAATCAAAATATGCAGAGGAAGACCTAAAAGTGATAGACATATACCTATGAAACGAGAGGGGGCCTCCAAACCTAGAAGAATAAAAGATCACATGAAACTAAATTTAAGTAAAAATCGGGTCCAATAACAGTTGGTGGACATTTCACAAATGGATCAAGCAAGGAAGGAAACCCAAGATAAGCCAACAAAAGGACCACCGCCACATAGATAGCCCCACCAGCCAAAACCCCCAATGACATCAATCACAACAAGATTAAATAAAATCACATAAATCAAAGGAAAATAAGAGGACTGAAGAGAAGAAATAAATTTGGGATAAATGAGTATATCAGAAGAATATTATTCAAATGAATAAACTAGAAATATCAATTCACTTAAACCCCAAATATGAGTATAAAAAATAAAAGAAAACAACATCCAACAAAACATTAAAATTCATTGGACACTTTTATAAAAAAATTTGAAAAAAGAAAATTTGAGTTGCTTCACATTACAATTTTAATTCTCCAAATAATCATAGCGCATCAAATCATTACAATACAATAAATTTATAAATAATACAACATTGAACATCTTGAAAAAAAAGTTGACAGTATGCATAACATATTGTAGCAATGCACTAATAAGCATATGCTTAAGCATAAGATATATATTGTATCATTTCAATTATAAAATAAAAGAAAATGAGCTCACACACTCTTATTCCTAACCTTCTCACAAGTCTACCTTTATTTCTTCATCATATTTCTCTTCCTATTATTTTTTCCTTGTTTGATAATGTTGATAAAAATAATGTGGTAGTTTATTGTATATCAATAAATAAATCTCTTGTTTCCCCGCAATGATGTTTGACCTTCCTTTTTATTCTTGTGAGATATATAATGATGTAAAATCTTGGCATATTGCCAATCCTTTTTTCAGTAATTATAAAAAATATATGATTACATTACTTTGTTTGAAAAAAAAAATCTTAATTTTTTAGATAAACTTTCCTTATTTTTTTTTTAATATTTTGACTTAAAATAAAATATTTGATGGTCAGCATCGAAGTCTAAAGGCTTTCATTTAAGTAAATCTAAAATTGAATACATGTATATAATTTTTTAATAATAATAAATTTAGTGGTGGGATTGTGGCACTGAGTGATCATGTCATTAAAAAGATAGCACATTTTAAATATGATATGGCTTATGCTTTTTTTTTTTTTAAGTTGTGGTATAATTTAAGGGCTAATGTTACTTTGTGGGCTAATTTTATGAGGACTAAGTATTGTGGCATCCATCATCCTTCCAATTCTTTTTATTCTAAAGGCCATTCTAAAGTTTGGCATCGTACGTATGTGTCAGATTAAGTGGAAGTTGAGCCCTGTTTAGCATGGGGTCTTGGGGAGGAGAATGTTTTCTTCTGGCAGGACCGTTAGATTAAAGGTCATTCCCTTGATGCTCTCCTTAACTCGAATTCTTTGAGTTCAGTTAAGGTCAACTTTTTCTTTTCTGATAGTGGTTGGGATGTGGATAAACTTTATACTGTTATTCCTGCTTCTATTATTAATTTTATTACTAACATTTCTCTTAACCGTTATGCTAAAGATATTTTACTTTGTACTTTTACTAAAGATGGTCTTTTTAGAACTAAAGATGCTTGGCATGTGTTTAGAAATAAAAAGGACTCTTCCAAGCCTTTAAAATTATGTGGCATAAGAGCATTCCTACCACGGTTTCTGTTTTTAATTGGAGAATTCTGAAGAAGTTTATTCTTACGGATGACCTTCTTAGGAATAGAGGTTTGTTTATTACTTCAAAATGTCAATGTTGTTCTAATGTTGAAAACTTACAGCATGTTTTTGTTTCTTCTCCTATTGCTGTTAAGGTGTAGAATTACTTTGAGGATTTATTTCATGTTAATTTTTGGGGTCCTAACTATTCTGTTCATAATTTGTTTGAGGATTGGATGGTTTGTGTTAAGGGTCATATTAGGAATGTTATCCCTCTTCTTATTGTTTGGTTTATTTGGTTGTCTAGAAACGATTCCCGGTTTAATGGTATTTTGATGGATCATCATAGTATTATTCTTTGAATTAAGGAGAAGGTTAAAACTCTGTTTACTGCTCATCTTATTTCTTATAAAAGCTTTGATAAGGTGTTGTTTACGATGGAGGGTTTTGGGATAAATCACGATTGTTCTTAGGCCAACCCGGTGAAATTTTAGTTTGGCTTAGACCTCATGTCAACTGTTTTAAACTGAATATTGACATTATTTTGGAGGGGAACACTTGGTGTCTTGGTGGCTTAATTAGGAATTTCAATGGGGTTTATGTTTTGGGGTTTGCTGGTAAAACTGTAGAGACGGATAAGCTTGGTGGTATCCTGTTGGGTATTTTTCATGGGCTTTATCTTTGTGTTAGTCTGGATATCCATAGTATTGTCTTGGAATGCAATTTTAACGTGGACCTTAAAGCGCTGCTGGAAGTGGATGGCAGCAGCTGTGGGTATTCTTTCTTCTATACCCGCAGAAATATTAAATTTCTTCTAGATTCTATGAACTGCTCTTATAATTTTGTTTCTCCTGTGGTTAATTCTGCTGCCCGAGCGTTGGCGGAGCTTGGTAGTAAGTTTAATGGTATTACTGATCTATCTTTTAAGAATCTTACTGTTCAGATTCAAGGCTTGATTAATTTGGATAAGAATAGTGTGTCTTATGTTAATGGTTTTTAATTTTCTGGATGGGTTTTTCCTCCAGTGTTCTGTTTGCTGTGTTCGGCCCTGCTCTTTCTGGTGTCTGGGGACGGTTGGGGGTAGCAGGTTGGTTGTTTCTATTTATTAGGCTTTTTGGTGCTGGTGGTGTTTCTATGGTGGGTTTGTTGGTTGCTCCTGCTGAATTTTTCTGGCACTAGCTGTATTGCCTAGAAGTTTTTGTTCTGGGTGATGTAGTTTTTGGGGTTACAGTTTTGGCCATCTCTCTTATGAGTTTAGTTTCTTCTGGGACTTTGACTTTCCAGGGTGTATTTTCTAATTTTTGTCCTCTTTTTCTCTTTATTTTTTTGCTGCTTGTTTTTTTTTTTCCTCTAGTATCCTTGCAGGCCTGTTTGCAGGTTTTTGGAGCTCCGAGCTCGTTTTGTGCATGGTACATGTGCTGTTCGAAGGGTTATGCTGATAGTGCTTATTTTTTCCCTTTGCTTTTTGGATCTTAAAATGTTATTAGATTTTTGTGTATTTCTGCTTAGTAGGGAACTCCGGCTCTTAGGTTTCTTTTTACTTTTGTTTGTAGCTCTTTTGAGTAGTAGTGAGCTAGAGTTCCCTTTAAGGTCTGTGTATTTTTTTTTTCTATATCAATGCGTAGGCCCGTAGGTGGGTTTTTTTCCAATATAATATATATATATATATATATATCATTAGCATAATTCAAGTTGGATAGTTGAAGTGAAAGAATGCATCAGGCTTGTTGTGTGATAAAAATAAAGCTCAAACTTAGAAAAAAATTAATAAGATGATGGTGAGATTTGTAATGTTTTAAGAAGCAGAATGTTGGCTATTAACAGAGAAGCATAAAATTAAGTAAGTGTTACAGAGATAAGGATGCTCAAGTGGATGAGTGATTTTGCACTTAGGGATAGAATGCAAACAAGTTTATACTTGAAAAGGTTGGAGTAGCTCCAATCACAGATAAGATCAAAGAAATTGTCATCTTAGATGGTTTGGTCACATAAAACATTAGCCTTTCGATGACACTGTTAGGAGAGTGGATGTATTAATTTAACCTTTGTTAAGAAAGGTAGAGATGAACCTAACAAGCCATGTTTATAAAGTATTAAAATGACCCTTTTTTATTAAATTTAAATGTGAATTTGATCTTAATACGAGACAATAGAGAAGAATGATTCATATAGTCGACATCGCATAGTGGAATAAAGGCTATTGTATTGTTTGACTTAAAATAAAGGTTGTTGTTTGGCCTAAAAAAACTTGTTTGTTTTTGTAGTGTTGTTGTTTAACTTAAAATAAAATTTGCAAAAACATATAACTTTTATGACTGCTTTTAATAACAACATAATTTATTCTCAAAAATAAAAAAACAAACAATTAAAAAAACATACTAAACTAACATATTTTGTAAAAATTAACTAAAAACAAAAACCATATAAGTGAACTAATAAACTTTTTCTTTGCCCAAGCTAGCTATTGACCACATCATATGAGTCTATTCATCTCTGAGCATCAACCTAAATTGCTACGGGTACAAATCCTACCTACTTATTAGTGGATTAAATCAACCTTCAACAGTGAGCTCAAAAATAGTTTATTCAAATCCAACCCTTAAAAAAAAAAAGGCAAAAAGAAGAATTGAAAGGCTATCATAAGGCAACTTGACTAATACAATCGTGTTTGGTCATATTCATATGGGAATTATTGAGCAAACAAACTAAGTTGAAGTAGTTATCATCAAATGAATACAAAGAAATAGCATTTTTTTATGACCACATAAGGCTGAAGAGAGGTCCCACACATGATCTCTGAACAAAAGTTAAAGAACAAACGAGTTGCAAATTGGCATGCTAATTTCCATTGAAGTCTGAGCAGATCAAAGAGCAACAGAGAGAGCTCCTCTCTCTCATTCTCACCTCCCTCCCCTCTCCTCAGCATTCCATTTCTGAGAAAGAAAGGGTCATTAATGGCTAAGGAAGCGAAGAATGGTGGAGAATAAAAGCGAAAATAATAAAAGAAAAGTGGTCGCCACTTGCAAAAATGCCAAAAGAGAGAGGGAAGTGACTGACAGTAGTGCTTGCGTTGTTGCTGGGTGGATACGTTGGCCGAATCAATAAAGAGATATTTACTGCCCAATGGCGTAAAACTTGCAGACATGTGGGAAGTGGGTCCCTTCTGACATTTTTTCTCGCTGTGGAATCCCTTTCTTTCAGTCCTTTGGCCACTTTATCTCTGTCGTCTGCGTCGCTGTCGAAGGGCTACAGCTCTCAGTGCACAGCTAACGTGTAGGGGACCGCGAGCTCCGTTTAGGTTATCATGACAGAGTAAATAGAGCTGAGAGGAGGTTTCATGCTTGGATACGAGGATTCGTATTCTTCTAAATGCGTTGCTTTTAGATTCTCAGTAGACAGAGAGAGGAGAGAGAGAGAGAGGGGAAGTTCTTCATGAGGAGACTCTGAATCAGTAGTTGCAGGCAATTAAGATTTGTTCTATGTCGCAAATTTATTAGTTATTACAGAAGAGATTTGATTAAGGAGCAGAAGACTCATCACATGGAGGGTTATTTATGCTTCAGTGGGGAGCACTGACATTTTTAGTGCATTTAATATTAATAATTTTTAGATGAGTTGGCTCATAAAAGAGTTGAGTTGGGGCTCGCACAAATTTGGCCTTTTTAGCTCATTAAGCTGAGCTTACGAGCCATTTATCGAGTAGAGGTCAAGCATGCAGCAAGCAAAAAAGAGTTGCATCAATTGTGAGGGTGTTTTTAATCATACCTGACTTTTAGTTTAATGTATATTTCAAGGAGAGGTGAAGAAGTACCAATAAGTATCCATATTCTCGCACAGAGTAAAACTAGATCTATTAGTGCATGCACAAATAGATGGATTCCTTCGCTATTGTAAAAATTAAGAGATCATTTTTGGAACATCTTATTCAAAAACCTAGGTCCCCCACATTCAAACCAAGTCAAAATCTTCTTGATAGGTAAACTTGAGTAGAAAAAGTTCATTGTTCACATCGGGCCTACATCTTAATTAAAATAAAAGATACAAGTCTTTAGAAGGGATCTAAAACTTGCTATGCTCCTGGGAGTTACATGCTAAAAAGAAAGGAAAAAAAAATCTAAAGAGTCGAAGATTCCACATAATTACAAAATTGAACAAGAAAAAACCTAGAACTAGGGAAGCCTGGAACCATCACCCAAAAGAAGAGATCGTGAAAAGCCTTAGCAAGAAAGAGCAGCAATCCCTGCAAAAAAAAAAATAATACCTGCACAAAGAAATAGAAGAGAAAGCCACATATAGCAAGTAACCAACCAACGAGGAAGAAATTCATAACCCATAAAGATTAGCACCAAATCTAAACTCCAAATCAAACACAACATAGAAGCACAAACAAAACAACAACACCAAATCTAAACTCCCATTCGAGGAGGAAAATAAGCACCCTGCACATAACAAGCAAACACAAGCAAAATTGAAGGATCAAACACAAGCAAAACACACACTTCAAGAGAATAAGAAAACAAAAAAGGCAAACGAAATGAGTTGGATAAAAAAAAAACCAACAACAAACAACCACAAGAAAACCAACCAACCAAAAGCCCATCAAGCAAAGAGGATACAGTAAAGAGACCACCCCGAGAAAAAAAACATGAAAGGAAATAGATGATCAGACATAAGGCATCCCAGTAGCATCCAACAGCACACTACCTTTAAGAAAATATGGGGCATTAGACAAATTAAAGACATAGGATTAATACTAAGAGACAAGTTCTTAGCTAACCACACAACAACACCATTACTAACCATCTTGATGGAGGAAATTATGTACACAAACTTATGAAGCATAGCCTCGATTTTATGCAGAATATAGAAATTGTTCAAGTTCACACTCTTATTCATCTTGATAGTTTCAACAACTATATCAAGATCAAGTTTCATCAGTCACTACTCCTGCTCTTTTGCGCCGCTCTGGCGATAGGGCATCCCGGGTGTGCGAGCTGCTTTGCGTTCATTTCTTCCTCCTTGAGCCTCGCTTTTGTTCGTTTGTTAGTGTTTTGAGGTTCTCTACTTCCATTGGGTGCCCGTTAGGGCTTTTTTCTGATGGCGGTGGCTCCTGCAGTGAACCCGTGGGGGAAATCTGCGGTAGAACCGACTGTGGAGGAGAAAAAAGGTTTTTTTAACCTAGATGGTGATGGATCGTCCTCTCCACCTAGATCTAGATCTTTTAAAGAGATTTTATCAGGCACTGCTGCTTCAGGTGATACTTTTCCTAATGTTCAACAGTCGATTTTTAATGGCGTCCCTGCTGTATTATTGTCAGATGAGGAAGTTTTGAAACTTGCTTCCCCCTATCAATTTACGTTGGTTGGTAAATTTGGCTTGCGTCGTCCTAACCTTGATGCGATTCGAAATTTTTTCTCTTCGCTTAAACTGTCCGGCTTTTACTCTGTGGGTTTATTGGATGCTAGATATGTTGCGATTCAATTATCTAACGATTTAGACTATAGTAGAATTTTTGCTAGAAGATCTTACTTCATTTTCAATTGTCAAATGAGGATTTTGAAGTGGACTCCATTTTTTGACATTAAAGAGGAGTCACCAATTGTTCCTATTTGGATTTCGTTTCCTAATCTTCGTCTTCATTTTTTCAATTCGAAAGTACTTTTATTTTTTTATTAAAATTCACTTAGGGGCCTACGCGTTAATACCATAAAAGGGGTTACAAGGTCCTTAAAAGAAACCTCCAGCTCGCTAATGCTCATAAGAGCTACAAGAAAATTTAAAATAAATCCTAAAAGTCAGTGGTTTCTTATCCTATGAAATACAGAAGAATCTAAATACATTCTAGGGCTGCAAGAAGACAACACCCAAAAAAGGAAGAGCAGATCAGAGACGTTCAGCACCATCTTCCGGCAAAAAGAATAATCATACTTTGAGTAACTCAAAATTGTCGAATTCACAAAAGCCCTACAAAGGAAATGAAGCCTAATATCCATTGTCCAGTTCTGCACAAAACAAGTACTCCAACCAAAAATGTTAATTTGACAAAAATAGATGTTAAACCCAAAATTAAATAAGAAGAACAGAGTATTTTCAATCCCATATTGGAGAGCTAACTCCTTAGCCATGGTGTAATTAAAAGACATTAAGGTACTACAAAACAAGTTCAAGGTACCAAACAAATAGATCCAACAGTTACTCATAATGGTTTTACCCAAGACCTGGAACAACATCACCTAGAGGAGAGCACAAGAATTAATAGTTATCTGGTATTTCTCAATAGGCTTAACCTCCAACCAGACACCAACCAAAGCCGTGAACGATTTAAAATCTGTCACCAAATAAGAGATCAGAATATTCAACTTGGGGCAATTGTAATTACCGACCTCTTGAAGCAGCAAAAGGATCATCAAATTACTCCCCACAATTCTCTCATCCAAGATAAGCATCCATTCAACATACAAAATAGATAAAAAGACCTCATGCCAATAGTTGGTCAGGTAATCTTTAATAAACACAAAAATATGGCTAATGTAACTCGCATAAACACCTTTAATATTAAACCCAGTATACGCTGCAGAGCAAACCAAAATCAAGTAAGAGATCAAATCTTCCTTTAAACAAGCTTTATCTCTAGTTAACCACGGATTCTCCACAACCCCAATGCCAGAAAAAAAGATAAAAAATTACTGGAGGCCCGACACTAGTTCCAAAAAATAGATCTCATCCAATACACAAGGAAGCCATTCATGTTGAAATAAGAGCAGGTTTCATAACCCAAAATCTCCTCAAAAAATAGGGTAGTGTCCAGAGCAATGTTCCCATCAAAAATAGAATGATCAAAAGTAGCAGTAATGATAAAAATAATAATCAGCAAGCATAAAGGGATCCCAATAACCATCAGGATAATAATCATATAGATAATTATAAGAGACATATCACTCAGCAAAAACCAACACCAACCCACATCTGTACATGGCAATAGATATCAAAGCAGATATCTGCCAAAAAGTCAAAATCCAAACAGAACACCAAGAAGCATTAGAACTTAAGAATCCAAACCTGGCAGGAAAATCACACCAAACCCTATATAAATTCTTAAGAAAACACCTCATCAAAACAACAAATAAAAAGCTAATGAGAACGAATGTAAGGAAGACCCATACGATCAAATCTAGCAAGCCCTTTGGTCTCTCTAGGAAGGGTAATCACATCATAATCAATAAAATTACTTAAAGAATGGCCCATCTTAGCTAAAGAATCCGCAACAACATTCCTTTCTCTTAAAATATGAGTAATTTTAAAATGAATGCGGGAGAGGGAATGTTTAATATCTCTGCTCATATAGAAATTATCCGGATTGGAAGAAATGTTACCATTAACATAATGAATAATAAGCAAAGCATAAACTTCAATCCATAACTTTGTAATACCAAGAGAGATGATTAATTGGATACCAAATAAAAGACTTTCAAGCTCAGCTTGAATAGCAGTAGTAGCATTTGAAGGACTCGCAAAAGTCATAATGACCATCCCAAAGGAATCACAAATGATATCACCACAACCCGCATCAATAATACTTCTAGCACCATCAGTGTTAAGTTTAAAGCACCTCACTTTAGGTTTCTTTTAGTAAATAATTCTGTCACTACAACCTTTAAAGGTTATTATCACTTGGCTAGTGAGTTTGGTGAAAATCTAATTCCATGCTAGCCTCCATTTTAATATTCTCATGCTTGGAAGCATTCCTGCTACTTCAAATAAACCAACATATCATAACAGGAATAATGTTGTGAATGTGGCCTTTAGTAGTAGTGAACCAATCCTTAAAAACATCAGCCATAGAGTTGAAATGAAAAGTAGTAAAGACTTTAACCAAATTATCAAAATATAATCAAACTTTCATAGCAATAGGTCCTTGATAAAAAACATAAATAATATTTTTGTTGTGAAAGCAACATTGAAATTTAGAAACAAAAGACCTTTTCTAAAAAGAATAGAATCCACAGGAATATAATCATTCAAAATCCTCCAAATAAGAAAAGAATAAGTAGGAGGAATGCTCACATTCCAATAAGCAACATTAAAATAATTCCTAGGCAGAGGATGTTTAATAGTATGACAAACTTATTTAGTGTTAAAATTCCCATCATTAGAACGATTAAACAAAATACAGTCTTCACTGTCCATGTTAATATAGTAATTTTGCAAATTAAAGTGATAATAAAGTCAGGAACAAAATGCAATAATAATTCAATGTTCTAGCCCTCATTACCAATAAAGTCCTTCACCTTACAAATAGAAATAGAATGAGTATTTAACAGGTTATCAATGGAGAAATTTTCCACCCATTTATCTTGCCAAAAGTAAATACCACCGGCTCCCAAACCCCATTGTATAAACTCTTCAGTTTCCCACTTAATAATGCATAATATTTTCCAATTGTAGGAGTCACCTTGTTTAAAATCACAGTTCAAAAGATGCTTACCAACACAATACTTAGACTCCATAAATTTAGCTTATAAACTTTTTTTTGGCTCTAAAAGAATACCATAATTTATGATTATAAGTCACAATCAAATCCGTAAATGTTTTGAAACCTAATTTACCTTCTTCCAAAGTCCCTGAACAATTATGCCAAGATCCCCACACAATAGACCGACAACCTTCCTTAGAACCCCACAAAAATGTATTGAATAAGACTTCCATCCTTCTGCAGACATTTAAGGTCGGGCATATAGTGTGAAGCAAATATATAGGAATAGAACAAAGCACATGCTTAATCAGAACAAGTCTACCACCATAAGACAAATAATTGAAAGCCCATGAATTAAGTTTTTTATGAATGGTAGAAAAAAATATCATCAAATAAATGAGACATCTTCTTACCCTTATAAAGAGGCGTACCTAAATATTTTAAAGGAAGAACCCTCTTACTTAAACAAAATTTTCTTTTAATATTTTGAACATGATTAGAGGTAATAGACTTAGCAAGGATAAAACAGCTTTTAGACATATTAAAAGTTAAGCCATTAGCTTGCTGAAATACATTAAAAAATTTAAAGAGAATATTCACCATTTGAATAGAACCAATAGTAAAAATGATGAATCATCAGCAAAGCTCAAATGAGTTAAGGGAAAACCACCACCAGATCTAAAATATAAATTAGGATTCATTCTAAAAAGGTGATTCATGCCTCGAGATAAAAATTCCAACGATAGATCATGAGATATAGGGTTTCCTTGTCTAAGACCATGAGAAGAACGAAAACAAATCATGAGACATATCATTAATAATCACAGAGAAGTAGAAATTTTTAATATTTTTTCTATCAAATTAATAAATTGCAAGTTAAAGCCAAAAAAATTAAGAATACGAAAAAAAAATTCCCAATTTAGATTGTCATAAGCTTTCTTGATATCCATCTTAAAGATAACATTACCACCAACCACCTTTTAATCCAAATCATTAACTAATTCTTAAGGAAGAAAAATATTATCAAAAATGGATCTGTCTTTCACAAAATCAGATTATTCCAGAGATATAATGTTTGATAAAATTAAAGCCAGCCTACCCATTAAAATTTTAGTAATAAGTTTATTAAACACATAACATAAGCAAATAAGCCGAAAGTCATTCCAATAGTTTATATTCTGAGACTTAGAAATTAAAGCAATAGAACTGGCAGTAAAATATTTAGGGATAGGAACTCCCCTAAAAAACTCCACAACCGTATTAACCAGGTCCTCCTTTATGATAACCCAACATTTTTGAAAAAAATAATTAGTGAAACCATCAGGGCCAGCAACAGAATCAGTATTCATAGTTTTTAAATTGCTCCAGATTTTCTCTTTAGAAGGAATATTATAAAGCATCACATTGTCCTCCATAGAAACAAGGGAAGGAATAAAGTTATAATTCATATTAAGATTAGGAGTGAAATTCGAATTAAAGAGTTTACATAAATACTCAATACCCGAAGACGTAATCAAATCAGGATCCTTAATAATGCTCCCATCATTAGAAGTAATCTTATGGATATGCCTTATAACCTTATTATGATTAGCAATATTATGAAAATAAGCAGTGTTACGATCACCTTCAACAAGAAATTTTGAAGAAGCATTTTGTCTCCAATAGGCTTCTTCCTTTTCCTGCAACTTAGACAAATTAATCTTGGCTTCATTAAGACAAGACAAATTATCAATAGAAGTGTTTAACAAGTAAGACATCTCAACAATTTCAACATCTTCTTCAGCTTTCAGAATATTAGTAAATAAGTTTTTAAATATGCATTCATTCCATCGAGTAAGTTTTTGCTTAAGCCGCTTTAGTTTAAACCAGAGGCTATTTATGCCATGAACATCATCAGTAGGAAAAAGAGGAGCATCCCATTTTTTTTTCACCATTTGCAAAAATTTATCATCAAGAAACCACATGTTTTGAAATCTAAAAGGTATAAAATTATTACCATTGTTATTACTAATGTTTAAAAGTAAGGGGGAATGATCAGATAAAGTACAACTAAGGTGAGTAGTGTGAGTATTCGGATAAGCATTTATCCAAAAATTGTTGAAAAGAATACGATCTAATCTTTGCCACATGGTACCTCTATTCCAAGTAAAGCTATTACCATAGAAACTAATGTCATGCAAGTTACAATTTCATATCATATCATTAAAGTCATCCATAGCATTAAAATTAGGAGCTTTACCTCCCATACATTCAGTAGCATTAAAAATGCAATTAAAATCACCACCCACTAACCAAGGAGCATTAACATTAGTAGAAAAATTAAGGAGTTGCTCCCAAAGGATATTTCTCCCAACTCTAAAACAAGAAGCATATACAAAAGATGCAAAAGAAGAAATAAGATTTAAAATGATATTAGTGTTAATAACTTGAGGATTATCCAAAATAACATCTAACGAAATGGAACGCTTCCAAAAAAAGCCAAATTTTATTAGAATAATTACCAAAACAAAATTCAAAACCGAACTTAATCCTAATAGCCTCCAACTTAGCCACACCAACTAAAGGTTCAATTAAAACAAGCAACTGAATACCATGGATCTACAAAGATTTTTCACTCTATCCTTAGATAGAGTACAACCCACTCCCCTAATATTCCAAAGAATAGCTTTAACCATTAAAAGATAGATTGGTAGCTCTTGTGACCCTAGGGGTGGTGTTTATATTGATTTTATTATTTTTAACTTTCTTTTTGGTATGAGAAGAATCCCCTTCCTCTAAGTTTTTTTCCTTCCCAATGGGAGCTAGATGTCATAGAATTAGTGGAGTCTTTAATCTCTTCCATAGGAATCCAAATTTCAATAGAACCCACTTCCCCTTCTTCCAACTCAACATTATTATCTTTCTCACCCTTCTTTTGTTTAATTATATTGCTCTCAATATTACTTCCCCCTTTTTCCACATTGGCTTGGTTAGAACCTCCAATGTTATCCAACATATTGAGTTTAGAGATTTCATTATTTTTGGATCCCCCCAAAGAGTTATGAACCTTCTCCACTTTTTCTTCCAAATCCTGCTCATTGGCCTCCCCGGCCACATAAAGCTCTCCTAAATTCTCTTCTCTATTGTCCATCTTAACATCATCTTCTCTCCTAATGGAAGAGTCTAAAGAATTTATATCTATGTCATCTCCACATTGTTTAGGTTCCTCTAATTGAATCATAGGATTGTTATCCTTAGAAATAGAAGGTTCAACATGCAAACCATATTCAGTCGTGTCAATTCCAATCATAGGTTTAGAGTTCTTAGTATTTTTCTGAGTTGTGGGTAAGCAACAAAGCAATCGAAAACCGCATGCCCATGGATTTTACAATGTAAACAAAAATCAGGAATATTTTCAAACTCAACTTTTTGTGAATACCCAATTTTTCAGAACCGATCCAAACCTCCTTCTGGTGTTTCTTAGTAATGTCTAGCTCAATCAATATTTTAGCCACAGACGATCTCGACCGAGATGTTGTGGCTTGATCAGTTTGGACGGGACGGCCAAAAATAGATCCAAGGGCATGAAGAACATGAGCATTAAAAAAATGTAACCACAAGTTAGGAAACAAAATCCATATAGGAACAATAGGAGATTCTTCTTTGACATCAAAAAATAGCATCCATTTTAATAACCTCATCTGACAGTTAAGAATATAATAAGATCTTCTTGAAAAAATCTTACTATATTCAAGATCGTTAGATAACTGAATAGATATATGCCTTGCATCTAGCATTCCAATAGAAAAATTTTCAAACAGTTTCAGCTTTCTAAAAAATATTCGAATAGCATCTAAGTTAGGTCTTCAAATCATAAGCTTTCCAACAAGAGTAAACTGAAAGGGAGATGCCAGTTTAAGAATATCATCATCGGACATCAAGATCGCGGGAAATCCTTTATCTGTGGACTTAGTAAAGTAAAAATTAAGGTTTTCATTTGGTTAGATCCTGCTAAAACATCACGAAAAGACTGTGAGGTAGAAGCAGATTTACCATTATCAAGCATACCTTTAGCCTATTCATGCTTCCCTAAGGGTGGAGCACCCCAAGCATCAGTAAAGGCAGAAGGTGGACTCGTCTCCATTGAAGAGGAGAACAGCCTAAGCCCACAAGCTCAAAACCTAGATAAACGAGAACCAAAATAGCTAGAGAATAAAAAAGAGTAATACCAAACAGTGGAGATCATAAATGAAGACTGAAGGCTGGAATCACAACGTAGTCGCCAGAGCAGAGGAGGGGCTAGCGCGACCAAGCAGATTACAACCAATCCACGTTTTAGGGAGATTTAGTGAGATATGCACAAAAGGGAGCCATAAGGGGAAGAGGGGAAGTTTCGACATCTGGAAGGAAGTTCTGTTCTGACATGATCTGTTCTGTTATCTGTTCTATAAAACTGTAATGTGATTTTATCTGATTTTTGATTTCTTTACGACTATGATTATTCCGTATGATTCTGTCTGCTCTAATCTGCTCTGTGACATGAAAGCTTTATGATATCCGATTTGATATGACTTCAGTTTTTCGTATCCGATGTTTGATTTCTGATTGAACTATTATCTGTTATGTATGTTATATGATTTCTATACAATTGCTCGATTTCTGTACGGATACTTTTCTGATGTGATTTTTGATGTGCGTTTCTGATGATTTTGAATGGTGATTGATCTCTTGCTGAGCTGTTAGCTCATCCTTATTTTCTGCGTGGTTTTCAGGTTCTGGGTAAGGGAAGGAGGTCTTGGACTAGACGTTCTGAGTCTGATCTGTGATTAGGTACTTGATACTTTTGATTTTTGTATAGTCATGGCTTTTCTGTTCTTTCTGTCTGAAGCCATGCACTGTATCTGTATATGATTATTTTGATGAAAGCAAAGATAGATGAACTATGCTGTGTTTGAATGTTTATAGTAGCTCTGTGTTTTTCTGTGTGTGTTATATTTGGAAGAAAGTTCTAAAGGAAATTTCAAAGCCAGATCCTGGATTTGTTGGCTGTGTCGCGGCCCGATGCGAACGGGATCCATCCCGATCGGATTGGATCGTGACAAAATATAATAAGATCTTCTTGCAAAAATCCTACTATAGTCAAGATCGTCAGATAACTGAATAGATATATGCCTTGCATCTAGCATTCCAATAGAAAAATTTCCAAACAGTTTCAGCTTTCCGAAAAATATTCGAATAGCATCTAAGTTAGGTCTTCGAATCGTAAACTTTCCAACAAGAGTAAACTGAAAGGGAGATGCCAGTTTAAGAATATCATCATCGGACATCAAGATTGCGGGAAATCCTTTAACCGTGGACTTAGTAAAATAAAAAGTAAGGTTTTTCATTGGGTTAGATCCTGCTAAAACATCACGAAAAGACTGTGAGGTAGAAGCAGATTTATCATTATCAAGCATACATTTAGCCTATTCATTAATTTTAATTTGTTTAATGGCTAGATGGTAGGTGGCGCAGAAGTCTTTTGGGTGGGGTTCAAACCCCGTCGAAGGCAGACCACACGGGCTGGGGTGGGCTAAGCTATCCACGAGGGCTTTGCGTGCGCGGATGGGCTGGTAGGCCCTGTGTGGGTCAGCTGGGCTGGCCTGGGCGAAGCAGAAATTGTAGCAGCAGGCTGGTTAAGCGGGTCGATCGAATGCTTTGAATTTGTGTTTTTTTTTTTTAATTTTTCTTGACCTTATAGCGCTAAAACAAATCTGTAGGGAATATTTTTCTTGTGAAAAATCTATCGGAAATATGCCAGAAATATTTTCAATGAATTATTTTGCTCCGGAAGGCCTTTTCTGACGTGAGTTAAACCGGTAAAAATATTTCTAACGAAAATCTGTCGGAAATGCTAATTTCTGACGGATTTTGGCCAATTTTTTGATGAAAATGACTGTCAAAATGACATTTTTCCTGTAGTGTTGATATTTTTTGAATTATGCTCAATTATAATTTATTTATTGTAATGCATTAAAAATAAATATAGATATATAATTGAAATTACTATTATAATACTGTGATAATAATGTGTGTGTAAAAGATAAGTAAAAACTGGTTGACTAATAGGTTGAAGAGTGATTGACTTGTACAATATGGTAGGCCAACGAACTTTTTTTAAAATATTATGATTTGGTGTTATCCTCTACTGATTCATATGATACTGATTGAGAGTTATAAGGAGATAATTATTATGTCGAAGAGTAAAGAGTGACGACTCTATTTATTGAGTCATTATGAATACTAAAAAATACCATGATAACAAGTACTTCTTACTTATTTAGTGTAATTATTGAAATGCATATTCTTGAAGTATTTTTCTTATTATTACATAAATTTATTGTTACTATATGAATTTACTCTTATTGTATTATTTTACTGCTCATGTCATTGAATTATTATTGTTTCTAATTTAGATAGTACTATTATTTAATAATATTATTTCACTATAATATAATGATAATAATGATGTGATGCACTGAGCACGTAATACAAAATACTAGAATAGCATGTGTATGATCTTATATAATTTTATTACATTGACAAGATTTCAATAGTCTTTATCGATGTTTTAATTTAATGCTTTATACAATTTTTATACTAATTGGTGTTACGGATATGATGGTTATTTTATAGATTTGACACTCGTATTGATTTACTACTTTACTAGCTTTCATACTGTAGTACTTTACTATTTATAAATTACACTACTACTATATATGAATTTTATTATTTATGTATTGATTCAATGATCATATGAATGTAACTGCAATGATTTTACTGTTTTCAATTGACATCAACCATAAATTTTGATCGATACTTTCATTGAGGAGGTAAAAAAAGAGTTAAAGTAGGAGTCAATAGACACCACACCTAACCACTTATTCTACTAGAAATGGGAAGATCCCATTATGAACTCCCTGTTGAATAATCGGTTCAGCCACCCATTTATTATTACAAAGCCATTGTCTGGGGGAGTACACATAGAGAGTCGTTCTTCCTAAACTTCCAGCAAAGTTTGATATAAAAGTTTTTAATTAAATCAAAGATCGACTTACATCCCAAACCTCCCTCTAATTAAGGAGCTATACACACATTCCAATTGGACCAATGAATCTTTTTGGAAACATCAGTAGATCCCCAAAAAAATTCATTTAAAATTTTCTCCAATATATCACAAATGGTGATAGTAGGGTTGATGATTTGAAGTAAATACACTAGCATAGAACACAAAATGCTTTTAAAAATCAAAAGATGGACCCCCATAGAAAGCAACTTGAACTCCCAACAAAACAATTTGATAGATATAGATGAATATATCTTATCGAACAAAAAAGAACGTTTATGACCATTAAATAAAGGAGTACCAAGATAATAAAAAGGCAAAACTTGAATAGAAAAATCAATAGAAGTAGTAATATTATTACTCGGCACATAAGACATATCCTTGCTACCAATAAAGATGCATTTGTTGTTCTTAAAACATACCACTTTCATTTTCAAAATTAGATAGAAGATTTCTAATTTTTTTTAACACACTTTAAGAAGCCAATACAAAAATTAATGATATCATCGGCAAAACAAACGTAAACCCTAAATTTCTCTTGAACACTTGCAATGAAACAACCTAGCATTCTATGTAAATGGAGAAAATCATAAATGGGTTGGATGAGCCTAGCTAATAAGATACTGTTACTATTCATTCACTGCAACAGTGGCCGCTCAAGTACTGTTTAAATAATCCATGGCAGAGATCATCCACTTGATGAAGAAACATAGCTACAAGCTCCATCTTCGTATAAAAAGAGTCCATTGGGAAAAGATCAGTATGTATGTGGGTATATAGATGGCTAAGGTTCCATGATTTCTGTCTGTCTATTCCATCAATCTCCTCCTTTCTCGTGATGGACAGCAGACAAGATAGCTCATCTTCAACGTACACGTTTGTCCGGCAGCTTTGTTCAAGTGGCTATCCCAACAGCATAGAAGTCCTTTTCAAAGAGAGGGAAGAAAGCAAAAAATTTAATGATAATAATTTGATTTTGTTAAAAACAACTTAAGAATTATTAAGTGAAAATTGTTGTTGGCTTAACTTATTAAACACGCAATATCTTGTATTCTTTTCATTATTAAGTCTTTTCTGTTATCCTGTAAGATTCTCTAAGAAAATAATTTTTATTATTATATAAATAAAGCTATAGTTAATGGGCTAATATTCTAATTTGATTTAGGCTTCATTTGGGATGGCTTTTTGCTGCTTCTTAAAGCAACTTTTTAGTACAAAATTTTTAATTTTTTTTATTAAAAAGCTCATGCTTTAAGAAGTAGGAAAAAAAGCCTTCCCAAACGAAGCCTTAGGCTTCATTTATAATGACTTTCTTACGACTTTTTAAAGCAGTTTTCTAGTACAATATTTTTTTATATTAAAAAGCAATTTAAGAAACAATAGGAAAGCCATTTCGAAGTCTTAGTTCAGAAAAAATCCGCACCTATTTGAATTTGTTAAATTACAAGAATAAGAATGATTATTTACTAACAAATAGTTTCAACAATATTTATTTTAAAAATATATTATTCATCAAAAAATTACGTTACAGGAAAATTGTTCATTATCAGCGGATTTTTCGGTTGTTTTCTAGCGGATGACAATGAAATATTTCTCACTAAATTTTAGGCAGATTTCTAACGGCTTTCTGGCGAATTTTCTGAAGAATTTTAATCATTTTTGGAAAATATTATATATTCATAATTTAATTAATTAATAATTTTATATCTTATTATAATTAATTATTACTTTAGTTATTTTAAAATTAATTATTAATTAAATAACTTAGTTTAATTAATTGCTAATTTAATAACTTTTCAACAGATTTTTTTCACAGGAAAATTTTTCCTGCACGCATTTTATCGTCGAAAAGATTTTTGTCTGAAATCTACCGGAAACTTCAAAAATCCACAAGAAAATAAAAATTTTCCGCCGGAAAAATCCACCTTAAAAAATCTCACTTGTGCATGATGCTCGAACTCTAGATCATCCATGCACTAGCTCCTTACCCCCATCATATTTAATGATCCAATTAATTTTAGAATTGGAGACATGTTTTTAAAGCTAAAAGATAATTTTCATTAAATATAATAAAAGCTAAGAAAAGTTTAACTCGTCATGGGAAGATAAATATTTGCCTTATGAGGATCAAACCAAGCTTAGTTCAACAAAAGAGGGAACCTTTGTCCCAAAGCAAAAGAAAAGAAAAAAAAATTACATAACAGAAAGAAAATCGTAAGGTGATACAAAAGATGTGCCCACCTAAAAGTAAATCTAAGCATAATAAGTTTCACATTTAGAGAGTCAAGAATACAACAAAATGTTTAATGAAGTAGGGAAGTTTCTTGCCTACCTTGTTCTTTTTATTATTATTATTATTTTTTCTTTTGTAACTTAGTTTGAACACGTGTACGTGCTCTTAAGATTTTATTTTTTCTTTTGATTGTAGCTCTGGGAGCATTAGTGAGCTATGGTTTTCTTTAAAGACCATGTATCTTTTAATTTGATAATATAAAGATGCACCCATAAAAGAGTTTACAAAAAAAAAGTAAGGAAGCTTCTCATGTTATTTCTTTGTACTTCTACTTTGATCGAATCAAAGAAGTTCCTTGAAATAATCAAATGAGTCCATAAAGAAGTTATCTTCAGATATGATGCTAGTGAAGATAAAATTATGTAACGATTGAGTTTTTGAGAGAACAAGTGTGGGAGGATCCTATTGTATTTCCAATGATGAATTGTCCTCACCAAGTAAAATCTTAATTTGATGGATTTGATTTTTCTAAAAATGTAATGAAGAGAAGCATTGTTGCAAATGATAGAAGCAATTAAATGAACAAAAGACCAAGAATCAATTTCAATAATCCATATTATACAAATGTTATGATCCAAACAAAGTTCCAAACCCAACAAAAAAGCTTTGGCCTCAGCTATGATGATGTCGCAATGAGAGATAGGAATAGAAAACGCAATTATAAAATCACCATGGTGATTATGAATAGAGCAATAGGTCTTTATGTAATTGATGATAATAATGTGTATGTTCTTTTAATATATCTATACGGACTGCTGTATAAGAAATGTCTATATATACAGACAGTAGGCTTCATGTAATAAGGTGATTTAATAACATTGTTTCTTATTTCCTTTTCAAACTTCTTCTTCCTGCTTAGTTTCTTGAGCTTCTATATGGTATCAGACGTCAGATCCTGATCCTGCTTCATGGCCGACGCTACTTCCTCTACAGTTGAAGATCAACTGGATCAATCAACGGCGGAAGCTCCGACCATCCCCACCAATCTGAAATTCGTGGTATCCAACCTCAAAATCTTCGTTCCGACTCTTCTTGATCCCGATAACTACATCATCTGGAAGTCTCAGATCATCAAGATCTTCTCCGCCAATAGTTTTCTTCCTTTTCTTGACCCTCAATCGGTTCCTCCTCCCAAGATTCTTGTCTAATCTGATGGATCGTCATCCCCGAATCCTCTTCATTCCCAATGGCATCTCACCGATCAAACGCTTGCTGCGTCTCTCTGTTCCACCATATCAAACCCCGTTCTACCATATGTGATTTCTTTGGATTCCACCTCTGCCATATGGACTACCTTGGCATCTTGATTTCAGGCCTCCAATCGTTCTCAAGTTATTCAACTTAAGAACAAACTTCACAATATTTCTCTCAAAAACTCATCCATGACTCAGTACCTCTCTGAGATTAAAGCCCTGGTTGATCAAATCGCGGCAGCAGGGTCTCTGGTAGACACGGAGGATATCATCCTCTACATATTAAACGGACTTCCCACCTCCTATCAGTAGTTCAAGACAGCGATTCGGACCATGCTCGCGCCCATAAGTCTAGATCAATTGTATCCCCTCCTTCTCAGTGAGGAGATCAATCTTGCTGCCGACGCCAATCGCGGTTCTACTGCTCTTGATCCGAACGCTGCTCTGTTTACATACAGAGGTCGAGGCAAACGATCCAGAGGAAGATCGCCATCCACTGCTCCAGGAAGTTCTCGGCAGAAAACGAATAATCCAATCTTCTGTCAAATCTGCTACAAGAAAGGGCACTCGGCGCAGGCTTGCTGGCATCACCTTAATATGCAGTATACTCCTCAGACAAAAACAGCGAACAATGCTCTGGTGGCCACCTCCGACACAGCTGACTCCAGTTGGTTTCTCGACTCAGGCACTTCATCTCACATGACCAAATCGCTGGATAATTTGTCGATCTCGTCACGTTACCAGGGATCGGACAACGTAACGATCGGAGATGGAAGCTCTGTCCCGATCACTCATGCAGGGGTGGGTATTCTCCCGACCCCCAACCGTAAGCTAAATATGTCGCACATTTTGCATACCCCTTCCCTTCAATACAATCTATTATCAATATCTCAGTTAACTCGCGACAATAATGTTTCTATTATCTTTGACCCATCTGGCTTTATTTTGAAGGATATGACGACATAGGAAATCATACTTCGCGGCCCCTCTAAGGATGGCCTTTACTCCATACCGATCAAGAAGTCCAAGATTTCAGATCGAGCGTTATCTGTCTCCAGCAACACAATAAATTCGTGGCATAGGCGCGTTGGCCACCCGCATAAACGCATTTTAGATTTAATTTCTCGTTGTAATCCCACGTTAGATATTGATAAACGTTCTATATCTTGTCAATCTTGCAATGTTTCTAAATGTCATAAACTGAACTTCGAAAAATCCTTAAACAGACAACAGCAAGCATTGGCCCTTATACATTCAGATGTCTGGGGGCCAGCTCCTGTTGTCTCATCTCAAGGATATCGGTTTTATGTAATATTTGTTGACGATTTCTCCAGATATACGTGGTTGTTTCCATTACGACATAAATCTGAGGTTCTAAATACATTCATTGCTTTTAAAACTCAGGTGAAAAAGTTTACCTCAGCTAGCATCAAAGCTCTCAGAACCGACGGTGGATCCGAATATGTCAATAATGCGTTTCAACAATTAATTTCTCCGAACAAATAGAATTCTTCACCAAATTTCCTGCCCTTACACTCCAGAACAAAACGGTTTGGCGGAATGTAAGCACAGACACATAGTCGAGACCACACGCACACTTCTTCATACTTCATCTGTTCCTTATAGTTTTTGGCCAGATGCTATGCTTACCACGGTGTATCTCATCAATCGCCTTCCATCTCCGACGACAAATAATATATCGCCTTTTGAACTTATACACCACACCAAACCAAACTATGGTCACCTCCGCATTTTCGGTTGTGAATGCTTTCCACTAAACCTATCCAATGATCATAATAAACTTCAGCCCAAATTCAAGCCGTGCATATTCTTGGGTTACTCTGACATCTACAAGGGCTACAAATGCTGGACTACTCCACAAACAAGATTACTCTTTCTCGGCATACCATCTTTAATGAACAAACATTTCCGTTTTCTCAGATTTCAAATTCTTCCAAACCAGCGATCACTACACCTTCACCGCTGTTTCTAACACCAGTTTCTGTCTCTCGTTCACATACTGATTCCAATTCTAATCCCCACATCATTCCAGAAAATCATCCCATCTCCTCTGCTCACACTTAATTATAACTCTCGGCCTTCCAGCTTCACTCAGCCTACTGCTTCTCCGTCTAGTCAGCCGTCTGAGCCAGTTCAAGCCACAGCTCATCCCATGGTGACAAGAAGTAAAATTGGATCACTCAAACCTACCAAGCGCATGAATCTTATTCATCAGCACACACCTATTGATACCAAATCGGATCCAAGCAATTACACTGAGGCAGTCAAAAAGCGTGAATGGCGTCAGGCCGTGGAACATGAATTCTTGGCGCTTCAAAAACAAGGGACGTGGAGCCTTGTGCCGTTACCAAGAAACGCATCTGCTCTGGGATGCAAGTGAACTTACCAAACAAAATGTCATGTAGACGGAACCATAGCCAGATATAAAGCAAGGCTAGTCGCCCAAGGTAATCATCAAGAATTTGGGATAAACTACACTGAAACGTTTAGCCCTGTGGCTAAACTTCCAACCATACGTATACTCTTGGCGATTGCTCTGCATTATGCGTGGCCGGTTCAACAGTTAGATGTAGCGAATGCCTTCCTTCATGGCAATCTGTCTGAAACGATCTATATGCACCAACCAAAAGGCTTCGAAGATAAAGCATTCCCGAACCACGTTTGTCGTCTACACAAGGCTATCTACGGCTTGAAGCAAGCCCCATGACAATGGTATAACACGTTTACTTTATTTCTTACTTCTTTTGGTTTCTCGCATAGTCAGGCCGATCCTTCTTTATTGATTTTCCGAAAAAACAACGTCCAAATATTTTTGTTAATTTACGTGGGCGATATTTTGATTACGGGCAATGATCAAATTCGAATTCAAGAAATCCTGGCTAAGCTCAGCCAAGAATTCGCAATGAAACACATGGGGGAAGCTAATGAATTTCTGGGAATTAAAATAACTCATCTTCAGGATAGTTATTTTTTGTCCCAACCGAAGTATGCTATGAATATTCTTCATCAAGCCAATATGACAAGGTGCAATCCCGTGGCAAATCCAAGCTGCCTCTTGAATTCAGCCATGAACCATTTCTCACGGATCCAGTCCTGTACCGCAGTCTCACTGGTTCTCTTCAGTACTTGACGCTCACTCGTCCCGACATAGCCTACAGTGTCAACATCCTCTCGCAACATATGCAAGATCCCCTACCGCAACACATATATTTGCTAAAAATACTTCTCCGATATATCAAAGGTACGTTACATTTTGGAATACCAGTCACCAAAACTAACTTACTTTTAAAATCTTACTCAGATGCGGATTGGGCCGGTGATCCCACATCGAGAAGATCTACCTCCGGCTACTGTTCATTTTTGGGAGACACTATCATCTCATGGACAGTCAAGAAACAACACACTGTAGCACGCTCCTCCACCGAATCCGAATATCGAGCCTTGGCTGCCTTAACTTCGGATATCATATGGCTCCGCCGACTTCTTGTAGAATTCGGTATCAATCAAGACCGCCCCACAGAACTATATTGCGACAACATATCGACAATTGCTCTAGCCAACAATCCTATGTTTCATGCAAGTACAAAACACATAGAGATTGACCAAAAGTTTCTCAAAGAACAAATTCAGCAACATAACATAAATTTGCTACCTATTAGCACTACCGACCAAATTGCGGATATTTTTACAAAGTCCCTATCTACACCGCGGTTCCAACATTTACGCCTCAAACTAACAGTCGTGGAAGACCCATTAGTTTGCAAGGGGGTATTAGAGCATTAGGTCTTTATGTAATTTATGATAATAATATGTATGTTCTTTTAATATATCTGTACGGACTGCTGTATAAGAAATGTCTATATATACAGACAGTAGGCTTCATGTAATAAGGTGATTTAATAACATTGTTTCTTATTTCCTTTTCAAACTTCTTCTTCCTACTTAATTTCTTGAGCTTCTACAATTATGAATAATACCCCCACAGCCAGTGGTTGAACGATTAACTGAATTGTCAATGTTGAGCTTAGCTCGATCCAAAGGGGGCTTATCCCAAGTGATAATTATTACAAGCATGTCAAATTGGGGATTATAAAAAGAGACTTGAAAGAAAGAAATCCAATTGTTCTTCCCTTTAAAATGTTTGGAGCCGAGCAGTTTAACAATAACAAGTTGTTGAACTTTGTGTTTAAGATTGATGATAATTCTATCAAAGTTCATTCTGATGCTCGAATGCTTACTGTTGTTTCTTTCAATCCAGAACAACCAAAAGGTAATCATAGGAACTATAGTAGCAATATGACTAGTTTTGTTTCTATAAAAACATTGGGCAAGAATATCATGATAATTAGTGTTAATAAAATTCAAGTTCATACCCAAAGTGATGTCCATAAAGTACCAAATTCTCCTAGCCTAAAGGCCATCAATAAAAATGTGATTCAGAGTCTCCAAGCAACCACAACAATGTCAATTGGAAGTAATAAAAAAGAGCCCTCTTTTTGAAGCCTATCATATAAAGGGATGAAACCCTAAAGAATCCTTCAAGTTAACATAGAGATGGTAGCAAGAGTAATGCAATTCCATAATTGTGATAAATAAGATTGAATGGAAATTTTAATCTAAATGCTCCCAAATAGTTTTTGTTGAAAAAGCACCGTCAGCTGACAGCTTAAACAAATAATGATCATTGGAGCTTAAATCAATGGGAATATCACAAATATTAGCAGCTATAAAATGAGGCACATGCTCGTGGATAAGATCACCATTCCCAATACCATTCAAAATAAAAATAGAGATTTTCCAGTCAGATGGAGAGTGAGTGTTAAATATAGTGTCAACGAAATCATAACCCAACTAATCATCTTGCCAAAAGTAATAAAAGCCTGAAATAAAACCCCATTGAATTAAGTTCTCAGCTAACCATTTAACTTTACAAATACAAGACCAAGAAGCATACCTCTTTTACTTTCTATTTGTTCTTAGTTGGGATTGGTCGCACCTGCAGTCTAGTTGTGCTTTGTCATTGTTAGTTTTATTATGGCTCTGTCTTACTGATTGGCCTGTTGTTTCTTCCGAGTTTCTTATCTGTACATTTTTTGCTCTTTGTTGCATGTAGCTGCTCTGATTAGTGGGTGCTTACGAGCTGGATCTATTAGCCCCTCTCCTTTCCTTTTGTTTGTTCTTCTTTGGTTTTTGTTTCTTAGTATTATGCTATATGCTTTTTTTTTTAAAAGCAGGTGGTTCGTTTTGCTATTTGCAGATTGTGCTCCTTAGCATTTTTCATATCTATTTGAGCTATTTTTTAGGTGATGGCTCTTAGCCTCCCGTAGTTTTTCTCTTCTAAGATTTTTGTGGATTGTAACTAGAAAAGGATTTATGGCTCTTAGGATTTTATTTTGCTTTTGATTGTAGCTCATTCGAGCATTAGGGAGCTATATATCCCTCTTAAGGACTTGTAATTTTATTTTATATTAACGCGTAGGCTTGTGAGTGGGTTTTTAATATATATTAGCATGGTAGATCTAAAAGATATATATCCTCTTGGTTATAAGTGGGACTATTGGTGTATTATGAAATTAATATTAAGAAAAAACACTACAGGAAAATCACCCAAAATCGGCGATTTTTACCGGCGGTTGTCCGGCGGGTATGTGACCGCCGGAAAATTAGGCGTAGGAAATTCTGTACCGGCGGTTATTACCGGCGGTCTAAGACGGCGACGTTAAATATTACCTTAAATTATACTGATTTTTGTTCAACTCACACGAAACCTAGGGTAGCCGGCGGCGTGAGATCCGGAGCTAGATCAACGGCGGCAAGTGACACCAAAGGTTGATCGAGCGAGAGGCGGCCGGTGGGTGGTCGGCGGTCGGAGAGAGTTCGTCGGTGGCGACCTAGGAGCTCGATCCGGGCAGAGGCGATCGGAGAGCGGCCGAAAGGAGAGAGAGGAGCGGAGGATAGAAATGAAATGCGAGGTGCGGGTATGTTCGTATTAGGGCTTTAACCAACAGTTTTCTGGCGGTTACGACCGCCGGAAGTAAATAACTTATCAGCGGCGGGATAAGCCGCCGTTAACCCGTCGGTAAATATAATTGTCCGGCGGCTAATAGACCGCCGCTATTACCGGCGGTCTTTCAGAACAGACAGCCGGTAATGCTGCCGGTATCAGCAGGAATAAGCAGGCGGCTAAACCGCCGGCGATACCGCCGTTAATACCGGCGGTCCATAGACCGCCGGTCATAACCGCCGGTAATTGGCTGTTTTCCTGTAGTGAAAGACTATAATTGAAGAATAAATTATTTAGGCCATACACTTTTATTTATTTATATTTTATATTCTTCATTTATGTCTATTTATAAGCACCTATATTCAAGAAATAATACACATTAAATTCTCTCTCCTTAATAATTTGAACTGAAATTTCTAAATCAAACCTTAGTAGGGTGCACACACTTGTCGAAAACCACAACATCAAATTTTAATATTAGTAGGTCAATAGGTAATAATCTCAACATAACTAATCAACCAACTTAGATAGATCTAGATCTAATCAGCCAACAGTTGGGCCTCCCTTGCATCATAAATAGATC
Organism: Dendrobium catenatum; assembly: GCF_001605985.2. Classification (NCBI taxonomy): domain Eukaryota; kingdom Viridiplantae; phylum Streptophyta; class Magnoliopsida; order Asparagales; family Orchidaceae; genus Dendrobium; species Dendrobium catenatum. Next base: position 1,026,879 of record NW_021319879.1, on the reverse strand, counting down.
GTGATGAAGTGTTTGAATAATAACCCAAATGATTTGTTAAGGCTCCTAATCCTCTCACAATGAGAGACTGCAAAATTGAATAGATTAAAGAAATACTTCTCAAGTGCATCTTTATATTTAAAAAAAACACATATATTCATGTAGATATAATCAAATATTTGATAGATGACTAATCAATGATGTCTATTATCTATATACTCATGTATATATTATTATCCTTTTACATGAACAAATTTTTTATACGATTTTATTTTAACTTACTTTTTTAAGAGTACGTACATCTACTTGAGGAATTAAGAGAATTTATATTAATCTTAATCATTTATAGTGTGACATCAAATTTTAGTGTCACCTTTATTAGGCACGAATCTTGAGGCATATTTTAATTAGAAATTTTTATAATTAAATTCAAGACCATCCGAACTCCAGTCTCAACGAAATTTACAGTCAAATTAAATGTCACAATAAGACGAACTCAAATGCACCAAAATTCATTTCATTGCTTTTCAGCATAAAAAAGCCCGTGACTTTTCCCTTTCCCGGTTCTATCTCAAATCATCTATTTATGCATTAAATTATATTCATGCATCACTCAAAATCTAAGATAAAAAACTCTCCTACTCTATCGCCACGAATTTACCAACCCGCAACAAATATGAAGCATACAAAAATTACATCTTAACCCTAAAAAGAAAATTTAAAAAAAAAAAAAAAATTTTGAAGGAGTGGGTCAAACTGCATTCATCCAAATTTTTTCTTTTTATTGTAAGATATTAATTAAAGCATATTTATTTCATACTATATATATATATATATATAAATCTTTCTAAGAAAAATTTAATTATCTACTAATTTATAATCTCAAAAGTTTTCATTTTTAACTCATAATTTTTTAACATACAATATAATTTTTACTGCAAATAAGATAAAATTTAAATCATATTAATTTATTATTATACTTACAATTAATTCTTCTATAAAAAAACTCAACTTAAACAAAAAAATATTTTAATGTTGGAAAATTAATTTATTTTCTTATCAAATAATAGATTTACGACGGGGGTCATGCCGGTAGGGCTTGATCCGACATTTTACTTTTGAAACTCCGTTTTGTGACGGAATAAGCAAAAACAAAAAAAATTTTGCAACCACAGAAAAAATGGAGTTTGACGAAAAGGAATTATGGTTAAGCTTTTATTCCAAACAGTTAGGGTAGCTAGTTTCTGCTTATTCAGATGGAGAAAGGAGAAAATAAGCCTAGTCAAACGAGGCCTAAATCCAAAAGCTACTAAAACATAACCGTTGATAAAAATAGAGAAAATTTAAAATTTGTTCGATTTTTTAATTTGAATCAGAATCGATTCGAACAGATTCGAATTGAATTCCAGCAGGTATTGCCCTCAAAATCTATCAATGAGTCTAAACTGCTTGTTGAACATTGGATTCAAGTCAATTATTAACATACTATATAAACTTGGTATAATAGAAAGCAATTGTTGGATGATTCATTAATTAGTTTGGCATTTTTGGATCATGCAAAAAGCACTAGCTCTACTCCCCCCTCCAATTTTAAATTTTTTTACAATTGTATGGGTTCATTTGGGACGTCTTTTTTACTACTTCTTAATAAAAAACTGCTTTAAAAAATAATAAGATAGCCGTCCCAAATGAAGCGACAAAAAGCCATCAAGACTCAAATTTTAATCAAGTTGGACTCCAGAGATTGTGTTCCAGATGTGCACAGATTCATCAATCAGTTTCAAAGCTTTTAGCATTTCCCAAAGAGCAGCAGTACATAACCTATGGCAAAACAGCACCAGAATTATCAGAGGCAAAGACCATTTCTTTTCATATCTAAAGCACACGCAACAAGACCAGTTCTCTGTATATATACATTAATTATCATCTCCAGAAACTCAATTCTGTCTAGACTGTGCCAGCAGAAAGCAAAGTACAATGTATAAAATGCCTTTAACGTTTATCGTCAAGTTAAGTTCGTAGACGATTCAGGCTAAACAAAATAAACCAGCTTTATGCAACTTCGATGAATAGAAGATTATGTAAACATAACTACATCATCTATTATTCTGTTCGGACATCCAATTATTATAGAGAATTGGTGGAGTTATTTTAAGAAGAAAACCTTTGTTATTGAATATTTGAGACTGTAGATGGTCACCCTCTCTGGCAGTATTAGATCTTTTTTTTTCCCGGACATCCAATGTACAGGTCGGTTTCTACATCCTTGTGCTGATTATTGTTGTCTTCGAGAGCCACCAACCGGGTGGAATCTAAGATTAGCTGGGTCTCCTTGCACTTCAAGCAAAAAAAAAATGTCCTCATCATTTAAGCGTAATTTTTTGTAGGCAACTTGGTTTTGTGAAGTGAACTTACTTGATTCTGTAGCAATTCATTTTCCTCTGACAACACCCTCGTCTGCATTTAATAAGGCAAACATTGAAGACTTCTGTTTAAACAAGAATTCAAATATATTTTTTGTTTTATGGATTGTAGATACCTTCTCTTCAAGTTGTGTTACCTGCCGGGATAGCAACCGAGACTAGAAGAATAAAAAGTGAAATTATGTTAAAAATGTATGAGCTGGAATTGTTGCAGTGATGCTGGAAGTGAACAGAAATGTCAAAATGACAAACCTTTATTCCTCTAATATTGACTAGGCCTTGCTCAAACTGACACTCGAACTTGTTCAGATCTTCCAATGAGCAGGATTCCAGGTTTTCGCCCATCAGCTTACTGCACCATCAGTTTTAACAGTCATGAGAAGTTCAACCACATAGAGGAAAACATCAGGTTTTTTTTTTTTTTTCTTTTAAGTGGGAATACGAAGGAAGAAGGAAATTCACGAACTCGAGAGCCTCACCGATTGGAAGCTTCAAGGAAGTCAATCTTCATCGCATTTAGAGCTGCTTCCTGCTTCCAACGCTGCACTTCAAACAAATCATATCAACATGTTCACCACGACTCTGCGTACAAATTAATCTACATAAAAAATTATTTGGACCAATTTTTTTGGGTGGACCAATCAATGGTTGGAGCAATCTCAGACGGACCAGCACAATCAAAATGTCCCACTTTTACTTAACGAAAATTGTTGTGTCATGAGATTGTTACTGTGTAAATTTCTTTAGGAGTGTGCAGTATTTCTCTTAATGTACACATACAATTTTAAAAGAAAACCCCTAAGAGTAAAAATAGTTGACGGTGAAATCAAAATAACCAAGGAAATATCAAAAATAAAAGAACTTTGTTATAAAAATAGTTTGAATGTAAAAGCTTGAAAATTTGAGAAAGATATAAAAAGATTCATAAGAAATCTAAGAAAGCAATATGCGATGCAAATAATTTAGCTTTTAATGATTTATATAATAAATTAAATACTACAAATGGTGAAAGATATATGTATAAGTTAGTCAAATAAAAAGATAGGAGAAGTGAGAATTTAGTTAAAATAAAGTGCATCAAAGATGAAAATAAAAAAGAGTTTTTATTAGGAAAAAAAATTCAACAAACGTGGATGAGATATTTCGATAAATTTTTCAGTGAAGATTGTGATAATATAACTGACTTTAGTGACCTTATCACCCTAAATGAAAATAGATATTTTTATTTTTATCGTTGTATTAGTAAAACTGAAGAGGCTTTAAAGAAAACGAAGCATGAAAAAGCTGTTGGACATGATGATATTTCAATAGAGATGTGAAAATGCTTAGGAGATCAAAGAATTTCTTGGCTTACAAAAATTTTCAATATTATTTTAAAGATTTAAAAGATGTCAAATGACTGGATGAGTGTGCTGATTCATTTTTTTAAGAATAAATATAATGCATAAAAGTGTGTGAAATATAGAGAAATTAAGTAAGTGTGTCATAATGATATTCTTTTTGGTAGATCTAAAAAGACTACACTAAAAAAAGTAAAAATGATATTTTTTTATTAAATTTGAATGATAATTTGACTCTTAACAGTACACAATAGAGCAAAAGGATTTATGAAGCTGACCCCATGTAGTGGAATAAAGGCTTGATGTTGTTGATGTTGTTGTACACATATAGTTTCACAAAATTTGATGCAGAAAATGTTCTTTACATACATTTTTTTTTCTTTTATGATGTATTTATGTGGGTTTCATGCATTCACCACTATACAACTTGACCTCACTGTTATGCTAATTAGTGCCACAAGGTGAAAGGGCAAATAGATCATTAGTTGGAAAAGAACTTCACGAACGACAGATACAAGGACAAAAAATGATTGCTGGGAACAATTTCTTAATCAAGTAATAATGACAGAGCAAAGAATAGCGAGCTCATAATTAACCATTGAAGGCTAAACATTACAGAAATTGAAAAGGCATTTTAAGGAAAAATGAACAAATTAGTTGGAATGAACTCATCTTTTTACCTGAATATTTTGCTCAGTTGCACTGCTAGTGCTGCTCAAGTCTACCAGGTTCATTTTATATCGCTCGATGACATTTTGCATGCTAAGACATTTTATAGAAAAATGAAAAAAATTAGATTATACTCTGCCTGTTGCATAAATAATCAGCACGCGCACACCCTCTTTACAGTGAATTGACAAGCACAGTGTCTCTTTAGAGATGTGAGTGCGTGCGCCAGTTGGGGAGTGAATTTAATCAGAAGGCCAAAAAAATTTAATAATATTGAAAGATATTTAATCAGAAATATAAGACACTTGTATAATAACTGCAAAGCAATTATTTTGAAGGAAAAAATGACACTCAAAGCTCATTATTAGTCCCATGAAAAAATTATGTTATCTTATATTTTTTTATCAAATGATTTTGATATTTAATAATATGTCATGTATTCATAACCAAAAAGCATGAACTAGTGCTCCAAAACACAGTTTATCCTTTTTTGTATGATTCAATTTTTACTTATTCCAATCATGAAATAGTGTTATATTGGAAAATCAAGATATTCCCACATTTCCTGGGGAGTGCTCACAAATTTGAATATGATACATGACATTCTTTAAAATAAATATTAACTAACTACTTGCATGACATATGATGTGTAACTTCCCAGTGGCATTTTAATCTTTAACTAACATCATGGCTACTTATCTACAACCTGCCTTGTACCTAGCTTTTAACTAAAAAATATTTGGAATTGGTTTCATCCTACTAAAAAAACACTAAGAAAAATCTTGATCCTCAAAAATGAATGATAGCAAGTTGTTAAAATTTCATCAACTTTTGAAATGACTTGATTAATATGCATCAAGCATACAAACATGAAAAATTAAATTGATCTGAATAATGACATAAAATGATTAATTTTAATTATTTAGTAGCAACCATATCAAATATATTATATTACAAGTAAGCATAACATCATTAACTTTAATATAAAAAGTGACACTTGAGCAAGTTAATCCAAATTATCTATTTTTAATTAAACATAGTCATCAATCAAAAATTAGAAAATGTGACCAAATTAGGTCATTTTGTTATATTCAAATTTTGGAGGAACATCTTGTATTTGAAGATAATAACACGAAGCATTAAATTTTAGGGAAAATAAACCTTTTTAATATGGACTGGTTGCGCATTATCTATGTGACATCATATATAACGGTGGAATCAAGATTTTCAGTGAGAAAGGGAGAAAGAATTTACAACCCAAATTGGATGGGAGGACGAAACTTCTATGATTTACATATATAGCTACATGAGCATTTAAGGTGAAGCTTTCATACCATCTATTAATAAAAAAATAATTTTTCCAAAGCCCACGGAAGGTGAATCAAATTTCAATTGTGTCAAAAACCTACAAAAGATTAAATCATTATCTGAGTTTGTCATATTCTTTATTACTTTCTTTTAGTTAGGAAAATTGATTGGTTTACATGGCTAGAAATTAAGGTTTTCATTATGCTTGTGATTATATTAATAAGTCTATGACATTGCATACTTACATCGGATAAGGAATCTATAAAGTTTTTGGTTTTGTCTATATCCTTTCAAATTTAGTTCATATTGAAGTAGTTAGCACTTGTCCTGCATCATATTTGGTATTATAGCCCAATTAAGTTTCCTTAAGAACTGGCTAATTGCAACCCAATTGATGAGAATGCTAATATTGTCCCTGAAGCTCAAATTTGCATTCAAAAAACTCTTTTTGTAGGTTTTGATGCTTCTTCTAGTAGTATTGATGTCTCCAATTTAATTCCCATAATTTTCTTTCCTATTTATCCGGACGATATATCTAAGCCTAATTTGTTGGGCTTGCATCATAAGGCTATGCTTTCTGATGAGAATCATAATGATCCCTATATTAGATGTTCCTCCTAATCTCTCTGAGTCTATTTGCAAAGAGGGAGAGCTTCATTCTCCTGATGAAAATAATTTTCACAATGATGTCGATTTAAATATTATACAAATTGTCAAAGATGATTCTATTCTTGCTTCGGGTAAGAAAAAGAGGAAAAAAAATGACAAGAATTCATCTGAAGTCAGAATTTCTAGATCCAATAGAGCTCTCAATCATTTTTTCAGTGTAGTATTAATGTTGGAATTTGTTGCTGGTGTGCTCAATTAATAGTTTGGTGGACTCTTGTAGATTTGTTGTTGGTACCTGATTGGGTTGCCCTCTTGTTGAGTCATATTAAAATTTTCTAAAATTGTCCAACTTTATTTGGCAGCCCAAAGAAAATTCAACATTTTCAATATTTAAGCATTCAAAAAAGTATCAATAAGTCATTCTTATCATTATCATTTGTTTGTCATATCATTATTAAAATTAATTGAAAAAACTAATGTCTTAATTTGATTATGTACTCCTATTTAAATATCATTGCATTTTGTTAAATTATAACATTTAGAATCCCAAAAAAAGGGAGATTTACACACACACCACTTTATTTCATGTTATTTACATATCTAACACCCAAAACATTAATATTACATGCTTTACCTTGGCTGAGGCTCGCCTTGAGGCACACCTTACCTTATTGGTTTTATTAAAACTTACCTAAATCCTAAACTAAAACCCCGAATAAATCATGTCTGCATGCAACCCCAAGCTGCAACAACTTCCTCTCAACCGCCTCGACCTCCAGCCCATCGCCTTTGTCGTAGCCACCACCATTGTATCCATCGCCGGAATCACTTGAAAGCTGCACATCACCACCACCTGCCTCATATTGAGGTAGGGGAGAGACGAATTTGTTATGATGACGACTCAAATAAAGACCTCTCAGTGATGACAGTGAAGATAATTTATGAGGTATTATCAATTATGTCAGCTTTTTTTAGAAATTAAACGCTGATGAGTGGGAAACTGAGAAAGAAAGAACATGGAGTTGAATATGATGCTATAAGATACTTTTACGTAATTTCTATATTTATGTGGTTTTGCTCTTGTAATATTTGGATTTTAATTCTATTAAGCAATTTATATATGCAAATTTATTAATTCATAGTTCAATAGAAAGTTAATATGTCATTATTTAACATATTATTTGAGTATTATATAAAAAATAACTTTTAAACATTTAGTTTTAACTTTACACAATTTTTGAATTTTAAGGCTTACGACTCAAAATGCCTTCTGGCTTTAAACCTCCCTTACGAAAGAAAAACGCCTCAATACCCAATTGCGCAATTTTAAACCTTGCATAAAAAATACCTTGTAAGACTTGAAGAGCAACGGGAATCACTCAAACCCTAAACCCTAAATGTGGGCAAACCCTAGAAAAGATGCTATAGTACACATTAAGCTTCATTTCAAAAATGTCGTTGGTTGTTCTACTAAATCCAAGTATTTTGTTTAGTTGGGTTGTTTGTGTGTTTTGGCTTCTTTTGTGTGTGTGTTGGGGGGGGGGGGGGGGGTCAGTCTCTGGATGGGGTTATTCTCTTGCTATTTAGTTTGGGCCTGGGTTTGTGTGTTTTCTCCTCTGCTTGGCTTTCATGGAGCGGTTCTTCCGTCGATTTGTTATTTCATTTGTTGTCCTTATTTCTGTCATAGTCTTTTTGCAGGTTGGATGTTGTTTGATGTGGTTCTTTTGGTTGGTTGCCTATGTTGCACTGATTTCTTATGGATGGTGGTTTCTTGGAAGAGCTTTGTGGGCTTTAGATTCTCTTAGTTGGTTTTTGGAGTATCATTGAATATCTTTTGGATTTCCTTTTTGAGGGTTGACTTCTTGCCTCTATGTTTGTTTTTTCTTTTGCTAATTGCATTAGGTAAGATCATAAGCTCATAGGTTTTACTTCAAATACTGTATTTTTAAATAGCTTTTATTCTTTTAAGGATATTGTACCTTTTTTCAGATTAACGCGTAGGCCCCTTTGTGGGTTTAAACCAAAAGAAAGATGTTACAGTACAGCTCAACATGCCCGATTTCTTTCATGATATCCAAGTTTTGTCCAGCGTTTGCCCCCGACTCTAGCTTCCTTCGTTGGCCAAGGCAAAATCCCCTCGTCTGGGTAGTACTCGTTCTCATAATGACATAGCTACCACAAACCAGCATTTGTCCTACTCGTCGTATCAAAGTCGTCTTTTGGAATTTGGTGCTCGGGCTCCATCAGGATGCTGGTGCCTCCTCCAAATCCATGGGGTTCGTCCAAACATGCCTCTATAGTTAAGAATCTGGGTCTGTTTGATGATTATACTCGTTGTATTTCCTCTCACTCGCATTCTTTCAAAGATGTGGTGGCTGGTATGAGCTCTTCTTCTTCATTTTCCTACACGAAATCTACAAATAAGGGGGTTCCTGCTATTATTTTTGCTATTATTTTTTCTAAGGATGTCTTGGATAAGTTGGCAACTACTTTTGAATTTACATTGGTACAAAAATTTCCTATGTGTCAACCGAATCTTGATGCTATCCATTAGTTTTTTGTTAAGCTTAATCTTTTCGGTATGTTTTCTATTGGCCTTTTGGATGTCAAACATGTTGTCATTCAACTTGCTAATGACTTGGATTTTAATAGGATGTTTGCTAGAAGAGCTTAGTATATTAACAATTGTCAAATGCATGTGCTGAAGTGGTCTCCCTTCGTTGATATTAAGGAGCCAACTATTGTTTATGTTAGGATCTCATTTCCTAATCTTAGGTTGCATCTATTCAATCCCCAAGTATTACATATCATTGGCACTGTTTTTAGTCTCTCTCTTAAAACTGATCAAGCCACTGCCTCTCGTTCACATCCTTCCATTGCCAGAGTGCTTGTTCAAATGGATATTACCAAAATATACCCAAAAGAAATATGGGTTGGCCCTGAATCATTTGGTTATATGCAGAAAGTTAAATTAGAAAATGTTCCTCTTTTTTGTAATCATTGCAAAATTCACAATCATTTTTCTGTTGATTGTTTTATTTTACATCCTGACTTAAGAAAAGTGAAAGCCAAAGATATTGATAATATTATACCTATTAATGTGCCTTCTACTGATAGTGATGATGTTGACATTAATAAGGCATGTGTGGATCCTTCTAATGTTCTTTCTTTTTATAGTCCTAAACTCGTGGAAGAAATTGAGGAACATTCATCCTCTATTGTTGTTGTTCCAAACCATGCCAACAAGTATACTAATATTGTTCTTGAATCTCAAATACATAATCAAATGAATCATTTTGTTGGTTCTTTTCCTTTTCCTAGTAGTAATGATGTCTCCAATTTAATTCTCATGATTTCCATTCATATTTATCTAGAAGATAAGTCTCGGCCTACTTTGGAGGGTTTGCATAAGGAGGTCATGCTTTTTGATGGCAATCGTGATGATTCCTATGCTAGATGTTCTCCTATTTGGGAAGAGGGGGGAGCTTCATTCAGCTGATGAAGGGGGTTTTCACAAAGATGTTGACTTAAATGTTATACAAAGGGTCAAAGATGATTCTTTTCTTGCTTCGGGTAAGAAAACGAAAAAAATAAAAAGAAATGACAAAAACCTATCTGATGTCAAAATCTCTATATCCATGGTTACTCTCAATTCAAAATTTGATGTGCTCCTTTGATGGTTTGGTGATCTACTAGTGACTTTATTGGGCATTCTTGTAAAATTAAGAATTAAGAACTATTATTTCCAAAATGTTAGATTATGCTCTTGTGTAATATTGGGCATTCTTGTAAAATTTCTTTTTTCTTATACGCTAGATCAAGAATGCAAATTAAGTTAAAAAAGGGATGTGTATTTTGGAAAGCAATCAATAAAAAATTTATGAATGAAGCAAGATTTAGAGCAAAAAAAAAAGATGCTTCAGTTAGTGCATGTGGATATATGTGGACGACCAGTGCCCAAGAATATTTTAGAAAGCATCTCATTTTTATTGATGATTATGCAAGTAAGATTTTTACGTATTTGAAAGAAAATTTGGAAGCTTTTGATATGAATAAAATAACTCCAAAGAAATAAAGTAAATACCTAATCAAATCAATTTGATCCAATTGAGGTGGCGAGTTCAGTTTCAAAGCATTTGATGAATATTGTGAGGAGCACAACACTCAATATAATGTGATCAAGAGAAACAATATGCCAAAAAATTGTATCAAGGTGAAACGTATGATAGCTATGCCCTCAACTAAGCCTAAACGCAAGCAGTCAATCTTAATAAATATGATGCCTCAAGAAGCATGCATAGAGAGAAAGCTGAATATCTTAAACTTAAATATTATGTTTGAGAGTATTGCATATGCATATTAACAAACAAAGGTGGATAAAGGAAGATATAAGACTCCTAGCACATCTTTGTCAAGTATAAATCTAATGCTTATAAATTATTTGATCCTCACACTTCTAAATTTATTTTAAGTGAAGATGCATTTTTCAATTAAAAATGAATATTGATTGGCAAAACAAAAAATTATTTGTTCGATCAAGTTGAAGAGAGAGTACCCATGAAACAACAAGATCCTTTATTATTTTCTCCATGTTCTTCCCTCACCAACATCTTTAGAAATCAAAGGCAAGGAAAAATAAAAAGCTCAAGTGAGCTTTATGATGTGACCATTCAATGAGCTTAAATTTATTTGTTTAATTGAAAATAATGAGCCCTTAGAATTTGAAATGGTCGTGAAATATGAAAAGCAAAAAATGTAAAAGCTTGAGATGTTTCACATGTACAAGGCTAAATATTTTGCATGGAGTTAAAATTACAAGCATCATGTAGAAAGGTAGATGGAGACACTTAAAAGCTATGTTGATATTTCTATATATAAAAGGTACATTCTCATGGATTATTATACACTCCTTCAATTGAAATTTAATTTTTTGCCAAGTGGCCTTGGCTACAACTGATGTTAAAAGAAGCAACCAACTGTTAATTCTAAATAGTTTATGTAAAAATCGAACTTCAAGTTGCTAAAATTTTTACTATGCCACTAATGACGAAATCATTCATAATTTTTAAGGCAATTCTAAGAATGACCAATTGGATCATTGGTTTAAGAGAGAATGTTGAAAAATAAACCAAATTAAATGTGTCATTGTCATGGATCATCTAGAAATTTCAAATTTAAAGATTAATGTTGTAAAAATCTCTAGATGTTCAATTAATAGATGGAAGTTGTATTAGATTTTATCTAGAATCATCCATAATATTCTAGCACAAGCCTTAAACCTTTCATTTCAAACAACCTAAAAGCACAAAAGTTCAATATAAACTTTAGAGTTTATTCCTCTATCGTCAACACAAATTTTCAATCAATCACATCTCAATACACAACATAATTGTAATTAACTCGCCAAAAAACCAGGTTCTATCGTTCTCTTTACTGCCATTAAAGTAGCTTTGACCTCCATTTTCACTCCATCGAACTAAGATTTGACATTGTTTTATTCAATTCTGTCTTCCAAGTTCAAGGGTGACCGAAAAAGTTTTTTCAATTGAAATCTAAATCACCATATACGCCACCAATTTGTACGTATCATATTGAAGTTCTCTGCTCTTATCATTTCATTAACTACAACTTCATCATCATCATAAAAAAAAGAAGAAAAACGCTACACAATCATCATTTTCTTCCTTATAAGGCTTTAATTTCTACGTACCATACAACAGTTCAACTAAAAATTTACTAGACTCCTTTGCTTGGTTGGATAGACTAGAAAATCAATACTAATGTTTAACTTTCAACAAGCACCCATCACTATTCATATATGTAACATCAAATAAATATTATTAAAAATATATTAATTTTATGATTATCAGAAATATTACTCTTTCAATTTGTCAAACACAAAATAAGTAAAAAAGAGATCCTCATGTTCTAAAACACGCTCTATCTGCAACCAATTGAAGGAGCTCTAACATGCTTCGCGTGATTCCAAGTTGCCGCCAGTGATGCTTTCAGAAGCTCACCACCTCACTAATTACTGTTGTTCGCTTTACTTTACTAATATAGTTCCTCAATCGAAGAAAACATATACGGGGAACAAAAAGAACGAGAATCAACAGTTACAGAAAACAAATACTTCTCAAAAGAAAAAAGAAAAACCAAAGAAAGAATTCCGAACGAAACAAGAACGTGTTCGCCAGTAGGAATCCGAAATCCGGTCTAGTAAAGTTCTATAAACGCAGAACGCGACTCGTTTTGAATCACCGAGTCCGAAATTCGGAATCATCCACCGAAACCATAGATCGAAGCAGTATCAAATAAGCCAACAAGAGGTAGAGAAAGAGAACCTGGTACTCGCAAACTCATGCACCTTCCCCTGCGGTGAGAAGATGATGACGCCGACCTCTGTATCACAAAGAATGGAGAGCTCGAATGCCTTCTTGAGAAAACCTCTCCTCCGCTTAGAGAAGGTCACCTGCCGGCTCTTCGAGTTCTCTATCCGTCTCAACTCCGTCTTTCCCCTCCCCATCACTCCTTACCTCTTCGGCTCTTCCCCTATCCGAACCGAAAAGCAAAGAACATCAACAAAAACCAAAAAACGAAATCAGCTGGGAGGAGGACGATCACTGAAACACAATACCAGATATAGCAAAGCCACCGCAACAGGTGCGGCAACGGCGGCGGCGGGAACACTAGAACGGCTGCTTCCCTTCGCCTTTCCCCTTCCTCCATTATTAATAGCTTGAACCGACCCGATCACTTAAAAGGATCATCTCCTCTCTGCTCTTACTAACAGACCCCTACTTAAAGAGTAAAGTGAGGTATTATCATTCTATTTCTCGTCTTCTATTGGAGGCGTCAAAAGAAGGTGAGGAATGGCAGATGGGACCCACATCGAACGAGGGTGGGGAACTGCGCGCATAGGTGTATTGAAAAATACGACTTTTTTAATAGCTTCCACCGTTAGATCTCGACACAAGGGTCAAGCGTCATCGCGATCGCCCCCTTCCGACTGCGGCACGTGCCGCGGAAACAGCGCGACACCCGGCAAGCCATGCTCTACATCTCAGTTGAAGAAGATGAGATTTTCCCCCTCTGCCACCTCACTACTTGTTGATCGGTTTCCTTCACAGAGACGGTTCATCAATCGGAGATTATAAAATATGATGGACTAAAGGGAGAAGGTGAAGCAGAAAAATCTCAGAAAGTCCACTAAACTGAGTAACAAATTATCATGAAGAAACAAAGTAAAAAAAACTCCAAGGAACAAGGTCTGCTCAGTTATAGATTCCCGTAGGCCAATTTACCTGAAATTTTACTTCTTCTAAAGCGACAGGATCACAAATGCTAAGGGCATCTCCAACCGAATGTCAAACGAGCGTATGCCGTTCGTCTGTCGCTCCAACCGAACGCAAAAATTTCCGTCATTTACTTGCAGGTGAACAGTGCGACGCCAATATTAGCGTTGCACTGTTCACCCACGCCATTTACTCTCTCAACCGGTAAAACGCGCGAAAGGGAGAAGATCGTTAACTTCTGAAAAACACCTAAAATGGCGTTCGATTGGAGCAACACCACGCCATTTTGAAGTTCTGCGTTATTTTGCGGTAAATTTTGGAGTTCTCCGTTGGAGATGCCCTAAGTAGGTACCCCTTCTCGCCTTCATCTTCAGGAAGCAAGCCAAGGACAATCAAATCCTAGATATTTTGACTCATATAGTTGACTTCTCTATTGCAACTAATTTTTTAACTTTCATAATACTCTTTGAAGTTAGTGACTACTTGATTACACACTAATAACTAAAAGAAGTCGTCTGGTTTCTCATTATTACAGTGCCCTTTCCTCAACAGAGATCATTATTTATCTCAATCTTTGACGTTAAGATCATCTCCAACCAAACTTCATGCCATTTATTTTATTTGAATTCCTAATAGCACGCCAAGTTCTGGTTGGTGAACAGTGCGACGCTAACTATCGTCGCATTATTCACCTACGCCAAAAAAATCAGCTACGGAATTTGCGGAAGAAGCGCGCAAAAGAGGAGAAATGAAAGCCAAAGATGGTTACCTAAGCGCGCGAAAGAAGAAGAAATGGCGTTCAATTGGAGAATTTAGGGCATCTCCAACGGAACTCCAAATGCTTGAATGCCGTCGCCCTGGAGCTCTAGCCGAACGGTAAAATTTCTGCTATTTCCATGCGGGTGAGCAGTAGGATGCCAATATTGACGTTGAACTGTTCATCATCGCTATTTTTCTCGCTCTACCGAACTTGACAAGAAGAGCGCGAAAGAAAAAAAAAAAGATCGTTACCTTCCCAAAATGGAGTTCCATTGGAGATGAATCGCGGCATTTTTAAGTTTCACAGCAATTTGAAGTGAAAAATGAGATTTACCCTTGGAGATGGTCTAATGGCTGCATTTTGAAGTTTACCGCATTGTAGAGTGAAAAATAGGTTTTTTGGTTGGAGATGCCCTAATGCTATTTGAAAACGCATTTTTTATGGAAATGATCAGATTAGATAGTTAAAGAACTACTTAAATAGTTGCGTATTACTAAACGGGCGTTCTACGCTTTAAAAAAAAAACGCAGTGGAGATCGAAGACGGGGAGTTTCATAGACCAGTTCCAGAACATCAAATCATCCACAGAAGCTGGCATAATCAAACACATGAGGGAGAGAAACTGGAGCTGGCGAAGTCATAGACCTTCCTTTGCGAGGAGAAGACGATGACGCCGACCTCGACGTGGCAAAGCACGAATAGCTCGAAGGCCTTTTTCAGTAAGCATTTCCTCCGCTTGGAGAAGGTCACCCGCCGGCTCGTCGAACTATCTATACGTTTTAACTCCGTCTTCCCCTTGCTCATCCCTGCTTTCCTCTTTCGCCCTATCCAAACCATAAAAGAAAAAATATGAAGAAAATAAAAAAGAAAATCATCTAGGGAGCACGGAGGAGGAACATCGATAGTCAAATTTTTATATCAGACAATGCACCATACCAGAAATGGCACAGCCACCAAACCAGGTGCTGCAAAGGCGGCGACGGCAGCAATAGAACTGCTACCTTTCTTTTTCTAGCCACCATAAGTCCATAACAAATATCTGATCTTCCGGTTTAGGTCAAAAAAAGGAGGAATTATTCTGTACGCAGTCCGAACACAGAATTGGGTTCGGATGCTGCGTATTTTTTGATACATTATGTTTTCTACGTATTTTTTGCGTATTAATTGTGTATTTAATGAGTATTTAGTGAGTATTATTTATGTGTTGCTTTTTGGCACGAAAAAATTTGGTATCAAAAAATACGCAACACAATAAGCAGTAAATACGCGGCATCCGAACGCGTTCGGATTACGTACAGAATAATTTCTCCAAAAAAAAAAGCCCCAAAAAAGTTGATAGAGGCATCTCCTCCCTTGCTCTCTTGTTAACTAATCCCTAATTAGAGCAGAAGCGGACGCTTCCGATAGGAGGCGAGAAAAGGAAGGCCATACACAAGAACAATTATTACGTCCTCTGATCGGACGTAGAGCTACGTTCGGCCGCCAATAACATGTCGCCACAAGCTCTTACTCTTTACCGCGCGGCCCGACGACTTGACCCGTAGCGGAACCCGGGAATGCTATGTTCGCGATTTTCTCGGTATTGATCGGTATTTGCTCGGTATTGCTTTGCAAAAACGAGAAATACTGCTATGTGAAGACCAAAATCATGCAAATACCGAGTTGTACCGAGTTTTTCTACAGCTCGATACAACTTGGTACAACTTGGTATTTACTCAGGATTTGCTCGGTATTGTTAGAAAAAACTCGGTACAACTCGGTAAAACTCAGTATTTGCTCAGGATTTGCTCGGTATTGCTAGGGATTCGCTCGGTATTGCTAGGTATTTGCTCGGTATTGCTAGAAAAAACTAGGTACAACTCGGTATTTGCTCGGTATTGCTAGGTATTTGAAATATATCCAAAAGGTGATGGGATGTTGTTCGGCTCGTCAAGGATTTAAAAAAACGCACGTGCGAGAACCCAAAAAACAGCGGGTCGGGTCAGCGACTTTTCTTCATGCTACGTGGCGCTAAAACATTGGTGACAGAACGTAGAGGAGCGTACGTTCACTGGACCGAATAAAAGTTCCATACACAAGGCCGCAATGGGAGAAATTATTAATTTATTAAGTACGAAAAAAATTTAGGCATAATTGTGTTTTGCTCTATTCTAATTTTTTTAAAAAATACACACGAGTTCATACTACTGAAAACATATGCTTTAATTGACGGGCCAACTTACAATAAATATTTATTTTTAAATAAAATTTTATTCAATATTATTAAATATTTTTTGTGCATTTATAATAATGTTGAATAAGATAATAGTGTATTATCAAATCTGGGCATTAGAATTCATGTGATCTTGTACAGCATCAGTAATGGGAGACCATGATGAGAGAAAATATTCATCTTTTATGAAGCACTCTTTTTCTGTGGTTTTGAAACTCTTCCCGTGTCACAAACATCCAAGCCTTTTTATACCTCTACCTTCCTTAACATAAGTCAAATCTAATACATCTACTTTCCCAACTAGGTCATCGGGAGGCCTCTACTTTATTTTTCCAAATCACCTAAGGTGACTCTCTCGCTCTCTCTAATCTTATCTTCTATAGGAGCTTCTCCAGCCATTCCTCCATTTTAATCATCCAACTTTATTTAAATAATAATATCCACATCTATTTTACTATGAAGTCATTCTCTAGTCTTATCAATAAAAAGAATATCATCTGAATCACAATGCAGCGATGACACGAAGGATGATTAGTGTTATTATTTGTTTGGAAAACATTTTGGTGTATTTGGAAGAGGATGATTAGTATTGTTATTTGTTTGGAAAGCTTTTTGTTGTATTTGGAAAATTTGTATTGTTGATTGTGTGGATTTTATATCATATGAAATATTTTATTTATTTTGGACTCTATTTTTGTGGGTTGTGTATTGTAGCTATACCCTTAAAGTTGTTTTATATATGTGTCTATAGATTCTGCTTTATTTTGGACTATGTTGCTATTTTATACAAAATAAATAGAAATATTCTACTTTTATGCATGCATTATGAAAATTAGTGTAAATAGAGGGGGACTGACATTTTTTTTACAAATTCTACACATTTGTGGCGGCTAACCGACAGTTTGGCCATTGGAAACTTTGACATCGGACGGCTTATTTAGTCGCTAGTTTTTTGGTGTAGCTGCCAATTAATTACCGATGGCTTGACCGCCAATTATTGTGGTATTTTCATAGTCCAGTGCATCGCCGGTAATTAACGGGCGACAGCCGATGGTTTGCCCGCCATAATTTACCGGCTATTTCACCACCGAAAAACTGTCGAAAAATTGCAGCCGAAATTTCTTTCCTACACGATCTATTTCGGTGTTTGTGAAATGCCGGCCGACCGCCAAAAACTTTCAAAACCGTCGAAAAACTTACTTTAACTATCGAAACAGGCTGCCGGTGATTATTGATTTTCCTTTAGTGCCAAACATACTGCCCGCAGGCTACCCCCTGAGTTGCCCGACTGCCCGCTGATCTGCCCACATGCCATAGGATATGAACTCTATTGGATTCAAAAAATTATCAAACACACAACCACAATGCTGCACAGTAAAATATGTGTCATTTACACTTTTTTATATTTAAACTTTATAATTATGTAAAATTAATAATGAATTTAAAAATTGAAATTATATTTACAAATTAATTTAATTATATAAATTAAAATTAATAATTATTTAAATATAAAAATTTACAATTACTAATTAATTTAAAAATGAAAATTAATTATATTAAAGTATTATGTATCATAAATTAAGTCTTGAAGAGGTATGATATTTTCTTCCTTAGCTATATTAGAACATGTAGATATGTCTCATCCGAAATCGAAATGTGGCTCGTACTCACTATGAGAAGTTCAATATTAATATTATGGTATGAGCCCTCTACAATATAAATTAATAATTACACAATCTAGTCTTAAGTGCACCTGATTTTTATGTTTAGAATATGGGCATTAACACTTTCAATCTGATATGAAACTAGGAAGTTAACAAGCTATCTGAATAAAAAAATGCATCCTATTAATGAACTCATTTGTTAATGTCTTTCATCATTATGTCAATCGATTATATAATCAACTTCTTAGATTTTTAATATCCATAATATGAAGAATTTGGCCTATATATAATATGAATATATTAGAGATTAAAGTAGCATATGTTAAAGCAAAATAGATTAAATTCGAATTGTGTTATTCACACAAGTCTCATGTCAATAAAAAATATGGTAGCCTTTACTATAGGAAAATCGCGTATTATCAGCGGCTTACCAACGGACTATCTTCCAACTGCTTATGCTGAAATATTTTTTATTGTAGAATTTTTAGCAGCTTTCCGAAGAATTTTATTAATTTTTGAAAAATCATAAATTCATAATTTAATTAATTATTTATTTAATAAATTATTTTAATAGTTTATTAATTTAAAAACTTATTTTAATTAATTGTTAATTTAATAACTTAGTTTAAATAATTATTAATTTAATAACTTATTTACTTAATTTATAAACTTTAATAATTTATTTTAATAAATTTTTAATTATGATTTTTTTATAATTATAATTTATATAACAAATTAATTATTTTATATATTTACCTCTTCACTAAATTGGTTGGGCCTTTGAAAGTTTTTTTTCCAAATCTAGTTTGAATCCCACGACAGGCAGAGTAGGCAGGGTTGGCGGTCAATCGAGCAGGCATCACGCGCGGGAAGCGATCAACACGGGCGGACAGCTCTGGGGCAGCACGGGAAAGCAATGGGTGGGCGGGCAGTTGGGCAGCGCGGTTGGGCAGCGGACATGCGTGCAACTGATCAAGACAGTGCATACATGCAATCTCGGGCAGCAGTCGAGTGGGCAGTCGATCAGAGCAGCCGGGCAAGGCACCGCGGGCGGGCAGCTGGGCAACGCGGATATGCAGCAGGCGTGCATGCATGCAACTGATAAGGGCATCACGGATAGGCAACTCTCAGGCAGCAGACGAGCGGGCAGCCGATCAGAGCAGCTGGGCAAGGAAATGCGGTCGGGCAGATCTCGGGTAGCGGGCGGGCGGTAATCGCTTCGGCAAGCTAGGCTTCATTTTTTTTAATTACTTTTATTATTTTTTTGGTGGTCTAGCACCGTCAAAAATCTGCGGTAAATATTTGCCGCTGGAAAAATTTTCCGACGTGGGTTTTACCAGCGAAAATTTTTATCTGAAAATGATCAATTGCTGCCTTCAATAGATGATTTTTCTGTAGTGCTCCATATGTCTCCCCGTTTAGGAGAAATTTAAGGAGTCTTAGTCTACCTGTCATGTCAAGAAAGACGTACACAGTCTAAAGTAAACAAATATGACGACGGACGACGGAGGCGTTGTTCGGATGGAGGCGACTGACGCGAGCGGGAGCGAAGCAAAATGAGCATGAGTGAAATGAGAAGGAAGACGACTACGGAGGAAAATAAGGCCTTTTTGGGCGATATTTCCGATGTATTTTTTGCCGAAAATTTTTCTTTGGATTTAAGTAAGCCCATTTTCCGCCAGTAATTTCCAGCGGATTTTCCGCCAAAAGTTAGCGCCGGTTTTATAGAAATTGACGACCTTTTAGTCGGAAAGTATCCGATGGTCTATCCGCCGAAAAATTCGCCACTAAGTTATCGGCAGAATATTGTTTGGTTATACTACCACTTCTACCTGCGGATATTATTCTACCGGAAATTTCGCCGGTATACCAAAGTTTTCCTGTAGTGTGAAGTGACCAATGACCCTCAATTTATTTGTTTATTTGAAAATAATGAGCCTTTAGAATTTGAAAAAGTCATGAAATATGAAAGGCAAAATTGCGGAAGTTTAAGATGTTTGTCATGTACAACAGTACAAGGCTAAATTTTTTGCATGGAGTTGAAATTGCAAGCATCATTTAGAAAAGTAGATGGAGACACCTAGAAGCTAAGCAAATCTTTCTATATATGAAAGGTATATACATTCTAACGGATTACTATACTCTCCTTCAATTGAAATTTAATTTTCTGCCAAGTCGCGTTGGCTACAACTCATGTTCAAATAAGCAACGACCAACATTTAACTCTCAATAGAATATGTAAAAAATCGACGTTCAAGTTGCTGATCAAATTTTTACCACGCCACTAATGACGAAATCATTCATAATTTTAAAGGCAATTCTAAGAATGACCAATTGGATCATTAGTTTAAGAGAGAATGTTGAAAAAAAAACCAAATTAAATGTGTCATTGTAATAGATCATCTAGAAATTTCAAATCTAAAGATGTTCAGTTAATAGATGGAAGTTTATTAGATTCGATCTAGAACGTCCATGATCTAGTACAAACCTTGAATCTTTCATTTCAAACAAGTTAACTTTAAGCAAGCACAAAAGTTCAATATAAACTTCATAGTTTATTCCTCTATCGTCAACACAAATTTTCAGTCAATCGCATCTCAATACACAACATAATTGTAATCAACTCGCAAAAAAACCATTCTATTGTTCTCTTTTCTGTCATTATATGTTTTTCAACAGCTCCTTATTTATAGCTACTTCTAATGCTCAAGTTAATAATTCCTTGGACATCCCTTAAGTGCACAAATAAAACTCACAATAAATGATGATTAAGGGCATGCATCTCTAACTGAAAAAATCATTATTCGCTTCAAAATATAGTACAACCATATCAAATAATAATTCATCTCCAACCGAACTCTATTTCTAACATCAAAAAAGAGAATTTTGTGTATATGCTTTATCATATCTATTTTTATATTCATTTTTAATCATACCCATATAAATAATTAATTGCATAAGAAAATATAAACATATACGTAATTTGTACGTATCAGATCGAAGTTCTCCGGTTTTATCATTTCATTAACTACAACATCATCATCATAAAAATAAAAAAAAAACACTACACAATCATCATTTTCTTCCTAGCTTATAAGGCTTTAATTTCTACATACCATACAGCAGTTCAAATGAAAATTTACTATACTCCTTTGCTTGGTTGGATAGACTAGAAAAATCATTACTAATGTTTAACTATCAACAAACACCCGTCAAAATAAATCAAAAGTGAAAATGACTATTTTACTCGTTAAATTCAACATATTTTCAGTATCATCTCTAAAGCATATTTAACAAAAATAAATGATAATTCTATCACTATTCTAATATCTAACATCAAATAAATATTATTAAAAATATATTAATGTTATGACTATAAGAAATATTACTCTTTCAATTTGTCAAACACAAAACAAGCAAAAAGATCGAGATCCTCATGTTCTAAAATATCTGCAAGCAAATAAAGGAGCTCGATCTAACATACTTCGCGTGATTCCAAGTTGCCGCCAGTGATGCTTCAGAAGTTCACCACCTCACTAATTACTGTTGTTCGCTTTACTTTACTAATATAGTTCCTCAATCGAAGAAAACATATACGGGGAGCAAAAAGAACGAGAATCAACAGTTACAGAAAACAAATACTTCTTAAAAGAAAAAAAAAAGGCCAAAGAAAAGATTCCTAACGAAACAAGAACGTGTTCGCCAGTAGGAATCCGAAATCCAGTCTACTAAAATTCTATAAACGCAAAACGCGGCTCGTTTTGAATCACCGATCGAGTACGAAAAATCGGAAACATAAACAGAAATCATATATAGATCGAAGCAGTATCAAATAAACCAACAAGAGGTAGAGAAAGAGAACCTGGTACTCGCAAACTCATGCACCTTCCCCTGCGGTGAGAAGATGATGACGCCGACCTCTACATCACAAAGAACGGAGAGCTCGAATGCCTTCTTGAGCAAACCACTCCTCCGTTTGGAGAAGGTCACCTGCCGGCTCTTCGAGTTCTCTATCCGTCTCAACTCCGTCTTTCCCCTCGCCATCACTCCTTACCTCTTCCCCTATCCGAACCGAAAAGCAAAGAACATGAACAAAAACCAAAACATGAAATGAGCTGGGAGGAGGACGATCACTGAAACACCATACCGGAGATAGCGAAGCCACCGAAACAGGTGGGGCAACGACGGCGGCGGGAACAATAGAACGGCCGCTTCCCTTCGCCTTTCCCCTTCCTCCATTATTAATAGCTAGAACCGACCCGATCACTTCGGTTTAAGCTAAGCAAAGAAGCCCTAAGAAAATGAAAAGGATCATCTTCCTCTCTGCTCTTACTAACAGAACCCTAATTAAAGAGTAAAGTGAGGTATTAGCATTGAGCATTCTATTTCTCGTCTTCTATTGGAGGCGTTAAAAGAAGGTGGGAATGCTAGATGGGACCCACACCTTATAAGGGTGGGAACTGCGCGCGTAGGAGTATCGAAAAATGTTTTTTTTTTTTTTTAAACTTTTTTTTAATAGCTTCGACCGTTAGATATCGACACGGGGGTCAAGCGTCATTGCATCGTCACCATCCGACAACGGCACGTGCCGCGGAAACAGCGCGACACCTGGCAAGCCATGCTGGCAGTAACGCAATAAAATTTATTCGCCAAAAAGGAAAAATATTCGCCAAACGCTTTGTTTCCGTGGTTTCATTTCCAGCGTTTTTGAACCGGTTGGGTAATTTCAAAAAGCTTTTTAATTAAAATTATATATTTTTTATATTGACTGATTTTATGTGTTTGAGTAAGCATTATTTAGGATATTTTTTTTATTACTTTATAAAAGCAATTTTTTGATACAAAAATCTCTAATTTCAATATATATATATATATATATATATATAAATATATGTTTGGGGTCAATCATATAGACCCCAAACAAATTCCAGTACAATCCTCAATCAAATTATAATTCAGCCTTCAATTCAACATTCAATCTTCAACTATATTGAATCACCCACAATCATTCATTTGATTGTGATTGATGTGGATAATTCAAATTCAACTAATCAACCCCAAAGTCCAATTCAAATCAAGAATTCCAGACCAAAACTCAGGGGTAAGGACCATTGCCTTAAAACTCTTTTTGAGTTATTAAACCAAGTCAAATGACATATGATTCATGATCCATCAATTGAATATTGATTAGACATGTTCATATAGCCAACCTTCCAAATTTCAGAATAATATAACACTTTTAACTCAAGAAACTGAATTGAAATTCAAAGGTTGCAAAATTGTCAAATATTTATAGCATATGCCACCAGACTTACCACTTGTTGGAATTTGACCTTAGGACCCTCCCCAAGAACTTTGACTATATCAATAGCATTTGTTATGGCATGTTGAATATTAAATTACATTTTGATAGACCCAGTTTGACCCATAGTCGACCACGGGTCAATATGAATAAAATTTAGACTTTTCCCCAAACCTCAATATTGCTCAATCATGTCAAACCTTGAAACCTCTCCTAATATATCCTAAACATCATTAGGAATACATTCGACTCAAACCCAAGCTTTGGTTTGACCTAGTTGAACAAGTTAACCGTGGTTGACTAAAGTGTCGTTTTAACATGCATTTCAATCCAAATGGCCTTTTCATCACTTGAAGCCCCTTCTATTAAATTCAAATCATCAATCCAAACTTAATGGATCCAACTCTTGACCCTACTTAAACTTGGTTAACCAAGTCAACCGAGTTTGACCAAACTACACATACACCTCTATCCACTTGAAGTCCTTTGACTAAGGCTTACCCAAGCAAATTCAAAACCATAAAATGATCCATTATGTCCCTAGGAGAACCCTCTTGAAGGTACAAGCCTTAAGCCCACTTGGGTTAGCCATATGGCTTGACCCAAGTGTCCAAAGGAGGTCCTCCTTGAGCCAAATCCCTCCTTAAGCCAAACCAGATTAAGCCGATGCTTGCATTGGGCCCCCCTGACCAACACATCTACCCTAGTTGACCCAGCCCTTAGGTCAACTCAAGTTAGAAATTGGGCTTGCCCAAAGTGGTCAAAACCACTAGGGGCTCAACCATTTTTCAACTAGGGCTCGCCAAGCTAAACCAGCACTTATATTAGGTAGTACTATGCCCAATACACTTACCCAAGCTAGCCCAATCTCTATGTTGACTTGGTTCAAGACTTAAGCTAGCCCGATTTCATTCCCCAGATCCTCCTAACCATTCCTCTCCCTTTTCTCTGTCCTCCATCCCTCTCTTGTCATAAATTTGAGTGAGCTTTGGAAAAATCACTCTACACTTCACTCAAAGTCCTGCTTCCAACGATCCTCCACCCACGACATCTAAAGGAGAAGTACTCACCTTAAATAGCCACTGGTTTTATCCCCTTAAATAAGGAGAAGTACTCACCTTAAATAAATTTCATCACGAGTCACATCAAAATAATACCGTAAAATGATTCTAGAATCTTTTATATAACATTGGAATAAATAAAGGCACTCGGCCCCAGACGTTTACATGGATTTGTCTTCTTTATGGATTTGATTTATTATTCACGTTTCTGTTGCAATGCTATTGGCTGAGGGGAACAGAGCGACAAAGACAGTATATCAATAAAGAATAATACTTTATAGTGAATGCCATGATAATAACGGTTGAGTTAACTTATTAGGATTATGATCAACTTATGAGGGCTCAAGTAGGGCAATTTGTAGGAATCAATTTAAATAAGCGGGTGATGTCCTCTGATTGTTATGAACTCATCATGATGATTATGATGAACTTGCTAGAGCGTACTTAGTCTGAAGCTCAACAAGACGAGAGATTATTACGTGAGATTTTTTTTGAAAGATTTAATCTTATTTGAGAAATTTGATATTAAATTTACAGTCTCAAAATTGAATGTCTCATTATAAATAATATATTGTCCCTTAAGACAAAGATATCGTTTGCTAATGGGTTCAGATGATGAAACTGAAAGTTGTCATCCTAAATCGCATACGATCTTGAAGGGTTAAAATGAGATTCTATCTATATTCAACCACTATAATTCGGACGAGAGATCATTAATTTCATATTCCATATCACATAGTGAATGATATATCTCTCCAAGGAGAGAAAATATCACTTATGATCGATTGATGGAATATGATGATAATGATCGTTGTCGACTTCATTTTCCTAAAGAATATTAATTTTAAGTTTTGAAAATTGATTTTGAAAAGATGGATGTGAATTGTAAATCTCCTATGAGCGTAATCCCTCATAATTAATTATATCGTAGGAAATTGAAGTCTCTTACGAAAACTCTCGATTGATATAATGACGAATTTTTGCTTAGGGATTTTTTAGGAGTGATGTCAAAGGAGATGAAACAGAATTTCAAATGGGATTGGAGCAAGATCAACCCTTATTTTGGAGTCAAAGGAAGAAGGGCATGAGACACTTTGGGATTTTGAAACAATTCAGAAGTGTTCCGACTTAAGCTAAGTATTGAGCTTTAAATTTTGAATTGGAAGAAGATTTAGTTTAAGTTGATCATTTTATTAGAAATTTCAAATTTTATTCTCGGAATTTGGGATCTTATGATTCAAAATTCGTCTCGGATTATAAATTTAAATTGAGCACCAAATAATAGTGACCTGAATCTAACTAATGCAATATAAAAACCAAGACTTACCCTAGCCTAGATTGGGGTGCCAGCTAACTACCTAGTCGATTTTAAATTCATGAGTCCGATAATTTTTATGAAAGAGTGGTAGAGATATTTTTATTAATTTTTTTTAGAATTAGGACCAGCATCTAGAACTTATCCTAATTGATCCCTTAACTTATGTTGGGTGAAAATATTAAAGAGAATGTAATTAAAATTTAGACTATTTTAAATATACTTCTAATGTAATGCATGCTGATCGAATCTATTAGTACTTGAAATTAGAATGAAATATTTTTTTAAAAAAAATGCATAAAAATAGTTTTTATCTTAGAGATTGCACATATTCTCCTTGACAGATCTTCACACTCATAAGCTAGGTGGTCTGTCAAAACCCGCAGGCAGGGAGGTGCCTAACAAAGGAAAAAATATACATCAATATGTTATGTGAACTCCCATTGGTCTCGAGCTTACTTCTTAGATTGTGAGAGTTTCTATATTATCTTAAAAAAATTTATTTAAATTTAAGTAGAAAAATTTTGACGCACCCTCACGAGCCTCCGTGTATCTAGGCTAAAAAATGGCATATAATCACACAAAAAACTTGGAGAAACAGTCAATCCTATACGCAATCAAATTAACTCAAACACATCAATATAATTAAATTAATTAATAAATATTCATAGACAAACTGTCTTGCTTATTACAATCCAGAAATGCATAAATTAAAAGTGGTCAGGCACTACTAACCACAAACCTGAATTCTAATCTTAGGACAGACGCAAGCAGACTTTGAGTGGGATACTCTTATGTCTTTAGCTCCTCGATCTCCTCCTCTTCATACTCCTTGGATTCATTGCACTTGGGTACCCAAATGGGAAATAGAACTCTACCCCTGAGAGGGAGGTTATTCTTCCCACTTTGGGTAGTGTAGTGATCCAAAATTGAGCTTCCAAATGGAAAATGACTATCCCGTAAGAGATATCCTTTCCTTTTTTTAAATTTAATTTTGGGTCTAAGTATTTCAAACTAAAAGACTCTTTCAGAAGTCTTAACCTTGAATGAATTACATTGATATAAAAGAAAAATCTAGACTCTCCTAAAAGGTTATCCTAAGCATTTAATAATCAAATTAATTCCCAAGCTGTTATTTATATATAAGTCAACACATTTGATTACGCTCTTTTTTTATTTGGGGGCTAAGTAGTTGAAGCACTTATAACATTTATATTTATTATTTATTTAGCCCCCTTTATTTCATTTTATGAGTGTGACCACGTGCATAAGATTGAATTAATATAATCTCCCTTAACCTAGAAGCAAATCTAATGCTAATTACATTATCAATTCACAGAGTATAGTAAAAGTAAATAAACACTCACATCAAATATTTTAATCATAACATGTAATGAAATCTCAAAAATCTGATACACAGCAGAAAAGTAAACACCAGTCTAGCCTAGATCTAGAGTTAGTTATCTTAGCAAACCATCTAAAGTGTGTGTAGAAGGTCGTGTGGCTGGAGTAATCCTAAATTAGCTTGTTTGTTGATATTATCTAATATTTGAGTTTATTAAAGGTTAAAGAGAATATTTATATTTGAGTTTAAATATTAATGTGTTAAAGTTTAAGTAATGATATATTTTAATTGTTAAATGATTACTATCTTTGTTGCTTTTCGAGGTCGTGAATTTTATTTCACCTTCATTGGGGCTAAGTTAATAGCCTCGTAGGTCTGAGTTACCAAGCAACAATCAGGGTTGATTAAGTTGATTTAGTTGGTTAGAAATTAAGGGTTGATTAATCTTATTAATTCAATTAATTACTAATTTTTTATGTTAAATTAGTTTATATTTTTCATCAATAGGTTTGTGGCGTTGTGCCCTCATACTCGAGGAACCAGAGCTCCATAAGACACATAGTCTTATAGCCTGGAGTAGTCCATCCTAAAAATCTTATTTGATGTAGTTGAGTTAAAGATTTTAATTTAGTTAAATAATTAAAAGTGACTCAATTTTGATTTTTTACATTCCATCGAATTCATTCATGACGTTGTGCCATATATATATATATATATATTGGAAATATAAAATTTTACTTAATGTTTTATTTTGGTATAACCTATAAGATTTAATCCTGTTGCGGGCTAGAATATACGCGACGATAGAGTTAGTAAATTTCCGTCTCAGTGTTGTACGAATATCCAGCACACAAACATAAAAGAAATGGAAACACCAGCATTTTTACGTGGAAACCCTAAAAGGGAAAAAACCACGGGGTCTCGCCCAGTTGAAATAGTTCCACTAATGTTTTGTTTGAGATACAAGAGACTGGCTCGTCCACAAAGTTAGGACGATCAGATTACAATGAATCTATTCTAAATTGAGATTCAATTACAAAGTTGAGCAGAGTTCCAGCGTCGTTCCGAAGTTGAGTAGAATTCCGCATCACTCAGGCGCTCGAAAAAATTCTGGCGTCACTCGGACATCGTGCAGAACTCTGGCGGTGGTCGAGGATGAGTTATTCCCTCCTATCCTTCTCTTCTCTTCTTCTCTTCTTCTTGCTTGGGGTCCCCTCTCATGAGAAATGAGGGGTCTATTTATAAATTTCCTGAAGTGGCATAGCTTGTAAATAGGTGTGAAATCGTGGGCAAATAGAGAGTGCTCGAATGGACGGTTGATATTGAATCCCTTGATCATGCACAGTTCTTCAGACATTTGAAGGTCTTAATGATGTCAGAATTCGACGATCTTGGGCTCGTTGGATTTGTCTCGTCGAGCCGTTCGATTCGACTATAAGCTCGTTAAAATCAGGGACTGTTTGGTAACTCAAATTGTGGTATGAACTTTCCAACAACACTTTGGGTGCTTGATTTGGGCTCATTTGGGCTCGGAATGAGTTGAATTTGGTGTCATTGGGTTTGTATTTCCGAGACGCTCAGTTTGATTATAAGTTTGCTGAAATTGGAGTTCATGTGATCCCGGATTTAATTTTTGAAGTTTCCGGATTGATTTTGCCTCGAGATTCGTGCCCGATCAAGATAATTTTTTGATGATATATCAAATCCTAAATTTCTCCAATGATTTATTAGAAGTTGACTGAATTTTAGTTCTAATAAGTTCAAGATTTAACCTACTCACTGGCTAAGATAAGTGACCACTAAAGCCTTAGCAACAACATTCAGGCAGCAATTTCCATTCAAGAGTTTCTACTGCAATGCAACATATAGGAGACGGAGAGGAAGTTGAATGTCAGGGGAGGTATCACGAGCAAGCCACAAAGAGCTAGGGGTAGAGCAAGCAAGCAAGAAGGTTCCATCTTTTCTCATCATGCGACAGAGAGGAACAAAAAGAGAGAGAGAGAGAGAGAGAGAGAGAGAGAGAGAGAGAGAGAGAGGGGAGTTATCAAATGCAGATGGGAGCAAGTTGATGACTGAAAAGAGCATGTTAGGTTTCATGTGATGAATTTAGGTATAATTTATATCATTAGAAAATTCTTTAAGTTATAAGAAAAATAATAAAAGTATTCACTTAATTTTAATATAATGAAATAAGATATAATTTTTAAATATTTTTAACAGCTTTATACTTAAATACATTTTATGTTATTATTTTTTAAATAAGCCTGCGCACAAACTAACAAGTCAAGTTAGGGCTGGTTCAAGCCTAGCTTGTTAGATCATCGAGCTCAGCTAATGAGCCATTTACCATTCTATGCCCGAGCCAGCTCATGAGTCGACATAGTTCATTTAAAAATACTATGATCTTTTAAGTAATTGCCCACATCATAATTAAACACATTGTGTATAGATGTTATTGTTAGGGAACGATGAACCAAATACAAAAAGAAAGGCTAAAAAGAATTCAAAAATATCCTTACAATCAAAATTTAGGCAATTGCCCCCTGCTCGAACCCCGCCAGGGGGCGCTGCCCCCTTAGACCTCTAGCATATCTATAAAATCTCTACACTTTTACTAATATATATGGGGCAAAGATATATTTAATTTTTTTATTGAGAAATGGATCAAAACAATCCCTCAAACTCTTTAGGAGATATCAAAATAGTCTACAATTCTTTTGAGTGACCAATTTGATCCCTTAACTATGTAAAATGAAACTTTTTTTGTCATATTTTAAAGAGTTTAGAAATCAAATTGATCCCTCTAAAGAATTAGGAACAATTTTGATCTCTCACAAAAATTTTAGAGACCATTTGATTTTTTTTTTTTTTAAGCTTTGTGTATTTATGATAGTTGCATTTTTTTTTTTATTTGTAGTTGTTTTGTGCTTAGGATTGTTAGTCTTTCGTGGTAAGTTGTGAATATTTCATAATTATTTTTAAATCTATTATGAGTTTGTGATTTTCTAGGCTTGTATACTTGTTACATGTCACTTCTTTAATAGTTAAAGCACATCATTACTAATGGATGCAAAATAATTTAGTGGTTGTTTGATTTTTCTTATTGATTTTTAAATTTATATCAATTTTTTTCAACTTAAATATGAAGCAAATTGATAGGAAATGAAAATAAATAAATATTCAATACGAAGCAAAAAAAAATAGCATCCTAAACGAAAATGTATATATCAAGCGTTTCATAAATAGATAGGAGAGAAATTTGGCAAAAGGAAATGAAAAATAAATAAATAAATAAATAAATAGGAAATGAGTCATAGATAAACTTATCTATTAATTTCCTCTCTCCATATTATATCTATGGTTAAATATTCTGTCGACGAAGTTGATTTATTTAGCCAAATAGACTGGACCAGGAAAAATGGCAATATCTATGTACTCCTAATTGACTTAAACGGACTCAGGCTTTGTTTGGATGACTTTCTTGCTGCTTTTTAAAAAAAAATTTTAATATAAAATTTTTAATTTTTTACTAAAAAGATTCTTTCAGAAGCAGTAAAAAAGCCATCACAAACGAAGCTTTAGATTCGTTTAAGACAACTTTTGTATTGTTTAATAAAGTGATTTTTAATACAAAAGTTTTGTTCTTAAAAACTACTTTAAAAAATAGTAATAAAGTTGTCTCAAACGAAACATTAATTTTTCTCACAAATACTCAAGTTCAACATATTGGATGATAAAAAATATAGGCTTCCCCCCAAAATAATAAAGATAAAAATATAGGATTGATACATCATCAAAAAATTATCTTGATCGGGCACGAATGTCTAGGCAAAATCAAGTTGGAAACTTCTGAAATTAAAATTGGGATCATTCCAACTCTAATTTCAGCAAACTTGTAGTTGAACTGAGCGTCTCGTAAATACAAACCCAACGACACCAAATTCGGCTCAATCCGAACCCAAATGGGACCAAATCAAGGGTCCGAAGCGTTGTTGGACGGTTCAAACCACAATTTGGATTACCAAACATGATGTGCTTATAGTCGAATCGAGCGGCTCGACGAAACGAATCCAATGAGCCCAAGATCACTAACTTACGACATCACTAAGACATTCAAATGTCCATCAAATGGTCCATGATCAAGGGATTTAACATCGGCAGACCATCCAAGCCACTCCCCATATGCCCTTGTTCTCCCACCTATTTAAGGGTCATGTCACTCTAAGAAATCTATAAATAGATCCCTCCACCCTCTTGAAAGAGGACCCAAGCAAAAAAGCAAGAGAGAGATCGGAGAACGCTCTTGCCTCCTCGCTCCTCGACCATCGCCTGGAGTTCCGCCAGACAACCACTTGATGCCCTGAGCTCCACCAGACCACCACCTTAGGCCCGGAACTCTGCCAGATCACCACATGAGGCCCGGAGTTCTGCAGGACCACCACCTGATCCTCGAAATTCTGCCGGACGACCACCTCAGGCCCGGACTTCTGCCGGACCACCACCTGAGGCCCGGACTTCTGCCAGAACACCACCTAAGACCCGGACTTCTGCCGAACCACCACCTGACGCCTGGACTTTTGTCGGACCACCACCTGAGAACCGAACTTCTGCCAGACCACCACCTAAGGTTAGGACTTATGTAGGACCACCACCTGACACCCAGAGTGCTCCCAGAGTATCGCCCTTCTACTACGATCTTTTTTACCTCAGTCTTCTGCCGAGTATGATCCTTTCGACCTCCATCACCAGACAACGGTCTTTCTTACCCCGGTATTCTGCCAACTTTGGTCTTTCAGACCCTGTCTCCTGTTGACTATGGTCCTTCAAACCTCCATCACTAGACAACAATCTTTCTGACCCCAGTCTCATGCCAACTACGGTCTTCGGACCCCTATCTCCTGCTGACTATGGTCCTTCCGGCCTCCATCGCCTACTATAGTTCTTCCGACCTCCATCGCCAAACAACGATCTTTCTAACCCCAATCTCCTGCCTACTAAGATATTTCCGACCTCTATCCTATCGACTATAGTTCTGCTGACCAAACAAACATGTCTATGTAATTCCCACCATTAATGCGCTCTATATGATGTACCTTTGTGACATCAATCTAAGGCCTTCTTCCAATGAATGGCCTCATTTGTAATCGACTGCAAATACTAGAGGATTCATTCAAACTGGGTCAGGCCCCATGATTTTTCCCCCTTTCAATGGTTTCCATGTAAAAACTCTGATATCTCTTATGAACATTACACCCTCTCCTTTCATCTGCTTGTGTGCTGGATCTTCGTACAATGCTAAAACATTAAACTATATATTTCTTTACCGCCGCGAATATTCCAGGACACAACAAGGACATTTGAAATTTGTTGGATACTTCAATCGATTCAGACCTGACTAGCAATGTGAATTCTTTTTCGAAGATTGAACCTAAAGCCTAAGATTTCGTTTAGGACAGTTTTTGACCACTGTTCTTTTTATGCTTCCAAAAAATTTTGTGCTAAAAAACTGTTGTAGAAAATAATATAAAATTTGTCCCAAACGAAACCTAAACCCATCCAACTCTATTGTTCTCATTCTGCATCATGAAAAAAAAAAACAAACAAACTTGTGTGCCCTAAGAAAAGGTCAAGGACAGGTCGAATGCCAAAGTCTATGCTTGCTACTTATCGTGCTGTGCAGAGACGTGTTGCTAATGATAAAAAGACAAAAATTGATTTGCAAATAAATAAAAAACTCTTAAGGAAAGAAACGATGAGAAGACCTGTTATTGGCAAAGCAGAGCTGCAGACCTGCAAAATAGCACCAGAATTATCAGATGCGACACCTTTCCTTCATAACAAAAGCACAACAAGACCAGTTCTCAGTATATACATTATCCTCTCCAGAAAACTAATTGTGTCTAAACTGCACCAGCAGAAAGCAAAGTCCAATGTATAAAATACCTTAAATATATCGTCCAGTTTGTTTGTAGACAATTCAGGCAAAAATAATAACTAGCTTTATGCAATTGTGAAGAATGATTATAACTGCCACTCTAACGACTATATCATCTACTATTCTGTCCATCTTATTGATAAGTACAGTAGTTAAAAGAACACAGAATCAAAAAACCTCCCTGAATTAGTTTTTAACACAAGCAGATGATGATTGACGATGTTACATTAAGAAGCAACCTTTGTTATTGGATATTTCAGATTGTAGAAGGTCACCCTTTCTGCCATTGCTAGATCTTTCATCTTCCCCAAAACATCCAATGTACAGGTCGGTTTCTGCTTCTTTGTGCTGATTATTGTTATCATAGAGAGCCACCAACCGTGTGGAATCTAAGATTTGCTGGGTCTCCTTGCACTTCAAGCCAAAAAAATGTCCTCATCATTTAAGTGTAATTTTTTGTAGGCAACTTGCTTTTGTGAAGTGAACTTACTTGATTCTGTACCAATTCATTTTCCTCTGACAACACCCTCGTCTGCATTTAATGGGCAAATATTGAAAACTTCTGTGTAAACCCGAATTCAAATTTGTTTATTGATTGTGCGTACCTTTTCTTTAAGGTGTGTTACCTGCCCTGATAGCAAGCGAATCTAGAAGAAAAAAAGTGAAATTATGTTAAAAATAAATGAACTTGGAACTGTTGCAGTGATGCCGGAAATGAAAAGAAATGTCAGTATCATTAACCTTTATTCCTCTAATGTTGCCTAGGTCTTGTTCAAGCTGACCTTCTAACTTATTCAGATCTTCCAATGAGAGGGACTCCAGGTTTTCGCCCATCAGTTCACTGAAACATTAGTCTTAACAGTGATGCGAAGTTCAAGCAGCTAGAGGAAAAATTCATACATCTTTTTTCTTCTAGTTTTTAAGTGGAATATAGGAAAAAAAGGAAATTCGTGACCAGATCCTCACCGATTGGAAGCTTCAAGGAATTCAAACTTCTTTGCATTTAGAGTTGCTTCCTGCTTCCAGTGCTGCACTTCAAACAGATCATATCAAAATATTCACCAGGAATCTGTGCACACATAAAAATTTATTTGGACCAATTTTTATGGGTGGACTAATCAATTTTGGTAGCAATTTTAACAGTCAAGCAAAGTTCAAGCATAATGAAAATGTCGTCCGCTTTTGTTTGAAAAATTTGCATTGGTCCACCACATTAAGTGCGTACATGCCTTGAGTTTGTGTAAATTTTTTTTGCAGTATAGTATCTCATAATGTACGCAGACAGTTTCACAAAATTCGATGAAGAAAAAAAATGTTCATTGCATACGTTTTTTTTTTCCATTTTATGGAGAAGTTACGTGGGTTTCATAGATTCGCCACTGTAAAACTTCGTCTCACTGTTATGCTAATTAGTGTCACAAAGGTGCTCTAATTATTTTGTACGGAATCCGGACGGGATGAACCACCCGAACTGTGAGGGTATACACTGTAAATAATAATTTGATATACATTGTGAACAAATTTGTACACAATATGTACACTTACATGTCCGGACCGTTCTTCCCGTCCAAACTACCATCCAGACTCCGCACAGAATAATTTCTCCATAAGATGAGGGCTAATGAGATCATTTTTTGGAAGAGAATTTCACAAATCACAGAAACAAAGACAAAAAAAGATTGAAGGGAGCAATCTTTTATGGAGGAATAATGAAAGAGCAAAGAATAGCAAGCTCATTGTTAACCATTGAAGGCTAAACATTGCAGAAATTGATAAAGCATTGTAAGGATAAATTAGCAAATTAGTTGAATGAACTGATCTTTTTACCTGAATATTTTGCTCAGCTGCAATTATTGCGGCTCAAGTCTACCAGGTCCATTTTATAACGCTAGAAGGTATTTTGCATGCTAATGCATTTTAAAGAAAAACGAAAAATTTTGATTATACTCTGCTTGTTGCATAAATAATCAGAACGAGTCAAAAGCATGCTGTACCACTATGCCTATAGAGATGAGAGCGCACGTGCGGGATGGGGGAGTGGATTTAATCAGGAGGCCAAGAAAATTAATTAAATTGAAAGATATTTAATCAGAAACATAAGACCCGTATATAATAACTCCAAAACAATTATTCTGTATCAAAAAATAACACTCAAACACATTACTAGTCCCAAGAAAAAATTATGTTATCTTGTATTTTTTCATCAAATGACTTTCATATTTACTAATATGTCTGTCTTCCTAACCAAAAAGCATGAACTAGTGCTCCTGAACACAAATTTATCTTTATTTGTATGATTCTATTTTCAGTTATTTTCCAACCACGAAAGATCACATTGGAAATTTGAGTATAATATGTGACCTTTTAAATAAATATTCACTAACTACCAGGGGCGGAACCAGCCCTAATTTTCAGGGGGGGCAAACTTATAAGACATATATGTTGGGGTCCAAGGGGGCAGTGTCTTCTGACGGAGTTCAACCTGTTGGGGGCAATTACCTAAAGACCATAGTATTTTAAAATTTTTAGGGGGGGCAATTACATGAAAACCCTTGTAATAAAGACTAAAAAATGAATAAAAATGGGTAAATTACCTAAAAAACCAATATAAAAAAATTTTAAAAAAATTTTGAGTGGGGGCAACTGCCCCCCCTGGAACCTATTGGGTTCCGCCCATGCTAACTACCCACATGAAATTTGATGTGCAACGTCCCTAATAGCCTTCTTACCTTTAAATAACATCACGGCTATTTATCTACAACCTTCCTTGTATCCAATTTATAATTAAAAAAAATTGGAATGATTTACAAACATCACGGCTATTTATCTACAACCTGCCTTGTACCCAACTTATAATTAAAAATTTTGGAATGATTTCTATCCTACAAAAAAACACAATACTCTAGGAAAATCTAGATGATTCATCTTATCTACAAAAATGAATTATAGCAGAATGTTAAAAATTTATAAGATTTTGAAATGATTTGATTAATATGCTTCTAGTATACAGACATGGCATACTAAATCAACCTCAATAATGAGATAAATTATTAAAAACTTAATTATTTAGTAGCAACCATATCAAATAAATTATAACAAGAATGAAAACTGTGACAACTAGCATAATATCATAAGCTTTAATATAAAAACAGGTACTTAAGCAAGTTTATAAAAATTATTTATTTTCCATAAAACTAGTCTTCGACGAAAGATTTCGAAAATTTGATCAAATTAGGTCATCAAGTGTGGGCTCCAAAATTTTGTGCCCTAGTCCCTCCGCATATTTGGAAAGAGTTTTAACTTTTAATAGATTATGTTTCAGGCCAATTTTTTAACAGCATATTAGGTTACATATCTGACATTACCTAGTGATGTCATCCTCATTTGCGAGGACTTTACAATTTGAGTTTAAGTTTCCCATAAACGAAAAAGCCTCTATGATTAATTATCCCTCCTGGTGATGGGGGAGTGCTTTCAATTAAAACTAGTCGTTGGATATGCATCAAATACCTAGTATATAGTAGCAACGAATTTATTTAAATTTAATATTTAGGATTAGAAATTTACCCAATTTTCACTTAAAGCGGGTGGTGAGGGAATGATAATGAACCTGATCAAGATCCAATGATTTCGCATCACAGATTGTCATGGTTCATAGTTTACACTGTCAGAGGAGATAATTAACCAAACCTAACTAAAAGATTCTTATCGGTAGCCATGAGTTGCTTCATTCAATGGCACCTTATAAACTTTGGGTGAATGTTTGTCTAAGGGACAAATTTAAATCGATTTTAGCTAACAAGGTTTTGTACCCTCTCAAATCTGTCATATGATTCATAACTCAAAGATGTTAGCAATTAGGAAACATATGGACTCTAATTGTGACCGTAAATAATGACAACTATCTTAAGCAAAACCGAACGTTTAGAGGGCCCCTGTCATTACCATTTAACTATGGAGCCAATTAGATCAAACAATTGATTAGAGGATGTGTGACACATAATTACTGATGAGAGATTGTTTGAGAATTAATCATAATAATATTCTTAATTGAACATTCATTCTTTGTGAGTTAAAATTATTCTTAAATTCATTGCCCTCGCAAAACAATTGCACAGGGTAGATGAATTTTATTTTAAGTTATAAATGATTAAGTTTCACTTTAAATATTTTAAAATTTTAAAAATATAAAAAGATTATAACAAATTTTTGATATATTTTGAGAATTAATCCCTACGATTTAGATATAATTTCAACACGGCCAATTAAAAGTATTTGTATTTCATCGAAGTTTAAAATATTTAAAAAAACAATAGAGCATTTGATTTAAATTTGCTTTGAACACGGTCATCTTCAGAGATTTATTAAAATTATTTTAAAATGTTTGCATTTGATAATTAAAAATGGACCCCTTTGGTTCAGATTCACTTTAAATATAATCATCATCGAAGTTTTAAAAGGAATTTTATTTTACTATTAGAATCTTGTCTACGAACATAAAACAAACATCTTTGTTGATCACGATCGTATATTCATTCATTAATTCAAGTCATGTCAACTCCAATCCAAAGAGGAAGACTGGACTTGAATTTTAAATTCAAAATAAACCCACACATCATTCTCGAACATTGGGTTTAAGAGTTTGATGCAATGGTCGGACACATGAATAATTATTTAAAAAAAAAGGATTTCAATTTAGCTCGCTTTTAACCCCACCTACCCAATAATTCATAACTCAAAGATGTTATCAATTAGGAAATATACGGACTTTAATCATGACCGTAATATAGTGACACCTATCTTAGACAAAACCAAATCATTAGAGGACCCCTATCATAATCGTTTAACTATGGAACCAATTAGGTCAAACTATCAATTAGAGGATGTGTGATACATCCTTACTAATGAGAGATTATTTGAGAATAAATCTTAATAATATTCTTAATTGAGCATTGGTCCTTTATGAGTTGAAATTATTCTTAAATTCATTGTCCTTGCCAAACGATTGCAGAGGGTAGATGAATTTTATTTTAAGTTATAATTGATTAAGTTTCACTTTAAATATTTTAATTTTGATAAATATAAAAAAAATTATTTAAAATTTTGATAAATTTAAAGAATTAACCCCTACAATTAAGATTTAATTTCAAAATAGCCAATTTAAAATATTTGTATTTCATCAAAGTTTAGAGGATTTTAAGCAAATAGAGTATCTTGTTGATATTTACTTTTAACATGGCCATCAACAGGGATTTATTACAGTTATTTAAAAATATTTTCATTTGTAATGTGAGTATTTGATAATTAAAAATGGAGCCTTTCGGTTGAGATTCAGTTTAAATACAATCATCATCGGAGTTTTAAAGTAATTTTATTTGATTATTCTAATCTCTTATCGACAAACATAAAACAAATATCTTCATTGATTTCATGATAATCTATAAATTCATTAATTCAAGTCCTGTCAACTCCAATCCAAAGAGGAAGACTGGACTTGAATTTTAAATTCAAAATAAACCAACACAACTTTCTCAGACTTTGGATTTAAGAGTTCGATGCAACGGTCATACACGTTAATAATTAGTTTAATTCAAGTCCTATCGTTTTTTTCAACCGCATTCATCAGAATTGATCGCAAGAGGTCTTTCTTGGGTAATTTTTATGTTTTGCATGCAACAACGCAATTCATTTCCAGATGAGACAATGTTTTATGATTTTCATGCAACTCCGCTCTTATAGACCATCATTGTTCGATTAAGTCACATGCAAACAGCTTTTCTTTGTTAAATTTGGCGTCTTGAATGTGTCTATATGATTCGCTTAACAAACTAACAAAGTTTGGGTGATTTTGACAACAATCGAAGTGCTTCGATTCGTGTTTTGTGTTTCGTGTGATAGTGCGACATTTGAAGCCTGCTACATGCAACATGGTTTCGGTTGGTCATCCTTCATGTCAAACTTGCTCGGATTTGATTTTGGCATGCATATGAAGGTCAACATCGAGTTATGCTCAAATTTTAGGGGAACACATTATGTTTGAACAAAATAACATCAAGAATTAAATTTTAAAGAAAATTAAAAAAAATTATAAATAGTTTTACATTATCTATCTTAAATCATATATAACAGTGGAATCAAGATTTTAAGTGAGAAAGAGCAAAAAAATTTGTAACCCAAATTGGGTGGGAGGATTAAACTTCTATAGTATACAAAAAAAACATTAGAATTTAAAGGCCACGCTTTCATACTATATCTTAATAACAAAATACAACAACTACAACAACATCAAGTCTTTATCCCACTACATGTTTGGCTACATGAATCATTTTTCTCCCTTGATTACTATCAAAAGTTAAATTCTCAGTTAAATCTGATAAAAAATATGATTTGTAACACTTTCTAACCAAGTCTTTTTAGGATTACCTCTACTTTCTTAATATAGGCTAAATCTAATACATCTACTCTCCTAACTGGGTCATCAAAAGGTCGATGTTTTATATGACCAAAACATTTAAGGCAACTTTCTCTAATATTATCTACCACTGGAGCTACTCCAACCTTTCCATGTATATACTTGTTTCGCATTCTAAGTGTAAAGCCACGCATTTACCTGAGCATCCTCATCTCTATAACACTTAACTTTATGCTTCTCTTTAATGGCCAGCGTTCTATACGCCATAAAGCATTGCAAGTCTCATTACCATCTTATAGAATTTCCCTTTACGTTTGAGGGGAACTTTTCTATCACACAACAAGCCCAGTGCATTCCTCCATTTCAACCATCTAACTTGAATTCTACTAATAATATCCTCATATATTTCATCATTATTTTGAACAATGGATCTGAGATATATAAAACGTGTACTCTTACTAATGACTTGATCGCCCAAAGACACAATCCCCCCACTAGATCTATTATTACTAAAATTACACTCCATATATTCAATTTTAGATCTACTCAAACGAAAGCTTTTAGACTCTAAGGTTGAACTCCAAAATTCAAGTTTACCTTCAACTCACTCTCTAGTTTTATCAACAAGAAGAATATCATCAGCAAAAAGCCAAAAAGCATACACCAGGGTACATCCTCTTACAAATGTCTAGTAAGAACATCCATGACTAAAGCAAAAAGATATGGGCTTAGAGCTAATCCCAAATGTAACCCAATTGAAATAGAAAAATACTTGGTCAAACCACCTTCTCCTACATACATATCGTTAATGACTTGAATATAAGCATTATTAACTTCTTTCTTTTTCGGAACTCTCCCGAGAACTTCTTTTGGAACTTTCATAAGCTTTCTCTATAAATATCATAAATAAATACTCTTTATTCTCTCTATATATTTCTTCATCAAACCTCTTAATAAATGTTTAGTTTTTATAGCAAAAATACCTTGCATGAATCTAAATTGATTTTGAGAAATATTAGTATCACGTCATAACTTATGCTCAATAACTGTCTCCCATAGTTTTAATGTATGGCACATTAATTTAATTTCTATATAATTCACACACTCTTGTGTATCACATTTATTCTTAAAATAAGAAACTAACATACTTCTCCACTCATTTGACATCCTTTAGTCTTCAAAATAATATTAAAAATTTTAATAAGTCAAAAAACTTCATCTCCTAAGCATTCCACATATCTATTGGAATATCATTAAATTTAACTACTTTTCCACATTTCATTTTCTATAAAGCATCTCTAAATTTGATTTTCAATACAATGATAAAAAACTAAAATCTCGACTTTCATTTAGGTTTTTAAGGCTAGTAAAATTTTATGACAATATTTTACTTTATGTTTCATATTTCACCACATCATCTTAAAGTCCAAATATAATAAATAATATTTGGTATATAAATTTTCACTCAGAATGACTTCACAATATTTACAATCAAAACGATCTAGTTTTCTTAAAAGAAAATAACTAATTTGAATTTTATTATATCTATTTTAATAAATAATTTGATTCCCCTCTCTTTTTTAAATAATATATTAGCAATTACAAAATCATAAACTAAAGT
The DNA here is from genome assembly GCF_001605985.2 of Dendrobium catenatum. Lineage (NCBI taxonomy): Eukaryota > Viridiplantae > Streptophyta > Magnoliopsida > Asparagales > Orchidaceae > Dendrobium > Dendrobium catenatum. Next base: position 985,629 of record NW_021319879.1, on the reverse strand, counting down.
AAAATATAATATGATCCCACCACCTTCTTTAATCACTCCAAACCTATATCCGACCATGAATGCTTTTAAAATCTCCTACCACTCTACCAACATGTCCATTTAAATCTCCTCAAATAAAAACTCTTTCTTCAAAAGATATCATTTGTATTAACTCTCTAAGTCATCCAAAATTTTAATTTTGAATACATATTAAAACCTATTTGAAGAAAATATATAATATTAATAATATTAGCATTGATAGAGATCTTTAAAATTATAATTATATCTTCAATTTTATTAACTTTTACAATATTATCCTTCAAAGTCTTATCTATAATTACATCGACAACTACATCATTTCTAGTACGGCTCATACCTGAATATCATAATTTAAATCCTAACTATCATCTCTTTAACTTTTTCTCCAATCTATTTAGTTTCCTAAATACATAGAATATTTATCTTCCTATAAAGAATAATATCTATTAATTATATTAATTTATCTGTATGAAAACCTATATTCCACATTCTTAACATAATTCTAATTTCATGGACTAGCTTCTTTGCCCACATTCGTCCATGATGTGGGAACTCTTGCATACTTAATACTAAAACTAGGCGTCACTGCATCGACCCTTGTACATTTTCCGTTGTACTTGAGCTAGACAACATGTCGCTTCCAGGAAATATCCTAGCATTAACATAATATATTAAAGGATTCATGTCATAATTGTTCGATAAGTTTTATGCCGATTGTCAACTACCTAATGCAATCCTCCACTTTCTCATCCAAGGCTTGAGACTCAGCAACGACAGTGTTTATTAATAATAATATAATGACTCCCAAATTTTAGGGTGACTCAACTTTCAATTGTGTTAAACACCTACAAAAGATTAGATTGCTATCTAAATTTTTCATATTATTTATTACTTTCTTGAGGTTAAGCAAATTGATTGGTTAACATAGCTAGAATTAAAATTAAGATTCTCTAATCGTGCTTGAGATTATACTAATAAGTCTACATACTAATAAGTCTACGAAGTTTGCATATTTAGCTCGAACAAGGGATCTATGAAATTCTTGGTTTGTCTCTATACTTTCCCCTTTGTATTTAGATTTCATTCTATCTCAAAGTTGTCAGCGCTTGTCCTACATCATATTTGGTATTGAAGCAAATAAGTTTCCTTAGGAACCTGTTGTTAGTTGCAAACTCTGGTAGCACATTTTATTGTGACCTTGTACTTTTGTACCTTATAAAATTACCAAATGAATTTTAATTCAGTTAAATTTATTGGTTGTGATATTGACCTCTTGTTTAATCCCACGAAAAAAATTTTACAACATTCTAACATTACTTGGCAGCCCAAATAAAATTTAACAGCTTTGAAATTTCAACAATTAAAAAATATTTATAGTGTTATTATCATTTACTCGTCATGTTATTGTTAAAATTAAGTGAAAAAAATTAATATCATAACTTGATTAGGTCCTTTACGCTTTCATAAAAATTTTGTTTTAGTGTTATTGCATTTTCCCAAGTTCAATCTATCTAGAATCCTAAATTAAAAAAAAATATACGGAGAACAAATATTAAGGACTTACATTGAACCATGAAATTGATATAATGGTTATTCCTATAAACATGAAGTCTTTTTAAGACTATATAAGAGTGACTAAATCCTATCAAAATATTAGACGCTTTCAAAGAACCATTGTGTCAATCTGGTTATTATTCACAATAAACTAATTCTCGTTACCATTACTCTAGTAGTTTTAAATATTTTCTACGGTAAAACTATTACCACAAACAAGATGTTTATTATTAACATCAAAATGGTTATAAGACTTATAAATGCCTTGTCAGACTTGAAGAGTAAATTGAAGTTGAGCAACATTTATTTTCTAATGAGCCTTCCAAATTAGTCCATATTAACTTGCATGATTACAAGTTTTGATGAGCACAAACAAGCCATGAAAAATGATCTCTTCATTGTGAATTTCAACTTCGTATTTGTAGCTCTCCATATCTTCAAAAAGCTTCCAAGATTCTCTTAGAGCAAACATCATTTTACCACTAATAACCTCCAATAGATCTTACCAATATGGTAAGATGTGTTGCAAGATCTTTATATATAATAGTTGGAAAAGCTGAGTTTAACATCGAGTACGGAAACATAGCCTATCAAATCAATTTTTGAGAATTAAAGCAAATCTTCTCTCCAAGAAGAAAATAGATATCGCCGCCTTCTAAATCTTATTCAACTATACCAAACTATTGAAGTAGGACGAAGAGCAACACCGAACTTAGTGAGTAGTGACTACCAAATTTAGTAGATTACTCACATCATTACGTAATCAATTCTCCATGCTACACTTTGCTTATGATGCAAAACAAAATCACCAAAGGCAACTCTACTAACGGAGATATATATATATCATGAGCAAAGGACTTCGCCGTAGTAATAGTGTTTAAATTCAAACTTTAGCATAAAAAACTATCATATCTTCCCACAATTAACCATTCCACGTAGGCAACTAATATCACGCAGCACAATTGATTTAATTGCTAGGGGAAACGATAAGGTGGATAAAAGAAAAATATTTCAGCAGTAGAAGATTCTAATGCATTGTTGTCTCTACAATAATTGGTTGTTATAGTTAGCCCATAATATCTTCCTTTCTAACGAAATTCATTTTAATTGATCTCATAAGATGGAAAACAGTAGCACACGAACAAATTAAGCAATAGCCATGAACAAAAATCATGCATAGTGTCTGTTTGGTTTGAAGGAATTGGGAAATCTTAAGATTGTTTTATATCAAAACTTCATTTTGCATGTTGAATTTAAATATAATTAAGTGGTAATTGAATTTACCAAAGAAATTTAAACACAAGTATTTTTCATAGACAATTTCCTAGCCAACCCAAATGCAATGCAGTAAAAAAAATCTTTGAAATCATTATTGTGATTCGCAAGTCCCCTCAAAAGAAATTAAAACCTGAACTTTTCTACAGATAAAAATAGTTTTTATTTAATTTCTCATAAAACAAAAAAGTGGTTGAAAACTATTTCCAATTCGATTCCTTTATTATTTACATTTTCATTTATTTTTCATTTTCACACTTACCAATTCATTAAAACCAACAGAACCCTAGGGACTGATTGATCTTCCTGCGTGACCTGAAGAAATGATATTTTTTACTGTAAAAATCAAGGAAGAAATAAATGTTCAATAATCTAATAAATTTAAGGAAGCCATTTCTACAAGAACTATCAGTACTGTGGGAATTTGGCACTTCCTTTGTTAGCAAGCAAATAGAGTCAACAAGATTCAAACAACCAAAAGTATTAATTAGTCAACTCTCCGATGATGGCCATGTTGAAAGTTAATCTCAACCGAACAAGATCCTATCTGTTAAATGCCTACAAATCCCTATGAAATATGAATGTTTTTAAAGTGACTTCAATGTCAACCTAATGATGACCGTATTGAAAGTTAATATCATTCGGAGAAATTAATTTTCAAATTCCACCAAAACTCTAAAGATCAATATCCATAAAAATTTTTAATTTTTATAGTTTTTAATATTTAAAATTAAAACTAATTGCATATAACTTAAAGCAAAACTCATCTACTCTATGCAACTGTTTGACGAGGGCAACGAACTCAAGAATAACTTCAACTCATCAAGAGTGAATGTCCCATCAAGCATATCATTAAAATTTATTCTCAAACAATTTCCTGCAAATAAGGACGTGGCATTTATCCATTAACTGATAGCTTAGCCCAATGACTCCACTAACCCGTAGCTTGGCCTGACAGCTCTATATGATATATGGTTATGACTGGTCATTTAGTCTATAGCTTGGCCCAACAGCTCCATAAAGAATGCATGGCTTGGTTGGACGGCTCCATGTAGTAAATGATTATAACCAAGTCCATCTGACTCGTTGGCTTGGTAGAATGACTCCACTATATTACAGCCACAACTAAAAGCCTGTATATTCCTTAATGGCTAATGCCTTTGAGTAATAAATTATAGGGTATAATCGATAAGGTATGAAGCCCTCCGTTAGCTAAAGTTCATTTGAATTCATCCATTAAAAAATATTCACTACAAATCCATAAGGTACTTTTATATGAAGCAACCAATCGTTGCCGACAAGGATCATTCGATCATTTTGGGTCGACTACCACCTCTAACTAAGTAGACTAAAGAACATTATGACCCGAGAGACGGAACCATGGGATCTTGATCAGATTCATCATCATTCCCCCCCACCATCCACTTTAAATAGCATATGGTAAATTTATAATCTTAAATATTTAAAATTGTTGATACTATAAGCTAGATACTAAGTATTTGTTTAACGACTAGCTTTAATCAAAAGTGCTCTCTCGTTATCGAGATGAATAATTAATTATAAGGGTTGAACCTATAGAAAATTAGAAATCAAATCTTAAAGTCCTTGTATAAAAGGGCGAAATCTCTAGGTGGTGTCTTATCTCTATCTAATATGTCTTCCGAAAATTTTCCCCATAATATAATCAATCAAAACTCTCCCCTTATATACGTGAAGAGACCGAGGCCCCAAAAGATCAATTTTTTTTAGCCACCAGCTGTCGCCACTAAAAATTCAAACCATATGTCGCTGGTAATACCGATGGATTACTGGCAGAAAAATTATAGGAAACTGTAGTGGATCGTGCTACCTATAATTTTAACAGCATCCAATCACCGATAAGTTGCCAAAAATTATTTTTTCAACGAAAAATTGCATCGTGCCTATATTTTCTGTGAACAATTTGTCAAAAAAATTGGCAAAAAATTTTCCGACAAAATATTAAGCGTTGGTAAAAATTTCTTAACATGATTATTAGCGATGATTATTTATCTCTTTATAATCTATCAGAATTCTAATGTTCAACGAAAACACTCTTATATCCTAATTGAAAAGCCAGCCAATAATAACTATTTTTATATAGTGAATCTTAGTAAGCAAGAATCTCATAATAAGACAGATGTTGTTTTGCTCATCCAATTGTTTTATCACAATCAAAGCATAACCAAGTGTTCAAAAGATATAAATCAAAATTCAAGAATTTTACAGCATTTAGCAAAAGTAACCCTTCTAGTGTTAATTATTAATTTCTCTCAATTTATTCATGAACAAGCTACAAACCAACTTTCATTTATTTGAAAACCTCAAACACTTTATGGTTTTTCAAATTGTGTATAATATGTGAATAATTTGTATAATAAAAATGATGATATTCATATTACATGTATTTTTAGCATATTTGGATCAAAATGGTTATGCTATTACATTTGTATTATATAATTATAAAAATAAATTTAATTATTATTATTATTTTACTCCACTAATGTAAGATGTTGTTTTTTTCATCATACATAACAAATATGGAAATGAACGCAGTTGCAAAATAAATCAAATTTATTGTAATTTTATCTTAGAGCACCTAAGAAATTATAATATTAAGATAATTAAAAATCCCAAGATGTTCAATTAACAGGTTAAATAGTATGAAGTAGTTAAAAGTTGCATTAAATTTAATCCAGAATCAATCATATAAATAGGCTTGAGCCTTATCATTTTGTATAAGCCAAGTTCCAAGTAAAAGTTCAATAAAGCCTTGAGAATTTATTCTTTTATCCTCACATAAAAATTATATCAAAGTAGTATTCAAGACTTGTTTATAAGAGATGCCAAGTGGCCTGAACCGACAAGTGCCACATATTATGAACTATGAAAATTGGAGTATCCAAATGAAGGTATTGTTCAACTCCCAAAATATTTGGTAGGTGGTTGTAAAAACTATATTGAGTCTCAAAGTTAAGCAATATTATTAATGACATAAAAGGGACTCTTGCAGAAAAGTAGAAATAATGTTAAGGCACTTTTTTCATCCACCAAGGCTTAAGATAAAGCTAGTCTGAGCAAGTAAGCTCTAACTCTACATTATGTTCCCTTGAACTTTCCTTAGCAAAAATGGCATTGAAATTCTACATTAACTCCGACTCCAATCGCTTCTATATTGTCTAATTTGGTAACATATACCTATGAAAATTTTCTCATATTTCATTGGATTATTACTAAACAAGTTGATGCCCATCTCAGAAATTACTAAACAATTAAATATCATAATATTGAAACTTAAGCATTTACAAAGGACACAAACAATAAGAATAAAAAGCTACAATGTATAATTGATATTGACTAAAATTATTACCCTAAATGATAGAAGCACGCTAATTTGTAATTAATTGAGTTAACTTATAAATAGCCACAAAACATAAATAAAGTTTGAGAAATACCACAAGAAATCAAAATAGTAGGCATTTTATTACCTTTGAATTCGAAGAAAAGGTGTAGATGTGAAGTTGTCCAACTAGGGTTCTAGGGCTCAAGACATGTTCGAACCATTAAAGGATTTAAAGAACTAAATATTTTTAGTTCGGCTGAGACAGATCAATTACAAAAAAATGAAGAAATCAGGACTATTTTATCTTTAACTTTGGTTGTACATTCTTGGTTCTAGTTATGCGTGAAAATGGCTTCGACTTCAAGTTCAAAGGTTTGGATACACCTTCAACTTCAAAGTTGAGGGTTAAACACGACGTAAAGGTGAATCTTAATGTGAGAAGGGGATGCATTTTTCATCTTCTACTTCATATATTAGCTTTGAAGCTAGGGGAGATGCAATGTGAGGTGGAGATGTATCTTTGTCTTCAACTTTATCTTCGTATAATAGCTTTGAAATAAGGGTGAGATGCAACGCAAGGTGGGGATGCATATTTATCTTTAGCTTCGTCTGTGTATTCAACTTCAGCATCGTCTTCGTATCTTGGCTTATAATTAAAGGATACAAAGTGTATCAAGTTAGGCCAACTCTTTTATTTCTAATTTCTAGCAGCATGTGGTTTTCAGTAATGTGTCCCACTGTGTCAAAAAACATGTATGTTTTGTGTCCTAACATGCCCCATAAGTGTTAGAGCTCATTTTAAAATAAAAAACTTAAACAAAGTTTATGATGTATCATACACATGTCAGGGCGTGTTAGAGCAATGTCTATGTATGACATATGTCCTGCATGTACACAAAACCATTTAGAAGTGTTCATGCTTCATAGAACTAAAGTCAATTTCTCATTCAAAAGGATTATTACTTTCTAGAAAGTTAACACATGCTCTACTGAAACATTGGGCCTTCTTGTAACTTTTTTCCTCCTATGACATGCAACAACAATCCAAATGAAGTTTGTAAAGGATGTGTAGTGTGGAAAGCAATTAGTAAAAAATTTATGAATGAAGCAAGCTTTAGAGCAAAGAAGCTGCCTCAACTAGTTCATGTGGATGTAGGTGGACAAGTTGCCCTAGCATATTTTAGAAAGCAACATTATTTTGCACTTTTATTGATGATTATGCAAGGAATATTTTGGTGGTTTTTTTATAGAAAATTTGGAAGCCTTTAATATGTTGAAAATTTTTAAAATAATTGTGAAGAAATAAAGTAGATACCTAATTAAATCAACTTGATTTAATCTAGGTGGCAAGTTCACTTCCAAAGCATTTGAAGAATATTGTGAGGAGCACAACATTCAACATCAACTAATAGCAATATTTTCACCTTAGCAAAATAGTGTGAAAGAATAAAAAAAGACGAATTAAACTCAATATAATGTGATGTATGATCAAGAGAAAGAAAATGCCAAAAAATTTGTATCAAGGCGGTAGCGTATGTTGTCCATGCCCTCAATTAAAGATGCCATAAGAAGCATCGATAAGGAGAAAGATGAATATCTCTCAATTAAATGTGTTTGAGTACATTGCATATGCATGTATTACCCAACAAAGGAGGATAGCTGGACAATAAAAACTCCAAGCTCACCTTTATCAGGTACAAATCAAAAGCTTAAAATTATTTGATCCAAACACTTCTAAAATTATTTTATGTGAAGATGTTGATTTCAATTAAAAAGGAACATGGATTGACAGAATAAGAATATAGCTATTCAATATGAAGAGAAAGCAACCATGGTACTACAAGATCCTTCATTATAGTCTCCATGTTCTACCTCCTCGCCAACATCATTAGAACACAATCAAAGGCAAGGAAAAATAAGAAGTGCAAGTAAGCATTACGAAGTGACTACGTTATGAAGTGACTAGCAAGCTTCAATTTATTTGTTAACCTTTAGAATTTGAAAATGCCGTATAACATGAAAGGTGAAAATGTGAAAGTTTAAGATATTTGACATTTTCAAAGCTAAATATTTTGCATGGAGTTGAAATTTTAAGCTGCTATATAGAAAAGCTGATGGAGACACTTAAAAGCAAAGCAGATCTTTCTTTATATGAAAGGAACATTAAGTCATGGATTATTATACTCTCCTTCTAATAAAATTTATCTTTTTGGCTACTCAGATAGTGAATGGGCTTGAGATCAAGATGATAGAAAAATTTTGCATGGAGTTAAAATTGTAAGCTGTTACATAGAAAATCGGATGGAGACACTTGAAAGCTAAGCAGATCTTTCTATATATGAAAGGTGCATTAACTCATAGATTTTATACTCTCCATCTAATAATTTTTTTTCTTTTTGGCTGCTCAAATGGTGAATGGGCTTGAGGTCAAAATGATAGAAAAACATGAGTAAATTTGTGTTCTATATGAGTTATGTTAGCTTTAACTAATGTTCAATGAAGCAACCGATTGTTTCCCTCTCTACTTATCAAGTAAAATATATTTTAGCATCTTCATACGTGTATATGCAATATGGCTATGAAAGCTACTCAAAAAGATTAATGTTATCTATGGTGAAGCTATAAAAGCCTGCATAGATAATAAATTGGCAATGGCATTGGCAAAGAATCCTATGTATAATGAAAAAAGCAAACATATTGATACTCATTTTCACTACATAAGGGACCAAATCAAAGTGAAGAAAATTCCTATAGAATACGTAAAAATTGAAGAAAGAGTTCCTGATATCTTTACTATGGCACTGAAATAATTCATAAATTTGAAGGTAGTTCTAAGTATGACCAATTGGAACATTGGTTTAAGAGAGAATAGTGAAAAAAAAACCATATGACATGTGCATTATCTTGGAGTATCTTCAAATTTCTAACATAAATTTTTGTTGTAGAAATCTCTGGAAGTACAATTAACAAGTTAAATGATAAGAAGTAGATTGGAAGTTGTATTAGATTTGATCTAGAATCATCCATGATTTAGTATACGTAAGCCTAGAAGCTTTAAATTTTATTAAAGTTAAATTTAAGCACAAAAGTTCAATATAAACTTTAGAGTTTATCCCTCTATCATCAACATAAATTTTCTGTCAAACACATCTCAAGCACCTCATATTTGCAATCAATTCACAAAAAAGCCAGGTTCTGTTATCTCTTCACTCCCATTATATGTTTTATTTCAGCAGCGGCACATTTAGAACTACTTCTATTGTTGATCAAGATGACAATTTCTTGGATATCCCTTGTCAATAGATTAATTGCCTATAGAAGATTCAACAACAAAATATGATTAAGCAAACTAATTTTTCTGAACTCATCACATCGAAGTAGCATTGACCTCCATTTTTACTCCATCAAACTAACATTTGACCATTTTTATTCACTTCTTTGTCTTCCAAGTTCAAAGGTGATCTAACAAGTTTGTTCAACTAAAATATGACATCAATGCCGTCCATATATGCCATTAATTTGTACGTATCAGATCGAAGTTCTCTGCTATATCAAAATCTATGGATGTACAATTAACAAGTTAAATGATAAGAAGTAGATTGGAAGATGTATTAGATTTGATCTAGAATCATCCATGATCTAGTATACATAAGCCTAGAAGCTTTAAATTTTATTAAAGTTAAATTTAAGCACAAAAGTTCAATATAAACTTTAGAGTTTATCCCTCTATCATCAACATGAATTTTCTGTCAAACGCATCTCAAACACCTCATATTTGCAATCAATTCACAAAAAATCCAGGTTCTGTTATCTCTTCACTCCCATTATATGTTTTATTTCAGCAGCGGCACATTTAGAACTACTATTCCTGAAAGATGACAATTTCTTGGATATCCCTTGTCAATAGATTAATTGCCTATAGAAGATTCAACAGCAAAAGAAGATTAAGCAAACTAATTTTTCTGAACTCATCACGTCGAAGTAGCATTGACCTCCATTTTTACTCCATCAAACTAACATTTGACCATTTTTATTCACTTCTATGTCTTCCAAGTTCGAAGGTGATCTAACAAGTTTGTTCAACTAAAATATAACATCAATGCCGTCCATATATGCCATTAATTTGTACGTATCAGATCGAAGTTCTCTGCTATCAGATCGAAGTTCTCTGCTATATCAAAATCTCTGGATGTACAATTAACAAGTTAAATGATAAGAAGTAGATTGGAAGTTGTATTAGATTTGATCTAGAATCATCCATGATCTAGTATACATAAGCCTAGAAGCTTTAAATTTTATTAAAGTTAAATTTAAGCACAAAAGTTCAATATAAACTTTAGAGTTTATCCCTCTATCATCAACATGAATTTTATGTCAAACGCATCTCAAACACCTCATATTTGCAATCAATTCACAAAAAAGCCAGGTTCTGTTATCTCTTCACTCCCATTATATGTTTTATTTCAGCAGCGGCACATTTAGAACTACTTCTATTACTGAAAGATGACAATTTCTTGGATATCCCTTGTCAATAGATTAATTGCCTATAGAAGATTCAACAGCAAAAGATAATTAAGCAAACTAATTTTTCTGAACTCATCACGTCGAAGTAGCATTGACCTCCATTTTTACTCCATCAAACTAACATTTGACCATTTTTATTCACTTCTATGTCTTCCAAGTTCAAAGGTGATCTAACAAGTTTGTTCAACTAAAATATGACATCAATGCCGTCCACATATGCCATTAATTTGTACGTATCAAATCGAAGTTCTCTGCTATTACCATCCCCCCCCCCCCCCTACCCCCACTGTATTCCCTATAAGCTTTAACTGTAAATTTACCCCGAACAGCAGTTCAAATAAAAATTTGCTGGGCTCCTTTGCTTGGTTGGATAGAGTTTAAAATCAATATTAATGGTTAACATGCAACAAACATCCTTTAAATAAATCAAAAGTGAAAATGACTATTTTACTCGTTCAATTCAACATATTTTCATTATCATATCTATAGCATATTTAGCAATAAGCTTAGATGATTACATCGCTATTCTTATAAGTAACATCAAATAAATATTATTAAAAATATGTTAATTTTATGAAGGAGCTCTAAAATCCTTCACGTGATTCCAAGTGGCCCTCAGTGATACTTTCTCAAGCTCCAAAACTCACTAATTACTGTTGTTCGCTTTTCCTTACTAATATAATTCCTCAATCGAAGTAAACATATAAGGGAAACATAAAGGAGGAGAAGCAACAGTTGCAGAATATCTACCAAACAAACAAAGACTTCACAAAAGAACATAAGAAAAGAAAAGATTCCGATCGAAACAAGAGCTTGTTCGCCAGTAGGAATCCGAAGTCCGGTCTAGCCAAAATTCTATATACGTAGAACGAGGCTCGTTTTGAATAACTGAGCCAAAATTCGAAATCATCCACAGAAACCAAAGATCGAAGCAATACCAAATAGACCAGTGACAGAGATAGAGCAAGCGAGAGAGAGAGAAATAGAGAAAGAAAACCTGGAATTGGCAAACTCATGCACCTTCCCCTGTTGGGAGAAGATGATGACGCCGGCCTCTGTATCACAAAGAACGGAGAGCTCGAACGCCTTCTTGAGCAAACCGTTCCTCCGCTTGGAAAAGGTCACATGCCGGCTCTTCGAGTATTCTATCCGTCTAACCCCTCCCCATCACTGCTTACCTGTTTCCCTATCCGAACCGGAAAGCGAAGAGAATCAACAAAAAAAATAAAAACATCATATGAGCAGGGCGAATAACGATAGACAAGAAAATGATCGGGCCAATCTAAACACCACACCTGAAATGGCGAACTAGGTTCGGCAACGCCGGCGGCGGAAACAAGAGGACAGCTGTTTCCCCTTCCCTTTTCCCATTAGTAATAGCTTGACCCGATCATTCCGGTTTAAGCTAAAAAAAGAAGCCCTAAGAAAATGAGAAGAATCATCCCCTCTCTGCTCTGGCCAAAAGATGCCCATTAAAGAGTAAAGTGAGAGGTATTTGGCTGCATTCTATTTATCGTTTTCTATTTCAGTCGACAACAGAAGGGGAGGAACGAAGACAACAGGATGGGTGGGTTGTCCCATCCTACGAGTGTGTCTCAGCACGTGTAGGTTTTTTTTTTTTTTAACATACAAAATATTTCAAATTATTATAAATACATATTCAATGTCTAAACTTTTATATTTAGTCATATACCACTTAAAATCTTCATTTTCATCCATTCTATCACTTTGTTACAACCCCTATCAAAAATCTCGTTTTTCATCTGCGAGGTTTGCGAGCGGAGCTTTACACCTTTGATTCCGCCACCGACCTTATTCAACTATCGCACGACGAAGAGAAGGAACCGGATTCCTCACCGAGCCCCCCTTTGGTAGCCTCACTCTGGAGTTCTCCCCAATATAAGCGCAGAATCTCTTCTCCTCATTCCTCTTCCACATCTCCTCACCAAAGTTTTGATGCATGAAGTAAGCTTCCGCCTCCATGACCAACCACGTTTCCTCCGCCTCCTCGCCGTCGTTCAGAAGATGAATAATGATGTTGAGTCTCTCATAGTGACCATGGGAGCTCAGCATTTCTATTATAGTATTTTTATCTGTCATCAAAGGAATTTCTATTGTTCATCTTCTTCCCTCTCTACTCTATTTTCCTTTCTAATCTTTACATATTATAGAACTTATCATATCTATGTTGGGTGAAGTTAGGGTAGTGTTTGGTGAGGAAGATATATGTCTTCTTCACGAAATGGGCCGGAGCAACAGTCACCTCCACGTTGGTTGCTATGTACTAAGACGATGGGAAACCTTGGAGAGTTAATCTTTGACAGCGAGGTCGTGTCGTCATCCCTTGTCGAGATAGCTCAAATTCTCTATGTACCATCACCCCTTGTCGAGTTCGCTCCCATTCTTCGTGTGGCTAAAGAAGTCGAGGCCACGTATCCCAAAGTTGCATATCTCTGTAAGTTGAGTTCTGTATATGGCGGGGAAGACAAGCCTTTTCTCGAACGAACGGATGAGAGTCGCACGCGAACTCTATTTAGAAGGGGATTTTTTACGGCTTAGACGGAGTGTTAATTAGAATAGATGAAAAGGAGGGTTTTATGTGGTATATATCATAAATACAAAAATATAAGTGTTGAATATATATTTACATTAGTTTGAAGGGTTATGCATATAAAAATACCTCTATTTCTGGCAACTCTTCATGAAGGTCTTGAATTTGAGTTTAATTGTCTCAAAAAAAAAAAATCTGATTTTTTTAATAGCTTCGGCCATTAGATCTCGACACAGCTTATCGCTATCACCTTCCAACTACGGCACGTGCGCAGAAATAGGTCGACACCTCCAAAGCCATGCTAGCACTAACACTAAATTAAAATTTATTCGCCAAATTAATATATTTTCTGATATATATTTGATGATTAATAAGAAGAGCCTTTGATCCATGATTTTAGTTCCAGTAGTTTTGGAATTATTTGGTGATTTCAAAATGGATTAGGTTATAATTAACTAAAATTTTTATTCAGAGCTATTTATGAAGTTTGATTAAATTTCATGTGAAATTCAAAAAAATTTGGATTAAATTTATTGCATGCTCTGTAGCGATAGAGAATTTTTATAATCTAATTTCTTGCAAAAATCGAATACCCACAAATTAATAAAAAAAAAAAGCAGAAAATAATAGAATTTTTAAATAATTTTTTTCAAAAGAAAAAGCCTATAATGCCCAACTCAGATGAAATGATCCACTATACAGATAAATTATAAGATATTGCTCTTCCTCTCAATTGAAAAATACTATATTATAAGTATGAAGTATGTAAAACAAATTTGTCTTTCTACAAATATAAGGAAGAATGCTAAAGATGTGATAGTTAGATGGTATTAGTACGTCATACAATGGTGATTATATAACGATGGCCTTGTACAATACTCGAGCAATGATCAGGTGATGATAATGGTGGCCATCAAATGACGACGAAAGAATTGTGATTATTTGGTGATTGTGGAAAAGCGACGATATTCAAATGGTGATAGTCATGAAACAACGGTCAAACTTTGGCAGTTAGTCGACGGTGATGTCCAAATAAAGCTGTAGAGTTCTTCAAATCCGCAAACTCTCTTCAATCTTAGGTTCAAGCTCACTTTCAGATAAAGAATGTGAGTCTATTTATAGTATTTAAAAGTATGATATAGAAAAGAAAAGGCATTCAACAATGAAGTTCTCAGAAGAAATTTGAAAAATAGCTTAGGTCATTTCTAAAATTTGAAGTGGTAGATGATGAAAAATTAGGATTTATATTTTTTAAAAATTAAAATTCCATGCATAGTAAGGTAGCATATGCATATTGGTAATCATTGAAGGGCAAAAGCATCTTTTTCCCTAATGGATTGTAGACAATATCAGCTAGATATGCATTAATTATTATATGAATTACCATCTAGGAATTATGGCTAGCTTACATCTTGTAGTTTGACTCTCCCTATTATCATGTTTCTTTAAAGCATTCCAATTACCATGATTTGCATATATTTAGTAGTTTTTATTTTGTCCATTTATCATTATTATCCCCTGAATGTCATAAGCTCGTAGCTCAATCTATTATATGTATATTTTTTTCGGCTATAAAACATCTCACAAAGGCGATGCTTGCTATGATTCAAGATTCAAAAGCTTTTTCTCATCATGTTGTATTTTTTTAACATCATTTTTTTCTTGTCAACTTAACCGCTCGATTCGACTATAAGCATTTTATGTTTGGAAATCATTTGTTAATCTGAATTATAGTTTGAACCTTCCAAATGTGCTATGGGTCTTAGATTTGTACTCATTTGGGCTTGGATTGAGTCAAATTTGGTATTATTGGGTTCATATTTTTGAGACGTTCAGTTTAATTGTAAGTTTGCTGAAATCGGAGTTCAGATGGTCCCAAATTGAATTTTGAAATTTTCCAATTTGATTTTGCCTTGAGAATCGTGCTCAAACAAGATAATTGTTTGATGCCTATTTTCAAACGTCGAATCCTGCAAAGTCCAAAAATATATGTTGCAGCTTTTAGGAAATTTTTTATGCAACTTGAAACTCCAAAATAATCTGATCTTGGGTGTAGTGGTTCCAATTTAGTTTAAAAGTATCAAAATTGAGTCATAAATGCCAAAAAATGGTCCCGGAGACTCCGAAAATATCTGAATTGGAATTTCCATGCCAAAAATTGGACCCGGATGAAAAATTGGCTCACCTAGCCCACTAGCTTACCCATCATGTCCCTAGCCCAATCACGAGGCCTATCATAGCCATGCCAGTGGCCTCGCTGGGTCATATTCTTTGGCCCACCGAAGTTCATGAATGTGGGTTACTAGTGGAGTATTGGGTTGGTTTGAGTCATGGACCATTAGTGGAGTAGTGGGGAAGGTGAGACTCATAGGCCATAGTGGAGTAGTGGGAAAGGTTAGAGTTATGGGCCATTAGTGGAGTAATTGGGAAGGTGGGTTTAAATAATATACAGTATAATAAAATTCTAGTATTATTATAATTATAATATTATGATAATATTCTAATATTAAAATAATAATAATAATTTTTTACAACTTCCATAACTTCCTTCCCCTCCTCCTTTGGGGGTATGAAAAAAGGGGGTATGAAAAAAGTGCACCTCCCCCCTTTCCCTCTCTACAGCCTTCTAACAGTAGAGGCTCTCACCTACCTTACATGGGTAGTATGCCCTATCGAGTTCTAGAGGCCCTCTCTGTTGAGAAGGAACCATCTCCCTTAGAAGTTTTACATTATTTTTGGATAGACGACATCCACTATCCAACTTTAATGCCTTTCTATGGATAGAAGGAAATATCCTCATCTTCCATCTTTATTCCCATCAAACTTTTTTCCACACTAGAGGCATTACACTATTTTTAACTTACATGAAAGAGGTCGATTGATTCCACCAAGGATGTATGAACTATCTGAGATTATATGTTAGAACACTGCTCGATGATGTTAACATATATGGAAGAGGTTGAGAGAATCCACCAAGGATGTATGACCTATCTGAAATTATATGTCAGAACACTACTCGATAATGTTAGTATATATGGAAGATGACGAGAGAATTCACCAAGGACGTATGACCTATCTGAGGGTGTATGTCAGAGCATTGCTCGATGACGTTAACCTATATATAAGAAATCGAGAGAATCCATCAAAAATGTATGACATATCCGAGGTTATATGTCAGAGCATTAATCGATGATATTTAACCTATATAGAATAGGTCGAGAGAATCCACCAATGATATATGACCTATCCAAAATTGTATGTCAGAGCACTTATCGATAACATTAACTTATATGAAATAGGTCAAGAAGATCTACTAAGGATGTATAACATATCCTAGGTTGTATGTAAAAGCAATATTCAATGATGTTAATATATATGAAAGAAATCGAGAGAATTCACCAATGATGTATGATCTATCCGAGATTATATGTTATAGTACTGCTCGATGGCGTTAACCTATATAAAAGATGTCAAGTGAATTCACCAATGATGTATGACCTATCTGAGATTATATGTTAAAGCATTTCTCGATACGTTAACCTATATGGAAAGATATCGAGAGAATCCACTAATGATGTATGACCTATTCAAGATGCATGTCAGAGCATTGCTCGATGACGTTTAACATATATGAAAGAGGTTGACATAATCCACCAATGATGTATGACCTCCGATGTTGTATATCAAATCACTGCTCGATGACGTTAACCTATATGAAAGAAATTATGTGTCATTCGGTTGTCCGGTAGAAGTTTGGGCGTCAGTTGGTGGTCCGACAGAAGTCCAGGCTTCGGTTGGTGGTCCGGCATAAATACAGCGTCAGTTGGTGGTTCGATAGAAATATGGGGTTAGTCGGTGGTCCGACAGAAGACCGGGCGTCAGTTGGTGGTCTGGCGAAAGTCCAGGCAATGGTCAAGGATGAGCTTGGTGGCAATAAAAAATCTCATATTCCTTCTCTTCCCCCCATTCCCACCTCTCTCCTTTTTGTGAAGAATAGAGGGACTATTTATAATTTTCTAAGAGTGGCATGACCAGTAAATAGGAGGAAGATCGAGGGTAAATTGGGAGTGGTTTGAATGGACGTCGGATGTTAAATTCCTTGATCATGAATTGTTTACTAGCCATTTCAATGTCTTAGAGATATTAGAATTCGACGATCTTGGGCTCGTTGGATTCGTCTCCTCAAGCCACTCAATTCGACTATAAGCATGGGGCATTTGGAAATCGTTTGATAACCCAAATTATGGTTTGAACATTCCAAATGTGCTTCGGATCTTTGATTTGTACTCATTTGGGCTCGGATTGAGTATAATTTGGTGTCGTTGAGTTTCTATTTTCGAGTCGTTCAGTCTGACTGTAAGTTTGTTTAAATCGTAGTTCATATGGTCCCAAATTTAATTTTGAAAGTTTCAAATTTGATTTTGTCTCGAGATTCATGCCAAAGCAAGATAATTTGTGAATGATGTATCATTAATAAATTAATTTTGGATCAATTTCAATCTTTAAGCTAAACCTTATCTGAAAAATAATCAACTAAAAAATTTTAACCTAAGTCCAATCCAAATCTAAATTTTTCGTCGGAATCAAATCAGATATTCATTGACACCTCTAATCCATAGCAAATACATGCTCACATCAAATAGATATTTTTTTAGTTTTCTTTCTTTTTTGTATCTTTTAATATTACTTTATTAAATATTCTCATTAGGGCTGAGCCTTTATTTTGCTTGGATCCCTATGGCTTGGGGACCACCACCAACATCATCACTCAAATTTGGGTTTTTCCACTTTCTTCCGACCAAAATTGTTCTTATCCTCGCCAAACGTGGGGGATTTGGCATCTCACGGCTAAGGATTGAAAATGAAATATCATAATGGTAATTGGCTAAGATTTATGATACAAAGATAACTATTGATTCATTACATTTAATGTAAATGGGACCATATGCCACTCTCTAAATTCTTTGATCTTTAACTATTAATTATAATATTATTATTGGGAAAAATTAAGGTCATTGCCCATTCTATGTAGGGGTGTCAAAATTGGGTTTCGGGTCGGGTTCGAATCAAACTCGGAACTAACCCTAAACCCTAAACCCTAATCTGACTCGGTTATGTAAAAGTTCATACCCGAACCTGACCCGCATGGGTTATCGGGTTGACCAGACCGACCCACATACACGACAACCAAAATGGCAACGACAGTGACTCGGCAATGTCGGTACGACGTGGGAGACGCGAAAGATGATGGCTCGATGTGACGTGAACTCGATGCGGGAAATGGCAGGCAGCGCGGGCTCGATGTGGGCAGCAGACACGGGCGGGCAGCTGCGTCAATTTGGGTCATTTCCGAGCTTTCAGGCCAAGCCAAACCCGACTCGATTTTTGAAACAGGTCTGTTGCTGAACGCGAACCCGTCCAATTTCACAGATGGGTTGAGCCAAAACCAAAATTTTTTGGTTAGATTCGAGTCGAATTTTTTGATCGTATCAAATATTGACACCCCTACCGTCCATTAAGGAAAATTACAAGTAAAATACAAAAATCAAAACTTGGAACTATATGAGCTTCAACAAATAGAGCAAAGCTCATAGCTAAACAACCAAAAGAACTCCTAAACAAAGGTAGGAGAAAGAAAAAAAAAAAAAGAACAAAATCATAAAATCTTCTATGTTAAAAGAACAAAAAGAGGCTTAGAAAGCAAAAAATGAAAACATAAAAAGCATTAAAAGCATAGCCAGGACTCAGACTTACTGACTTACACTGTATAATCAAATTGGTAAGCAGCAACAACATGATCGAAGGCACCAATGGTTTGTTTAATCTAAGGCTTCATTTGGGACGTCTTTCTTACTGTTTCTTAAAGCAGTTTTTTAGTATAAAAAATTTATTTGTTATACTACAAAGTTGCTTTAAGAAGCAATAAAAAAGCCGTCCCAAAGGAAACCTAAAGCAAATTCCTGTATAAATCCCCATTCTTTCATTTTGAATTTTTAAGAGAAAACTTTCTTAATAAGATGTAAAGTTGTTGAATTGCTAACATTTCTCCCAAACTTTCTTGTATTTTCATTTTTCTCTCCCTCCAAATATGATGGACATGGCACCATAATATAAGAAGAAAGAAACTTTTTTCTGGGCATTATAATGACCCAAATCACCAATAAATTCCACAGTTTGCAGAAAATTAGGATACAGAAGAAATCAGATTCAAAAAAAGAAATATGAGAGATTTTTCAATTTCAAATGGCGTAGACATCATAAAGGATCCACATTCATTTTTCTTTTAATGAACGCATCAACCGTTTTAACCCTATCAACTAAACACAACAAGTCAAATTGAATATCACTGAGAATAATATTTGTGCCAGACTGAAAGGTGCCCGGGAACTTTGAAATTATTCTGTGCGGACTCGAACGCAGTGCTCTGTCTAGAGATCAGCCAGAATGCACCACGTCACCCCCTGCTCGGTACGCGTCTCAGCTAACGTAGCACATTCTGGTTAATCTCCCGATGATGAACTACGTTCGGCGTCCGTACAGAATAATCTCTCCCAAAAACAAAGATGAATTATTATGTGCGGACACCAGATAGAAAGAACCGTCATATTTATCACTGTAAATAATAAAAAAGATAGTAATATCTCCAGAACAAGCACCTTTAAAGAATCCACCACCAGATTTATTCCATCAGCCAATAGCATTCCAACAGAAAAACGAATTATTTAAATGCCATGGGGCCACGTACCCTTATATCTATTGCCAAAGCAACATCCACTGAAGAAAAATAATAATAATAATAATAATAGTCTGGAATCTCTTTAAGACGTGACTCATAGTAATTTGTTTTTATTTTTATTCTTTCATGGGGCCGCATGCCTATTGTGGAAAAATGTTAGTATATGAAGTATCCTTTTCATATAGTATATTTTATAAGAAAAAGATTGAGGAAAAAGATTCAATATGATAAGAATAATAAATCTTATAAATATCCATATAAAATACTTATGAGAAGTCATATTGTTGAAGTTATGTTAAATTAAGATGATAAGGGTTATTGATCTCCTAGTATTAAATTTATTGACACCTCAAATAATAGCTCTCGATAAGTAAAGCATGTATTTACCTCTGTTTATTTGGTTAGTTATTAAAAGAAGACTATGATTCAAAGATTGTTAATTTGATAATGCAGTATATACTTTAAAACGGGTTAATCTGCAAGGTAAAGTAATAAAGAATTATGAAAAGAAGAAGAATAAGGGGAAATATTGAGCTCTACAAGGAATGAAAATCAGGTGCTATTAGACACTAAGAGGTGATGCATGTTGTACCATATGAGTTCTGAAAATCTCTTGAGGGTGAGAGTACATAGGGTGCCCCTTCTCATTGTATAGTTGCTAATGTTGATTTTGGATTCTTGGTCAAATTGAAGCAAATTGGCCTAAACGGATTCATAGACTATAGATTGTTTGGTATGGTATGAAAACGCTTCACGGGATTTAATGTCAATGGGTCCTACTCCTAAATAGAGCAAATTCTCCCATCTACTATAATTTTAAGTAGGCAATTGAGCGGTAACTTGGATTCAGATGTCGTAACGCCCCCTTGAAGAGGATATATATTAAAGAAGAATAATGTTTACTAAAATATATGTAACCACTCTTCAACCTTTTATTTTCATTGAATTTTGATATTAGTGTGGAAAAATATTTTAAATTTTGATAAAGAAAGTCTAAATATAGCATGTACTTGCATGTATACTTCCTATATTTATATTATATGATGAGCAACATATGGTGTTGATTAATGAACGGGCCTCGTGCAAAGCTAAGCTCACACAAGGTTGGAGATTTTTATCCTCAAATCCTTTTTTAGGACTTTCTCTATAGTGATCATTGAGATTCAGAATCTCTGAGTCATGTGTTAATGCCATATGTGTGCTTACGATTGTTTTTGGGAACTAAGACTCACCATGTTACATGTTTTAGTAAGCAAATGAGTATGAAAGCATAAGGCTTTGAAACATGCTATCCCACAAGCATTGTATATCTTTTAGTACAAGTAGCCCATGGACATTTGTAATGAAAGAATTATGCAAGGAGTTGTTATCCATATATCCTTAACTTTATTGATTGCATTGAAGAAGCTTTTATATATATAATTGATTATTAAAGGCCAAGCTATGATAAGACATTTGCTAGGTTACTTGAGGAGAAGAAAGCTTGCTTCTACCTATAAAAAGTTTGAAAGGAAGTGTAGCTAAGGCCCTATCATAGCCACCACCACAAGTAACCACCTCCACTGCAAGCAAAACTATAGCCATTGTTATCGCCATCCGATAGCTACCATCAACATTGAAGACCAACACAATTATCATCACCATTGCCATAATCATAGCTACCATCTCCTTTAATTAACACCACTACCACATCCAACCATTGCCACCATCACCATCATCAGTGCTACCCACAACTATTAGCAATGACCACCTCCAATAACCAACATATCCCCACTACCACTCATCAACAACGATCATCATCGTCACTATATAAATCAACCTATTCATTATGTCGTATTCTAGTTACCTACAATTGATCATTAGGATGGCACTTTTGACCCCTATAAGCATATTGACTTCTATAAAATCATTATGCATATTTAATATGATTTTGATACAGTCTTCTATCAAGTCTTCATCACTACTCTTAAGGGTTAAGCTTGTACTTGGTTCTACTCACTATAATAATATTATCCATGCTTTTCTCGTCATACTAGACTTTTCATCAAATAGTTTATTGCCAATAAAAAAATTATCAAGAACTCCTCGTTTTTTTTTTATTTATTGACAAAAATGAGGGAGAGATTCTTAAGCAATGCTTTCAATGGTTCTCTTTAGAATCGAAATAAAATTTAGGAGTGGATCCAAAGTTACTATGAGGTGCTTTCTTTGAGACCTTCTCCATGTATCTTTCTTTCTCTTTAATGTGACAGATATTTCATCCTTTTTTATCTTATTCATTAAATATGACATAAATAACTAGTGATGAGGTTCTTGATGCCCATAGCAAGCAATCTAATTAATTCTCAAGTAAACATAAGAATTGATAATAAGATAATGATCAATCTCTTCATTGAAAAAATTGTAGCAAATAAGAGTCTAGAGATACCGTCCTCATAAAATTTACTCTAACATCTAATTACACCAATACATATATTCAGGGCTACCATTCTAAATTAGATTCAAAATTCTTAACACCATAAATAGCCATAACCTCTAAAAAATCTAAATGGTTAGATCCATGTCAATATTACTACTTCCATTATTTAAGATAACATGTAATGGAGAAATATTTTTAGTTTTAAAAGAAGATTGGACTTATTATTCTCCAAGAACATCTGATCTTTTATTTACAAGAGCAACATATAGATTTTTAACCTCAAAATATAAGAGAACAAAAGAGTTATAACAAGAAAAATATTAAAACTATCAAATAAGAATTACTTTACAATTTATTTGCTCTTATACACTAAAACATTCATCATTGAAGTAACCCAAAGAAGTTGAGCATCTCATCTCATTCAATTTTTTAAGAGAATTTATATTATAATTTCTAATATATAAAGATTTATCTGCAAGCAAGTTTCTATTTTATTATCAATATTATTTTATAAATAACATTATATCCAACAAAAATCTCTTAGAAGGTAAGCCTACAAGATAACATCGATGGAACGATAGTAGTGAACATGGACCTTACTAAAAAGATATTATGATAGCATATAGTAGATAGGGTCTTCACTCATAACCCTTTGAAGTCACGACCATAAAGTATCTTTAATGGAAAGCTAGTAGTTGACAAGATTCTAATTAGAAGAACCCTATGAGAGCAAGCGATTGATGAAATCTCTGCATCTTAAAATCTTAAAAGCACAAGCTTTAAAAATATATAAGCATATTAAAAATCTTGTAATTATAAACACCTCAATAAGGTACAGTTACTATGATTCTCACAAACCCTTCCAAGGCTAAAAGCCTTAGATGTTATAGGTTTTTTTAGTTCTCCAAAAATCTCATAAAGCTAAAAGCCTCAAAAGATATATATTTATTTCATTATTTAAAAATTGTAGAAGCTAAAAGAGCCTCATAAGGTACATTTTTTTATTTTCAAAAAAATCTTAAACAGCTAAAATTATTAGAAAGGATATTATGATGATTCAAAAAGCTTAAATACTATTATATATATATATCTTTGGTTCTCCAAAAATCATAGAAGGATAAAATCCTCATAATATATTTAAATTTCTTTTAGCTCTTTAAAAACCTCATAAGGTACACAATCTATATTCATATCAAGAATATATATTGACTCTTATTGTAGGTTTCTCTATTTATTCAAGAATCTCAAATGGCTTAAGCCTTAGAAGGTATAATATTTCCATTCATCCAAAAACACCAAAATATATAAGCCTCAAAAAGAACCCTTGTCAACTAAGGGATCAAAGTCACTATATTCTAACTCAAGGGCGTTGTTTTGTTGTTAAATCAAATATTTAACTACAACCTATTGAATTTTTAGCAATATTTGAAGGTTTCAAATATGTCTTATAGACATATATGAGACTTAATTAGCCTTCTCTATGATGCAATCCATCACAAATCCTTATATAAAAATGGAGAGTTCTTTATTTAATTATGAACATCACTCAAGCTTGTATATTAAACAAAGGAAAACTCATTGCTCTTGGTAGAGACTCACTAGAGCCTGCAAGGAGGATTATAATCCACTTGCATAATACATCATTTAACTTTTTTTAAGAGATGAAACTGAAACTTTTAAAGAAGAAATTGAGAGATGTGGATATTTCCCAAAACAAAGTCTATGAAGGGTGATTCATTAGACTTTATAGAGAAGTATTAAAGTGAATGAGGGAATTACAATTTCCCTAAACATGATAATGTTAATCTTTCAATTGATGGAACTCAAAATTACAAAAGAAAAATTGAGATATATAAATTCTTCCCATGACTTCTCCTTTAAAGGATAGATTGGTACTCTTGGTAGAGATGCACTTACATTGGGTAATGTTCAATTTCTTTTAACAAAATGCATTACAGTCCTAATAAGAAGAGATTGAGAGAAGTGTGTTTTCCGCTCTCCCATGGAGTTATTTATATTTAAAGCAGAGAAAAACATTTACACATTTTCTTAGAAACTTTTGAAATTTTAAGGAATTTTTTTGCAATTTTTTGGAGCTTAAATGATTTTTTAATTAATAAAAATATTTAAAACATTTCAACAAGAAATTTTACAAAGGTTTAAGAACAAAAAAATAATAAAATAAAAATTGCATCATTTCTAAAAAAAAAAATATTTAAAAAAGAAGCTAAACTATTTTTAAAAAATTGAAACTATTCTTAAAGAAGGTGAGCACCGATGCTTGTTGGTTGCGAACGACAAGCTCGCTAAATATCCCAGCACATTCTAGTTTTAAGGCCCGAACAAGCCTATTTTGGCATTATTAAGAATTGTGGGATTTCTATATTTAGGCCTCAATTGTAGCATTTTCGAAACCGTTAAAGTTACTGCGATAAAATTTGAGAAATTTTGAACAATTTAGAGCAAAAAATTTTGAAAATTTGTTGTACTAATCAATATGCTAGTTTCAAAGAAGGTTAAATTATAAATAAGAATATTTTACTTAGTTTACGTGTCGAGGTGAATGTCCACATCGACATACACTACAGGAAATATATGTATTGATAGAGAAAATTTTCCCAATAAATTTTCATGAAAATTCTATCGGTAATTAATTATTCTAGCAAAATTTTCTACTATCTTTTTTGGCAGAAATGTTATTTAATTTCTGACAACAAAATTGGTCAAAAATACATTCAGAAATGCCCTATTTCGTCCCAAGACCGCCTCCTATAACACCATTTTTTCTTTCCCAAATAGCTCTCTCACCCTCTCTAACTTCCAGCACCAATCAAGGTCATTTCTAAACTGTTTAGCACCATTTCTTCGAGATTTGAAAGGTAAAACTTCATCTCTTCAATCAATTTTTTTTTTTTAAGATTTCGTCTCGCTATATTTTATTAAAAATGAGTTACAATTATTTTTAGAGATTAAAGGGTTTGAGCATATCCCCATATTTCTACAACATGTTTGACGGCGTGCAGTTTAAGGGGTTTCCTACTTGATCTAACAATCATGGGGGAAATTGATGCGGGACAGTGGGACACGGAACTGACGCCAAACGCGACGCAACGCTGGCCTCGCGACGCGATGCGACGCAGTCGGGCAGGCGGTCGCGGGGCAGCCGGGTTTATATGTTATTCCGGGTCAATTTCGGTCATTCAAGGGTTTCCGGGTCAACCCGAACTGATTTTGCAAACGGGTCAGTTTTTCGAACCCGAACCCGACCCGCTTCGGGTTCGGGTAAACCCAAACCCAAAATTTTCTAGTCGATTTCAGGTCGGATTTTCAAATCAGGTCCAATATTGACATGTCTACTTTTTTCATTCTTCGCGGTGTATTATTCAATAAATTATTATTATTAGCTGTTAATTATCTTATGCTATTACTTTTCAATTCAGAATTTGATTCTTTCTTGACCTTTTTCATACAATGTCCTAGAAAGCTAAATGCATGCCTTGTATGTTATTCCACGGCACTAGCTTAATGAATTAGTACCTTTGTAATATTTTTGGATTTTTTTTTTGCTATAGATTTCCGATGGAAATTTCCGGCTAAAATTTTTCTTTATTTTTCAAAAAATTTGAAATTTTTATTCATCAATTAAAAGATTAATTTTTCGTCAGAAATTTTGTCGGAAGAATTTTATTTTATTGGAAATCATTTTTAGATTTGCATTACCGATGAAAATTATTTTGCCAAATATTTGCTAGAAATGGTAAATTTGAACAAAATGTTTAGATTTTTGACGTATTTTGCCGTCTGAAATCGCACATTTTTCTGTAGTGATATAGATAGGTAGCATTCGGGCCTTGTAATTTTTCTAACAATAACTGTTTTTTTTTTTTAAGACTCAATATATATTTTTTCAATCAACATAAAGTTTTAACATCTAAAAATAGGTGCAAATGATATATCTTCAAAATTTTCGCTTGATCATTAAGAATCTCGATGTATTAGTTTGTATTAGATATTTGTGAAATTAAATTAAGAAATATCTCATCCCCAATTTCAACAAATTTATAATAAAATTAAACATCTCAATAAGATGAACCCAACATCGCTAAAAACAATCCAATTTAAAACCAAATGAACCCAAATCGATATGAAGCACCAAGCATGATTTAAACTTCACATATTAATTGAAGCCTTGATCAGTCTAAGTATGTAAGGCACTTAAATGCTAAATAAATAATTTATAATCAAATGATTCAATATAAGTCGTCTTATTGAGCTTTAAAAAATTTTCGCTAAATTGCCAAAATGTTACAGTTAGACCCACATTCTTCACATGAAATACATCAAGATTTGGGATGGGAAAGAGAGCTTGGAGATTAAAAGAACTCTAGAGCTCTACCTGAAAATCCATGCTAATGATTTTCGTCAATTGCTCTCATCATCTGACCACCGTTGCCCAACAATCATCATTTGACCACCGCACCCCAACTACTGTAGACAACTCCCTATCATTCGACTATTATGATCAGATCATTATCGTACAATCATCATTATTTAAGTATATTCGTCCGACCATCATTGTTCAACCAGTATTATCTAATATACATTATATGTTTAGTGTTATCATCATATGTCTAGTGTTCCTACATCATGTGACCTTGATCACGACCTTGACATTCAAGTTATATTATATTTAAAATATGCTAAAATCTTAAATACTAGCAAGCAACAACTACTTAACAAATTATGGGTTTGTTTGAGACAGCTTTCTAGCTATTTTATTTTTTTAGATAAAAAAGATAATTTTAGTTGGCTGATGCTATCTTGCTATTTTTTCATAATTTTTAAAATAAATTTATGATGAAAGCTATTTCCTACAATTATAATAATAAAATTATTTTCTTTATAGTAAATTTACAATTAATTTTATAAAAATTTGTAGTTTCTAAAAAATAATCATGTTCTCCAGTAAATTTAATTAATTTATCTAATCACATTATGACATTCTATCGGGCTACTGGGTTGGTGGGCTAGCATATTTGGGATTTGCTCAACCCATATTCGATTAGCCTCTCTAGCGACGCGATCCCTTAAGTAAAGAAAAAATAACTACAAGTCTTGCATCTATGAGGCTAGTTGCTGGCAGCCTCATTAGTTATGCAGCCTAGCGTCCCCTAAACAAGAACTTTCATTAGGTCCGGTGTAAGGGCATAGAGGAACGTCCAGTCGGAGGCAAAATCCAGCCAAAAAACTCGGTATTTGCTCGGCATTGCTAGGTATTATTTGATAATAACGAGGAATACCGCTCTGTGAAGACTAATACCGAGTTATACCGAGCTATACTGAGCAATACCGAGTTGTACCGAGTTTTTGCTAGGAAAAACTCGGTACAACTTTTGTATAACTCGATATTGCTCGATATAGCTCGGTATAACTCGGTATTGAATCTTCACGTGATGGTATTCCTCGTTATTATTTGATATTGCTAGTCCGACCGGATCAAAGAAAAAAATCACATTATGACATGCTTCAGTACGATAATTACTTAAATGGCCTCAGAAGAATTGTATATAATTTACGTAATCTAGTGGGAGGGAAAACGCAGAAAGGCAGTAAGCTAAATCAGGACCAAGATATGGTCCTTACGGCGGCCCGTCCGATCCTTCTCGCCGGGTTCGGCGCTGCTCCGGCAGCATGCATCGCGGAAAAATTCATATATTTTTCCAAGTGTGGATGGAGGAAAAGAGGGGATCCCTTCAGGATCTGTTGCGTTCCCAAAGATGGCGACAAAGGCCACCTCGAGGTGCTTATCTGAACCCTACAGTAATTTTTTGAGGTTTAGTAGTTCTAATGAACATGGATTTTTCACATGGGCCATTATCATATGCGATTCCGTTGAAGTGCATGTTTGTTAGTGCGATTGGTATTGTGTTAAGGGGCTGTTTGGCTCTAAGTAAATCCTATAAATCCACAATTATTTAATCTACAGGGGATTAAAACCTGAAATCTATTTGGTCTAAGAAGTAAGAACTGTTAAATTTTGAGGATTTAAGATTTATGGTAGTGACAATCCTTAAATCCATTAATTCTTTTGAAAAGGTGGGATTTGAATATCTTGGATGTGATTTCTATCAAAGTAGTAGGAAAATACCCCAAAATTGTTGGTAGGATTCAAAATTAGATTTACCTAAAATAGGATGCCAAGTAGCCCGTAAGTTTTTGTGTGAAAGAAATGAAAAGGGTGCTGATAACCTAGAATCGATGGTTGTGGATTCAGAATGAAGCCTTCAAATGGCCTTAATTCTTGTCATCCCTTCCACTTTCCCTTTTGTCAATAACATTAAGAGAAACACCTCATTTGCCAACCTCCTCCCGACTAATGGCTAGCTCAATCTATAATACCTGCCTTGTTCTTTGTTGATTTGGCTTCTTTTATTGACTCAACTTAGTTAATTAAACTAGGTGTTCTTGGCTCTAGATGCTAAGTTTATGTTTTCTTTTTATCTTGATAGCAACTATAAGATTTTTGGGCGGCCAAAAGTCTCTTCATCGATGCATGGGGTATTTATAGAGATTGTTGGGCTTTGGAGTACAAAGAGATTGTTGAATTGCAAGTTCTTTTGAAGTATCTCCTTATAAGATTTTAGTTACTCTACCTCCTTCTTGGCAACAAATTGATAGACCAAAAGGACACAAGGAGGCGTGATATTTATGCTTGTTCTTTATCAATGCACTTGGTAATCATGGCCACATGTCAATATTTGGTTAGTTGGCAGGCATATCCCTAAACCATGATTTGTGAGAAATGCTGGTGGGCTAATGCCATAGTGGTTGTCAAGTGCAAGAGAGGCAATTCGCTCCACTTGACGCTACTCCTTGATCTATTAGGCATTGAGTTTTGAGTTGCCATAGTCCTTGAAACATCCCTTCTAGTTTTTCCATTCAAGAGGATACAAGCCCTAGCCATCAGACCCAACTGGTAGACTTGAGACCACCTGTACTTCCTATGATTGAGTGCTTTGGGCAAAATGTAGACCCATATGAGATGCTTTATGCAGCTCGAATATAAGGCCAAATTTACTACCCACAATTAGAACTTTAGCTTTTAAGGATTTAAATTTCAATGATTTTCAATATCATGCTATGTTTTATACATAAGCTACTAAAACATATCATGTGTGGATGCAGGTTCTATTAGGACCTATTTGATTGCAAGTATTTAAAAGTTATGGTACTTTAAATGCAATGGAAATAAAATAGAATATATATATGGAATACTAAGAGTTGTTTGGTTGATTGTGAAATAAATTCAGGAGATCATTTTTTGTGTTTGGTTGGAAATTTTAAAAATGAATGAAACTAGGTCACAATAGAAGGGTGCTCGACGAGACCTGAAGTTCATGCAAACATTTGTTCCTGTAGTGTTGCAAGGAGGGAGGAAGGTGTTGCATGTGGGTCTTGAGGCAACAGCAAAAGAATTGAGCAAACGGAAAGTAGCAATCGATTGAGTGAGCGAGTAGTGTCACAAGTGATGGTCTCATGATGTGGCATATTTCTAATTTGCCTAATCTGGGTGAATTAGAGTTTTAAAATAAACTAAAAATGAACTGAGTAGGAGATTCTAAATCCCTCTATAAATTACTTTGTGTTTGTTTTTCTTACAATCAAACACCTAAAGTTTCAAAATCCCTTTATTTGGTTTACTCTACACTACTAATATATCCAAAACAAACAAACCCTTAGTCATTTTGATATGTTTATTGATTTTCAATCTTATTGGCAGGGCTTTTCAGTGCTTTCCAAAGATGTGCCGTGGGAAGTTGAAAGCACATGGAGTACGTTCGCAGCCTATTTCTTTATTTTGCACGTTCCTTTAAGCTTTGGGATACTTCCAACAATTGCTCGCTTACTGCATCAATCTGTCCATGATCCAGTAATAACGGTAAGTAGAAAGCTGTACTACTTCAAGATTATTGAAAAAAATGGAAAGTTCATGTTTGTTCCACAGCTGGCAACCTCATGAATC
Source organism: Dendrobium catenatum (assembly GCF_001605985.2). Taxonomy (NCBI): domain Eukaryota; kingdom Viridiplantae; phylum Streptophyta; class Magnoliopsida; order Asparagales; family Orchidaceae; genus Dendrobium; species Dendrobium catenatum. The sequence goes on along the minus strand of NW_021319879.1, from coordinate 955,168 downwards.
TCATTATTTTTTTTCCCCCTTCTTTTTTGTTGTATAAGATTATTGAAAGAAATGGAAAGTCTGTAATCTTTAGTATGCGCAGATGCATTGACATAAGTGCATGAACATTACCAATTATTTTGTATTCTCCTAACGATTTTAATAATATTTTATACTGCTAATGGCTCAAAAATAAAGTCCAAAACAAAACTTATCAAGCCTAAATTTATCTGTTGCAGGCTGCATCAGCACTTACATTGCAGGGAACAGAATTGGCTGGGTTCCTGGCATTGTTGTATTATACAGCTCACGACAGAAACAAGCTTCCTTGTTTTTTTATTGGAACTTCCTATTCAGAGCAGAGGAACTGGTTAAAAGCTTCTGCCTTAGGCATTGGATTTTTGCTTTTGCTGGTCTTGCTAACATCCATACTTGCTGACAGATTAATTGGACCCAAGGTAAGTTAAAGATTATAAATTTATGCTGAAAAGTTTTCAATTCTCTCGTATATTCCATCAAGAAATTATTTCATGGGCGTATCCTATTATCTGAGCAGATGCTCTTCTTATTGATGAATAAATTAAAGTATTCATTGAGCATAACTCATCATTGAAAGCAGTAACACTTAGTATACTGAATTGGATGTTTCTTTCCATACAATTGCACATTAAATATGAAAATATATTTCACATTAGATATCAATTTTGGAAACAAGTCCCTTCTGTCCATGTAGCTTTGTTCATGAGGAAAAGCAGTGATAGTAAAAAAAAAATTGAAGGGAAAACAGTGATAGACATATTTGATAATATTTTCAATTATGTATCTATTGAAAGCCTTGTTCTAAGGCCATCTCCAACCAAAAAAAGTCATTTTTCTCTCCAAAATGCAGTAACTCGTCTCCAATCGAACTACATTTTCTAGCACCAAAAAAATAATATTCTATGTATATTCTCTCATATTTTAATTGGACCTACTTATATATATATGTCCATTAAGATTGCGTTCATCTTCGATTATCATGTTATGCAAAATTATGCATATAGTCATTATATCATGTAGCACTTCTTTGCTCCAAAAATGCACCGATCCTGCCACAATTACAAAACGAGATTGGAGAGCTCCAAAAACATATTCTACATCTTTTCTACATGCTTCCTATTTTATTGCAAAATATTATTTCTTTGGAGTACGTGGCTCTTAAATAGTTTGCGCAATGGTGGACTATTTTAGATATATATTATCAACCAAATAATAACCCATGTTATATTCTTTTCCTTAAATAACGTAACGACAGGGATGAGATATACTTTGAGATAGATTGGAGAATAGGTGGGAAGGCTCCAACATGTTTATATCATTATTGGTTCATGGTATACTGAAGTAAGCATGCCATATCGAAAGATCATAATATGCTACAGCTTCGAAAATAATTGTAGGTGGTCCAATACGTCCCGTGTATTGCCTAGTCCACCCGGTAGGATAATTTTTCTACTTTCAGGACATACAATCTAAACTGTCCAATATTACTGAAAAATCATGTTGTTCATTAATGTGGAGAAGTCTAATGATAGGAAACACTTGAAGATTTCAAGTAAATCTTATCAATAGAGATGAAATACAGCAAAATGCTCCACAAATCTCATGAAAATTCAACAAAACAGAAATTTTTATTGAAGAAATCAAATTAACGGAAGAAATAAAGCAAGATACAATTGATCCTCTATTCGAGAGGAGGATCTATCTCTCCCAAATCTCTAGATGTTGCTAGAGCCCAAAAAAAATCTAAACCTAAGAGATCTCAAATTTTAGTCAAATTCAAGATGAAACCCTAACTCTTACAAGAGAAATTATTTAAAACAAAGAAGATTACAAAATTCCTAAACAACCCCTAATTCAAATTTTCCCTCCCAAAGTAATATTTAATTGAGTTTTTCCCTCCCAAAGCAATATTTAATTGAGTCCCTCCCAAAGCAATATTTAATTGAGTTATTCCCTCCCAAAACAATATTTAATTGAGTTGTTCCTTCCAAAAGCATTATTTAATTGAGTCCATCCCAAAGCAATATTTAATTGAGTTGTTCCCTCCCAAAGCAATATTTAATTGAATCCCCTAATTAAAATTAGACTGGTCTAACAATACTCCCCTTTCAAATATCCACCTTGTCCTCAAGGTGGAAGGATGGAATGCTGTTGATAGTTTTGTTCAGCTGCTTTGTTAGTGGCCATGCTATCGTCAACTGAAACCAAGCTAAAGCTTTCCTCTGTAGACATAGTCATGCAACCGTAAACTTCACCTCCTCAGTCAACCCATTCACCATGAAATACATCTCCACCCATTACACCCATCCATAGGCATCCTACCTTTTAAATACTAGCATCCCCAACTTCCTCACCCTAGGATCACTACCACCCCAATAGCTTCTTCCTTCTCCAGCATAGCGGTTGTAATATTCCTCCATATTTCTCTCATGTATCGTGGGTGGGAATCCCAACTTCCTTCCCTTCGCCTCACATGACCTGATCCCCATGGTTTGGCCCATCCCCCTACTTTGGTCGTCCTCTTCCCTTGCCCAAAAGACCTCCCATAGGAGTCGGCCACCCCCACCACCTTCACAACGAAATGCCCTTCTTGTTGTCCCCCCATCTGATAACCCTATTCCACCCCTTTTCGGAGCCCTAGGAGATGGCTCTTTACCCCATCCTTCTCCGATGAGTGGCTCCCCTTGCCCAAAATACCTCTCATAGTGGTTGGCCGCCCTACCGCCTCCACCAAAAAATTTCATCTTTATTGTCCCCTCATCCATAGACCTTGATCCACTCTTTATCAGAGACACGGGAGGTGGTTCTTGGTGAAAGGAACTCCCCTCGTCAAACTCCTCCTGCTTCACTTCGGCTAAGGGAATCCCGATCAAATCTTGGTTAGGCTTAGCCATCGAAACAACTATTGAAGTTTTTGTTTGCATCTCCAAGAGCCTTCTTAATATCTCCTCCACCCTTCTAAATCGGTTTTCCATATATGAAAATCTTTCTTTCTTTGTAGAGAACTTCTCCATGCTAGTTTTGATTTGCTCCATCTCGCCTTCCAGCACCTCCATCTTCTTTGTTGTCATTAATTAGATCAAGACTCTAATTGCAAAAACAACGAAGATATCTTATTTTTCTTCCCATGAAAGCGCTCTGATACCAATTTGATAGAAAACACTTGAAAATTTCAAGTAAATCCTATCAATAGAGATGAAAAACAGCAAAATGCTCCACAAATCCCATGGAAAATCAACAAAACATTATTTTTTATTGAAGAACTCAAACTAACGAAAGAAATAAATCAAGATACAATTGATCCTCTATTCGAGAGGAGGATCTATCTCTCCCAAATCTCTAGACCCCGCTAGAGCCTAAAAAAAACCCAAACCTAAGAGATCTCAAATTTTGGTCAAATTCAAGATGAAATCCTAACCCTTACAAGAGAAATTATTTAAAGCACCCTCCCGTGGCGATTTCGATTTTCCTGTTGTGTTCGCGCCTCCCGCCACCTCCTCTTCGGTCAGGGAAGTGATTTTCCCTCTCATCTTGTGCCTTCCTTGTTCCTTTTCTGTGTTTTTGTATGTTGTTTTCGATGGCTGGTTCGAAGTTGGTCGATGCCGGTTTTCTTGCGAGTAACTCATCTTCTAAGTCTTTTAGAGATGCTTTTTCAAGTAACATTTCTTCTTTCCTTGATTTGAAGATTTCTACTCATCGTTGGATGCCTTCCTTGTGGATTTTTTAGGCTGAGGTTCTTTCTCTAGGCGCACCGTTTGAATTCGCGTTGGTTGGGAAGTTTCCATCCCACCGGCCTTCCCTTGATGCTATTAGGAATTTTTTTTTTCAATCTTAAACTCAATGGCGATTTTTCTGTTACTGTGCTCAATGCTAAGAATGTCTTGATTAAATTAGCGAACGATTTGGATTACTGGCGTGTATTTGCGCATCGTTCCTATTTTATTAACAATTGTTATATGTGGTTGATCAAGTGGTCGCCTTCGTTTGATGTGGATGTTGAATGCCCTATTGTCCCTATTTGGGTGTCTTTCGCGAATTTGTGGCCCCATTTGTTCTCTCCTAGGATCCTTCAGGGTCTCGATTCAATTTTTGGCCGCCCTCTCAAAATTGATTAGGCCACCTCTGTTGGTTCTAGGCCCTTTGTTGCTCGTGTTTTGATTGATTTGAATGTTTCGAAACTTTTTCTAGAGAATATTTGGGTTGGCCCGGATAATCTGGGGTATGTTCAGTCGGTTGTTTTGGAAGATGTTCTGTCTTATTGTTTGCATGCAAAGGCTTGGGTCACTCCAATGTGGAGTGTTTGGTTTTGCATCCGCAATTGGCGAAGGCGTGTGTGTTGTGCTTGTTGAACCTGTTGCGGGGATTGCTTTTGGTCTGGAGGGGGACAGTCCTAATAAGGCTTCTATCAAGGGTTTGGATAATTCTATGTTAATTTCTTCTTCTCCCCCTACCACTATTGTGTTATCTCTTGTTGTGGATAATTCTTCGAATAATGCAATGGCCGTTAATTTTGGTCCTTCGGAGAATTTGGGTTCACCTGCTGTTTTTATTCCTAATTTAGCCCAGATGGACTCTGTTGTGGTAGGGGATGTTCTTGTTGCCCATGCCCCACGTTTATATGTTAGTGATGTTGGTGTAATGAATTGTGATGTGAATTTTAAACCTGTTTTGTCTTGTGCGGTGTCTGTCCCGTGCGGTTTGGCCATGGCTGAATTGCCTGGTGTGGTCGCTGAGCAATCTGCTTCTTCCGTTTCCCTATTTGTATTGTATCTGCTTGTGGTCTGCCATCACCTGGGTGTTCCGTGAATCCTGATGTTGTCTCCTCCTATGATGGATTGGAGGGCAATGTCAATTTGGTTAATATCTCTATTTCGGTAATGTCTAATGTGGAAATGAAAGCACAGGTGGCTAAGTCTGTGAAAAACTCTGTTTTAGTTCAAAATGACTGGTTGATTCTAGAGGATTATTCTTCTCCTTCTAATGGAGAAGAATCTGAGTACCATGAATTTGAGAAGGACCGTTCTGCTATGCGTGGTGCTCTTAATGTGAATGAAAATAAGCAAAAAAGAAAAGGCAGAAAGTAATTGGTTTTCTGTTTTGGCTCTGCGATTAAGTTGGTGCATTTTTATGATTTGTTGGATGATGATGAGGAGGTCCCTAATGCCCCTTATTGGCTGAGCTGGCTGGCAACCTGGGTGTCTCGGCTTTAGTTTTTGGATTGCGATTGTATTTTGTCACCTACGGTTGGTCCGTGTTTGGCTATGAGGATGGTGCTGGGGGCCTCCGTTCCTGAGTCCCCTTCCTTTGCTTTTCCTATTTTGTTTGTTTTTTTTTTTTTTTGGGATTTCATTGTTATGTATTTTGGGTTGTTGGTCATTTGTTGTTGTACCCTTCATTTTATTATTCAATGAATTTTATTTTGTTATAAAAAAAAGCAAAGAAGATTACAAAATTTCTAAACAGGCCCTAATTCAAAATTTTCCTCCCAAAATAATATTTAATTGAGTTGTTCCCTCTCAAATCAATATTTAATTGAGTCCCTCCCAAAGCAATATTTATTTGAGTTATTCTCTCTCAAAATAATATTTAATTGGGTTGTTCACTCCCAAAGCATTATTTAATTTGAGTCCCTCTCAAAATAATATTTAATTGAGTTGTTCTCTCCCAAAGCAATATTTAATTGAATCCCCTAATTCAAATTGGACTGGTCTAACATCTAGCCACATCATTGATTGTTAGTGATCTTAAATATTGCTCTGAAAATATCTGCACTATTACTCGACAAAATCTCTTCACAATTTCGATTGTTGTTGATTTGACTAACGGTGATGAGATGGTTAGTTTTACAAATTGTTATGGATGTGACCGAGAAAATGCCCAAAGAAATTCGAGTAAAAAAAATCCTAACATTGTTCTTTCCTGTTATTGAAGCTGCACATTCATTTTCATTCAGAATTGCTTAGTACCTTTTTTTGTGCATTAATGTAGCATTAACCTGACATTTTGACTAAAAAAACTGACATCTTGACCAATTACTTAGATCTGATTGTATTTTATGCACTTGAAGAACTCATAAGATTGAAGTAAAACACATGAAATTATAAGAAGAAAAACAAATACATGCATTGATGTTAATGCCCAAAAACCTGTAGAGACCTCTTAACAACTGCTCCATTTGATAAAATTCTTCCTGACACTGAAATCATTTGCTTTCATTCTGTGCAGGATATCGACAATCCAATTTTGAAGGAGATTCTTCTGTATAGCCCGATCTCTAAGTCAACTTGCTTCCTTCTCTACTGCTTTGTAACTCCATTGCTTGAAGAAACTGTTTATCGGGGCTTTCTGTTAACTTCTATAGCATCCGGAAGGAAATTCTGGCAAGCAATCGGTATCAGTTCCTTTGCTTTCAGTTTAGCCCATTTTTCCTTTGAGAACTCTCTTCAGCTCTTCATTATTGGTTGTGTTCTTGGATCTGTCTACTCTTGGAGTGGCAAATTGGTTTCTTCTGTTACTGTACATTCTGTTTATAATGCAATAATCTTACTATTTGTAAGTATTTCTTAGATGCTATTTTTTTTTGTTTAATTCTTTCATTTATATCATAGCACTGGTAGCATATTGTTATATGAACATGAATGATCTTATGTGATTTTTTTAAGCTATGAGGGACATGAAAGCTATTTTAGATTTGTGTCATTTCATAAGAAAATTCTTACTTGAATATAATTACAACTGTTTGCAAAGAGAATATAATTGAACATATTTAGTAATTTTCATAAATAAATGAATTTTAATATTTTAAGTTACTTAGATTTTATTTCGAACAATTTTCTTACTGCTTTATAAAATAGTTGTTTAATAAAAAATTTCTTGAAAGAAAAAAAAATTTGAAATGGAATAATAATGAGTATGATTTTTAATAGTGATTTACTTTTTTTTTTTTTTGTTTATTTTCTTAATTAATGTTCTAATAAATTAATAAGGGAAAAAAAGAATTAACAAACAAATCCATGTTAAATTTGTACTGATTTATGTATCAAACATCAAAAATCACATTCAAATTTTGTTTAATTATCTATCCATATGAATATAAAAAGTTTTATCAGAGTATTTAATTTGTTCACAATTTGATTAACAGAGATTATTGGTAATTTCTACAGAAAATCAAATACTTTTTAAAACTCATTTGGTTAAATGAATTTAATTTCAACATTTTATCAATAAAATTTGTATAATTAATTATAATTATCTAAACATCGCATTTGATTAAGAAGCTAAGCTCCTGGATATAAAAGATTGCATGAATGACCACAAAAAAAACAGGATAGATAGCATATTAACTCAAGTCCTTTATTCCCCCCCTCAAATTTCAACAAGATAAATAATTCAAATCACACCAACACAGAAGAAAGCTAACAAGTCCAAGTTCTGCCACTACTACTGATACAAATAACATAATTGCTGAAACCTCCAATTCTGATCCTTAATGAACACCATCAGCATCAAGTGCTGGCAAACATCTTTCAATAATATCAGCTGCTTGTTTCAGCTCCTCTTCAGATATGATCAATGGTGGAACTAACCTTACTACATTACCTTTCCCAGCTGTTAGTACCAGAAGTCCCAACGCCCTACAGGCATCCACTAATGGCGACGCAAGCACATCTAAGTCGATGCCAACGATAAGGCCGAGCCCACGCACTTCCTTCACATGGGAGTTAGCTCCCAGCTTGTGAGTGAGTAGTTCTTTGAAGTAAAGGCCCTTCTTGGTCACAGCAGACAAGAAGCCAGGATCCTTGATCCTCTTCAGAACTGTGAGGGCTGCATGGCAAACAAGGGGGCTGCCGGCAAAAGTGCTACCATGGTCACCATAGTTTATTGCAGAAGCAACTTTTTCAGTTGTGAGAGCAACACCAATGGGGAGACCTCCAGCGAGAGGCTTGGCTAGGGTCATTATGTCAGGAACAATGCCGTAGGGTTCATGTGCCCAAAGATACCCTGTTCGGCCGAGTCCGCACTGAACCTGAATATTTGATATAGAACTTTGATTTAGTCATCTGTGAATATGGAAGTGAATGGAAGATAGACAGTAAGAGAAAAAATCCTGGTATACTTTATTGCTACAAAATAATGTCTTTGGTCTTTAGAGCATCTCCAACCGAAAATATCATTTTCCACTCTGAAATGAAGTGATTCATCTCCAATCGAACCCTATTTTGTGGGTAAGGTAACCATCTTTGTTTCATTTCTTTGGCAAATCCGGTTGAAATAGAAAAATCGCGTTGGTGAATGGTGCAATGCCGATATTGGCGTCGCATTGCTCACCCGCAAGCAAATAGGGTAAGATTTGGAGTTCCGCTGGAACGACCGAACGACGCCATACGTATGTTTGGCGTTCGATTGGAGATGCTCTTAAACATGAAAGGGAGAAACTTCACTCGGTAGAAAAACTGTGATGAAAAAGCTAATCCAAAGAACCAGTTTTAAGGAATGAAAGGTCTATCCTTCGTAAGGTTATTAACTTCACTGTTATTTACCAGAAATAACAAGTGCCAGACATTAATTGTCCGAGTTGTTTTGCGGATCTGTTGAAACGTTTCAAAGCAGTAAGGAGCCATGGATTAGGAAAATACAACTCTTATGCTGCAATGTTTAATAGCAAATGATCTCCTATTTTCTCGTTATCTTAGCCGAACAGAATTTAAACAGGTTCTTTCACTAGTTAGGAAGCTATCTGGATGCGATTTATGCAGTGCATGGATTACGTTTTGCTTCCTTACAAGCATGGGGTACCTAACTATAAAGGAGCTTTATGACCCAATATTTCATGAATTTGTTCAATTTGCAATCATGCTCATTTTTTTCTTTATTTGCATACCATTTGGTCAAACATTCAATAAGTGGCTTGATATGGGCAGACAATCCTCAGCATTTTGGACCAGTTCCATGCAAAAAACTTATTATCTAGCAATAAAATAACCAGCATAAATAAATGTCAATAAGTAACCAAAAAGTTAGATATTAGATGAAACTTCAAGCCTTGAACATGTTCTAATGGTTAAATGTCTATTCTAATTCTAAAAACGTTGGCCTCACGGATCTCTCACTTCCCCTCTCTTGTCTAGCTTTCAACACTTCAGTTCTCAAGCTTCATTTCAATTTAGATGATTTTTATGAATTAGCAAAGAGGTAGACCTAAAAAGACTTGGTTTTCTTTATTAGATTTATATGAGAATTTGACTCTTAACAGGACACAATAAAGAAAACGGATTCATGTAGCCGACCTCACATACTGGGATAAAGGCTTGTTGTTGTAGCAAAGAGGTTACTCAAGTAGCGGATTCAAACTTCATATTAAGATGCGGTGCATCTCGAGTTCAAGTTGATTGTGCCAAGTCATTCTATGTAGCGGTCAAGTTATAAGAGTTAATCCGAGCAAAAATAGCTCGCATAAGCAATCAAATTTAACTACCCAAAATACAATAGCAATCAAATTCATTCTCAATCCAAAAGTTCAAGACCATGGAAGAACTAACTACTACTATTGCTATAGAAATATATTTTTCAATAATCCAATGTGAGACTAAACCAATACTCATATGTCTTAACAAGAACGTCAAGCTTTAACACATTCGGTAGCCAACACCGGTTTTAGTTGTGATTAATGGTGGTAATCACAGTGAAGTAAGACAGCTGAAAGGTGAAAAAGAATGAAGAGCATTTTCGTCTACCCTTTCACTTCAAGCTTTTTTGATGAAGCCGCATACTAAACATTTTTTAATTTATAAAGCTAATGCTTATGCTAGGCGATTAGATGCATTCACCAAATGGTATCAAGTTAACACATGAGCAATTTATTATTACCTACTTAAATAGAATCATGAAGTTGGCCCTTCCAGTTCATGCTAATTTTCAAAGAACACAGCTGAGAAGAGAAAGAACTGGCAATATGTTTTATTATATGAGAACTAGTAGATTACATACTATATAAGATGACTAAATGAAGCTTACTCGTGCAATTACAAAGGCTACACTCTACAGGAGGATGAACTCAAAGGAGAAGGATGATATAGTTAAGTACAAAGTAGAGGGATTCCTGAACCACCCAGAAATGCACCATACCTAGTATCTTAGGAACGAGAAATTATTCTGTGCGGAGTCCGGACGTCGTCCAGATATCAATAAAAATGCGTCACATCACCCCAAAAGTGTACCGCGCTCGGTACCAAGCGGTACCGGACGGTTCTCCCGTCCGGTGTCCGCACAGAATAATCTCTCCTTAGGAACAACTTTCATTCTAATAAGCAGTTCAATTAAATAACTTCAAAATACAAAGCTTGAAAAAAATAGTCGCTAACTTCTCCTTTATTTTCCACAACATTACCCATATCCATGCCAAGCAACCCCAAAAAATCATTTGAAATAACTTAGCCAAAAAGGAATTTTTTGTCATATAACGCTCTAGATGATGTGCGGAACTTCGTAAAGAGAGATGTCCGCACAGTCGAATGTCCCAGAAATCAAGAACCATATGCATGGAAATGAATATTGGTATAAAAAAATATGAAATAATAAGAACAAAAGCATATGTGAGAAACCTAAACATTAAAAATATACTGCTTGTGGTGGTCGAAGTAGTATGTGCCTACCTCATCAAAAATCAGGAGAGCTCCAGCATCATCACAAGCAATACGCAATGTCTGCAGAAATTCTTTAGTAGCACTATGTATTCCACCCTCACCCTGGATAGGCTCCACAAAAACTGCAGCTGTTTTACCAGACACTATTGCTTTCTTGGCGCCATCAATGTCTCCATACTTAACAAATTTGACTCCAGGCATGACAGGCTCAAATGGTAGCCTATAATTTTCTTTACTGGTTAGAGCAAGTGCACCCATTGTCCGCCCATGAAAACTATTACTGAAAGAAACGAACTCTGTGGCATGTGTGTCACTATCACATGAGACTCTCTGGAATTTCCTGGCAAACTTTATGGCTGCTTCATTTGCTTCTGTCCCAGAATTTGTAAAGAAAACGCGATCTGCAAAGGAGCACTCTACCAAGTGTTCTGCAAGTATGACCTGCCCACACAATCCACAGAACATATAGGCTTCAATAAGTCGTCTATAGGAGGGGAATAAAGCTCAGAACATATAGGCTGTTTGGATTCAAGTAGGATTTCACTCAAAGTATGATTCAGTAGATTAAATCCAGAATTAGTAAATCTTGAAAACTGTTTGAAAAGAAAAATGTTAAATTCTGATAAATCTTAAGAAACTATTTGGTAACGCAACTCAGGATTTAAGGAGGTTTGTTCACTGAATACAAATATAATTTGTGTTTTTAATTATAACATGCTTAAGCTGTTAAGGATTAACTTTTTGAATTTTGTTTTTGTTTTTGTTGCCTAAATGTTAGTTTAATTATAGCATGCTCAAGTATTGACTAAAGCTACTAAAATTTAAGGATTAAAATTAAATCTTATCAAAATTTTAACTAGCCTTGATTATACTTTTAAGTTATTTATGAGTTAATTATTAACTCCAATTTTAATTACAATCAATATTTAACAAGTATAACTAATATGATTAGAATCTAGTTTAATTATAAATATAAATTAACCTAACTAATTATTTATTTACTAGTTACACTGTATTCCTAATCAGATTAATTAAATTATACTTATTATATATTAATACTATAATTAATTATTAAACATTAAAATGTTAAACTAATGAAACACCAAAAAAATTGTAGTTGACTTCTAATCTCTAAATGAAGACTTCAAAATCGACCATATAAATTGAATTTCCTTATCATGCAATGGTTGGTTCTCTTTCCCATATGATTTACTATTGTTATAATCTGTAAAGGAAAAAATAAAGTAAAAACTAAGAAAAATTGATAGGAGCAAAAATGAAGTAGACTGTAATTGCCTTTACATTTCTATAATTTATATTCTCTTTGGGTGCTCTTTCTATAGCCTAAGCCTATCTTGGGTTTGAATTTCCTCTTCTCCATTTCTTTGTTGTTGCTTCTTTTGCCTACCTCGCATGAAGTAGAATTTTGAAAGTGCCGCTAAAGGAAGCTTCTTCATCTACTTCGATGACGTTGTTCCTGTTGGATCGAAGGTCACAATGGGAGTGGAGTTCGCCATGAAGGTAACAATCTTTCACCCCTTTTGGGCACATCTTTGGCTAAATACCGTAAATTCCCCGAACTATCAGATTTAATAGATCCGGGATTTATGACAAAAATGTGAAAACAACATAAAATCAAGATTTAACTTACCATGATATTTGAGGTTTTTTTTTTGTGTTTGGCAAGATTTAACTCAAATCCTATTAAATCATGTATCCAAATAGCCCCTAGATGCAAAAGCTAAAAAAAGAGTTTGCATTCCTTTCATATGCACTAACTAGGAACAAACATTCCAAAATTAGGAGAAAAAATTAATATTTCCATGGCACAGAAATTAGAAAATGACACATTACTTTTGTGAACATGGAAGTTAGGTAATCAAATTTTTTCAGTATTCACATTGGGCATGTATTTATAAATGGGTATTCATTGCATTTCAGAACATGTAGAGATCATGAATTTGCCCTTCACAAGCTTTGATTTTAAGAGAAACCAGTATACTGCATAAAGCAACAAAAACCTCTACAGTTATTTGCAATGGTGCACAAAGTATTTGTGCTTCTCCAAGGTATGTTTGGTTTTTCTAGAAAAATAGTCTACTATCACTACTAACCACTTGGTCGAGTGGTGGTGCCTTCACCCTCCTAAGCAGAGTTCAAAGGTTCAACTCACTGCAAAAAGGATAGTTTACTCTAGCTGAAAGTGGGAATTCCCTAGAAAATCGAAAATAAATCATTCCTTTGTTGTTAAAGGAAAACAAGACAACAATTCTTCACAATTAAAAAATCTTATAAAGTATTAGCCAAGGAAGTATGAATTCCCCAAAAAAGAGAAAAAAATAAAGCAATATCCATTCATTCCCATCCACCAAGTAAGTATGAATTTCTCTTATATTTGCTTAGGGTTGTAAAATATCCGATCTTGAGCTGACCCAACCCTGTTTAAGATCAGATTAACAAAAAAACTTGATTCAATCTTGAACCAAGCCAAATATGGTTGGTGACGGTCTCAATCCAATCCCCTAGACCCACAATTTTTTGTTGAGATTGATCCAAGTATAAATTTAAATGATTTTCAAACTTTGGGTCAAATAAATTGCCAAACCTATATACGGAAATATATAAATATGACTTGCATGTATAGGTACATAAATGCATGAAATCACATTGATATACGTACACACTTACAAACATAATTACATACCAAATTGTCTCTATATGTATTATGTAAATTACACAAACATATATAAATAATATAATACATTTATATATGAGCTCAGTTCAAGGCAGGCTTGCTCATTTTCTTTGACATGAGCATGTGACAAGCCAAAAATATGACGATTATCAATCCATCTTTCAATGTAAACTCCAACTTAGGCCTCGTTTGAGACGGCTTTCTTACTTCTTCTTAAAGCACCTTTCTAATAAAATTTTTGTACTAGAAATCGGCTTTAAGAAACAGTAAGAAAGCCGCCCCAAATAAAGCCTTAAACTTTGAAGAAAGTGAAAGTTTTAGAAGTAGGGGTTAGGGAACTACAAGTTTTCAATGATTTTATTTTGTGTAAGCAGCAAGAAAATAAGAAGGCCGCACTTTCATTCACTGTTTTCACTTCCTGTAATAAACAAACAATCCTGAGAGATGTACTCCGGTGCTTCTTTAGTTATCGCTAGTTATCACAAAGTACTAGAGCATTGGAAATTATACCAACTAGCAAATCAAGCTTCATCTGATCCTCCAAAAAAGCATATTAAATATTTACAAAAACTTGAGAATTTACGAAATTGTAGAACAAATATCAGCCTATTGGTAAATCAATAAACTTAGCAATCGGTGTGCAATGTTCAACCCAGAAAAATAGAATCCTAAACAACAAGAAACCAATAGACTACGGCTCAGCTTATTTGGATGAATCGAAAGGAAGGAAATTAAACAGAAATGGAAATGGAAATAGAAAAGGAATTGAATTGAAATTAGTTTTCATCTGCTTGTTTGGTTTAGAATAAATTGAGTAGAAAAGTAATTTCTCTTTTTTGTTCGGTTGTAAGAAATAAACAATAAATTGAAGAATGAACACATCCTAATGTTCTTAACTTCTCAGTTTTACTTCAACTGTTGACTGGGATTAAGAAGAAAACAATAAAGATAAATATGTAATATGTTCTAATTTCATGGAATTAATCAATTTCCTCTAAATTATACCCAAACCAAACAGTCAAGATGTAATTATGGGGTAAAAATATTTCCTTTCGGCCTAATTCCGCCAAACTAAACACAATCTAACTATACCTTATCAACAGGTTCTAAACAGAATCTCCGAGGAATTTAAACTTCGTCCAAGAACAAGGGAAAGCACAACCTTGAATCATCAAAAGAGATTACTCAGAAAAGAATCAAAATACAGTTTCCACAGCCTAAGTTGTTAATAAAACAAATCGAGATATAGCATCAAAAAACTTGCTTGCAGAAACAAATATAAAAAAAAGGCCAAAAATTTGTTGTTTTATGCCCCTAAAATCACGCCAATTTCAAAATCAAATTTAACAGCGAAAACAATCACCTGGGGTTCTGAATAATACACATTACTGACATGTGCAAGGCTTTTAGCCTGTTCCGCGACCGCCTTCACCCATTCACCATCACCATAACCAAGCGAGTTAACCGCAATTCCGGCCGTCATATCCACATACTCCATACCATCGACGTCATACAACTTGCAGCCTTTGCCTCTTACGAGAACGACAGGAGCCCTAGCGTAAGTCCCCACCAAAACCCTCTTTTCTCGCTCGATTAGATCTTCGCTCTTAGCAGATAGCAGCCGGTTCCCCGTAGATATCGAGGGAGCAGATTTTTGCGTATCTTCGGAAACAAAACAGCAGGAAATGCGGGGAAGGTAAGGTTGGGTACCCGGCGGCGCCTTTTGACTGTTTAATCGGAAAAGATGGCGGAGATCATTCGCCGAAGAAGTGGAGACGGCGACGAAGGATTGGAGAGAGGACATGTCTTGGCGTTGGTTGATGGAGAATGTGGATCGGCCTGTAAGTGCGGTGGCCGCAGTGAGTGAGCAAATTCGAGCGTGGCCGCAGGTAGAGCCTTAGAGGCGTGTGAGCGGCGGGCGCGGCGAGCGTGACAAGTGGAGGGCGGCAGATATATAGTGCGGCGATGCACGCGCGGAGCGGAACTGAGGGTTTGCGTTCGGGATTAATGCCGTATTAGAGAAATTAAGGGCTGTTTGGTTCGGAACAAAAGTGTTTTTTAAAGTATTTCAAGGGCTCGTTTGTTTCAACGTTTTTCCTCTTTTTTATCAGTTTGGAAAGGAAAACGTAGTTGTGAAACTTGTTTGGACGTGGGCCAAACTTTTTTTAAAACTCCATTTCTCTATTATTTTGAGAAGCATTATGGATTCGTTTGTTTTTTTGGTGCTTTTATAAAAGACAGTTTTAAAAAACATTAGTTCAGAAAATGGAGTTTTCCAACGGAGAAGTATATATAAAAAGCTTTCTCAAAACTGCAGAAAAATAAAAAAAATGAGTTATTGGAAACGTGATTTGACGAACCAAACAACACAAAAAAATTTCTCCGTTTCCAAAAACGAAAAAGGCGAAAAAACGCTCAAACAAACAAAGCCTATATATTAGCTTTTTCAGTTAAAAAAAAAGCCTTTTCTGTTATTGATGTTTTTGATACCGCAAGGGAAAATAAACCAAATGAAGCCCAAGTGATTTTAAAGATATTGATGTTTAATTTTCAATAAAAAAATGTAAAATTAAAATTTGAAGTAAAAGATATTCAATTTCATTATATTTAAAATTCTTTAAACTTGAGTGATTTTAAAATACGTCGGAAACTCATTCTTATTATCACCAACGGCCACCGCCTCCGTCACCCCTTACCTATCGTCACCAGCCACCCTGACTGTCGTTGGCCCCTCGATTGCCGCCAGCCACCGCATCCAAGTAGCCCCTAAGCCCTACCCTTTTATTTTTACTTTTACTTTTTTACTCTCTCTAGTAAAACTCATAATTATAAAAAATAGAGCCAAATGAAGTTCTAATTTATTTATTTTCTTATTAAATAAAAATCAAATTTAAAAATGTCCTAAACTAAAAAAAAAAATTTTAATTAATGTTTTATTACTGAGTTTGAGTCAAAATCAAACTTAAATTAAGTTTAACTAATTATATATTTGCTAATTAAGCTTAACTAATTATATATTTGCAATTAAGCACATAAGCATATATTCTAATTAATCGATATAATTAGATTAATAATTTATTTAATAAATTACCATAATTTTTATGTTGTTATTTAAGTTGTTTGATGACGTTCAAATCGTAACGAAGAAATTATTTAAATATATTTTTATCATGCATATACATCTAATAGTATACATAATTTATAAAACATATAAATTATAGAAAACTTGATACAATAATATAAAATAAATCATCAAATAAAAAAAATTGAATATGTTAAATGAGAATTTAATCTTCTCAATGTGCTAATTGTTAAACGATAAACTAGTATTGATGTATCATCAAAAAACTATCTTGATTGGACATGAATCTCGAAGCAAAATCAAGTTGGAAATTTTAAAAATTAAAATTTTCATTCAAAAATATTGGTGTCTCGTTAAATACTGCACTCTCTCTCTTTTATATGTGTGCGTGTTGGATCTTCGTATAAAACTGAGAAGTTAAACTTCATATTTCTCTACCGCCGCAAATACTCCAAGACGCAACAAGTATGTTCATCAATATAAATGAGCAAGTGGTTAGTGTTGAATTTTGTATATGTTTCAATAAAGACATTGCCACCCTCCTTAACATCCCCCCTAGCTCATTAAGCTCTTGTGCACATTTCAATTCCCTTGGTTAGGTATCTTTCTAGCATAAACATCAGAGTCCTACATGGGGTCCTGATTGGGTACCCATTGGGTACCCACACTCTGTCCTGGCGGGCTTTGCTTGCCCACTGCACCCACATATGATGACTTTCCGGATGTCATACCCACCCACTTTGCCAAGTTTATTGAATGCAGTCTGCCATAGAATACTGGCCTTGAGATTTTTTGTAATTTTCTCTGACTGCAAACTTTCAAGCCACATATAAAAATTTATCATGGCCGTGATGCGATTCAGTGTTGCGCACTGTGTAGTAAGGATTATTATAATATACTGCATTATATGATGATTAATAATATAAATTGGGTCTCCTCTGCTGTTGAGTACCCACCCATACCCACCCATGAGGCTATGGGCGTACCCATACCCACTCATGCCCATTGGGTATGGGTGGGTATGTGGGTGGGTGTGGATATGGGTACCCAATGAAGGGCTCTGATATTAAACATGCTCTTTTGATTGTGTTATCTTCTTTTATTCCTATTTTTTAGCTTCTAATAATACTCTTTTGACTAATTCTTCTGTTGATATTGTCAGGCTCTTTAACTTTTTTTTTTCCCCCTTAATATAGTCATGCTCTTTAGCTGGAATATATTCTTGATTTAATCATGCTCTTTTGGCTAAGTTTATTCTTAGTGTGATCCTATTCTTTTGGCAAGTGGGGGAGCCAAAAATATTTTTAGTGGGATGCAAATTAAATTTTTTATATACTACCACAAAATTTTTTTTTTTAATATGCTTGAGTAAGTTTAAAATATTGTCCATTCAATACTTTCTAATTGTATTTCATAGTAAAAAATTTTGAACTTATATTACATGCATTTATTTTAGAATAATTCTAACATTTTTAATTTATGATAATTAAATTTTGATTAATATTCAAATCTAATTTATTTCAATATAAAATTAATTAGAGTTATACTGTTCAGCTTATCCCGATGCTCTTCCCCTCCCCCAGCTACCCTCATACACCCACTTGAACTCCTCCAAAGCTCATTATCTCCCATGCATTTGCTTTCTCCTCCAACCAGCTAGGCTCCTCTCCTCTCACAGTGTAATAACCTGAGGATGGAAAGTATTTTAAAATATGAATGTTTGAATTTCTGTTTAAACTAGAGCTCTTTAGCGATATGTTTGTGAGCACTGTGGCGCTAGGTCACTAACAATATTTATTTTTATTTTTATTCTAAATCTAAACATTAAAATATTTTGGCGCCGCCATCTCTCTCGTTTCGACTATGACTTACTTGGGACGAAAGGTAGAAGGGAGAAGGGAGAGGAGGAGAGGGAAAGGAGATAGAATCTAGTTTTTGGTAATTTTTGTCCATCGTTTCTATTGTAAAAAATGTTATAATCGTTGTAAGCAACTATCCTCTTATTTATGTTTTAGATGATTTTAATTTCTACGGATTTATCTCTCCTAAATCTGCCAAAAAATAATTATCTCCTAATTTCGTAAGCTTTCCCTGCATAACTTTTGATATGTTTTAAATTTGATCATTCGAGATGATTTGATATGATTTTATTGTATATTCATTGCTTAAGTATATGTATAAAAAATTTTATGTAAAGTTAGTAGGAAAAAAGTCGTCATAATTGAAAATATGTTGATAAGTGTCGTGCTATGATTTAACATGATAATACTGCAAGGTAATATGTATTGAAATAATTGATGGGATTAAGTTATACAAGAATTTAATATTGTTACTAGTTTGAATTTGATGTGATGTATGAATATGATGTACTAATTGATATCAGATATATAAATATAATAACATCATGTGATATCCTCAATATTCATGTGGTCTATTGATTGTGAGTCATGGATATGAGTCACAAGGAGCTGGAGATTGATTGAAAGTTATAAAGAGTCGGGGTGACTGTCACATGATTCAATGAGTGTTATAAGGAGTTCATTAATTGAGAATTATAAGGGATGACTGACTGGTGGTCATAAGTGGAGGATCAAAATATAAGATATCCTGAATTGAATATTTGATAGAATATTGATTACTAAACTAATACTAATTATAATTGCTGATTACTGAATATGAATACATATTACTATTACAACTTAAAATTATTAAATACAGATATTGATACTAATTTATAATGACTACTTATCATTACCGAATATAGATATTTATACTAATATATAATTGAAGGATTGACGAAGATGATTAATGATATGATTGTATGATAAATACAAAATTATTGATTGATACATGTGACTGATACATATAGCATATCTGTTGATTTATAGATTTTCTTATATAATTTAAAGCATATTGTTTCACTTTTACCTTGCATTGATTTTAATTTTATTATTTTAGTTACTTGTTGGGCTATTCACTCATGACTTGATTTTATATGATTTCACGTAAATGTAAGTAGCTTGTGGAGTAAAGCTTAGTTGTAATGATGTTTTAGATTTCTTTTGGTTCATCTGATTTATTTATATTTTTTTGTAATCTATGAAGACTATTGTATATATTATTTTGGACTCTACTGATAAAATATTAATATTGACTACTATAATAATGTGAATTATATTTTATGTTATTTATTATTTTTTAATGTAATTAATCAGCTCTCAATGTCAAAATGATCTTGATGTTTATGTGCTTTATTATTAAATGAATGATAAAAGAAATATAAATTGAATAAATATTAAAGAAGAAAGAACATAAATTCTTTCACTTTAGATCTCGGGGCGTGACACAGTCTCTGTTTTGCACTGCCCTTTCCCAACCAAAAGCTACACGTGAAACTCTACATTAATCTCCCCATGGTAGGGGTGTAAATGAGTTGAGCGGGTTTGTGAATAAATTCCAACTCAACTCGTTAATTAACGAGCTCACAAGTTGAGCTTATCGAGCCACGAGCTCGAGCTGGAGCTCAAACTCGAGCTTAAATATTAAACGAGCTCGGGTTCGAGCTTATTAAAAATTGACTTGTCGGCTCGCGAGCTGACTCAAATTAATTAATTATTTAGAATTTAAGTTACCATAAAATTTTTATCTAGTAAAAAAATATAGCATTTAAGTATTTATTGTATAATAGACCTTTCAATGCTGTGCCAATAACTTATGGTGCAACTACGCTCACAAGTCTAGCGCCATAGCACTCCGGTTTAACCATAAAATTTAAAATTGTTATTTTTAAATTTGTTTCAAAATACCAGGTTATTACAAAACAAATAAATGTTGAAAAAACCACATTAAAGCTGAATGTCTTGCCTTGTTAAAACATATGATATTGATGCATGCATTAATAACATATAAAATGACGAATAAGGAACTCATACATAAGAATAGATAAGATTGGATAACTAATTCATGCATTGTATACTGATATCTCTACATATATTATTTAATTGATATAACATTCATTATTTTATAGATTAAATATATTGATATAATAGGAATATGTCAACACTATACATACATAACATATTAATATGACACATGTACATTGATGATTCATCTAAGTGATACAATGTTAATATAATAACTGAATATAGCTATGATATATATACATATGTAACTATTACATATTTATAGATTTCTTAAAAAATTCAGTGATATATGACTCTTGACTTTTCATTGTTTGCTGATCATTTTAACTTATGTTAATTATTGTTTGATTGTATGCTGATATAGAAAGTTTTGTACAAATTTTATTGATTGATTGATATAATACATATTGATTTTCTTGTCTTACATTGAATTCTTTCGTAGGTTCTAGTAACTTGTTGGGGCTTTGTGAGCTCATTTTTATAGTTTAATTGATTTTAGGGCATGGAAGGGGGGCAATGGAGTGATATCGATCAGAGTCAGAGTTGTAGGTTTAGTAGATTTCTTTATATTTTTTTCTTATTATTTTGTAACAAGAAGGGTTGTAATAGATTGTTGCTTTTAAATTGAACTTATGGTTATTGTACATGAATTTTGATTTGTGATGTATATTTATAGATGTCATGATAAATATATAGAAGCGTTTGCTATTTTAAATTGATGTAAAGTAAAAAATAAAGGCTCTAAAAAATTAATAAGGAGAAAATAAACAAATCTTTCAATTTAGGTCTAGGGTGTCACATTGATAATCTTCTAATTAAGATAAATTGCATGATAAAAAGTTTAGTGAGGGTGTAAAAAATATGGATAGTTCAATATTCAATGTAGGATTGACTCTTGAGGGTAGTAAGAATACTTGATAAAGGAACACATCATAAGTCATTTGAATATGCATGACAATTCTGTAGTGATAAATATGCTTGTAAAGATCAGATAAGATGACCCATCATAATGATAATAATAGAGAGCTTAAACCCCAACATAATTTAGATACTAGAGAATTATGATAGCTGGAGGTGAATGTGGAAACACAAGATTCAAGTTTCTTGAATCTCTATTAAAGAACCAGATGTACAGAAAGTAAATACAGAGAAAGAAGACAGAGGAAAGAAAGGAAATATTATTTCTTGATCTTATTACAGGTATGCAGTCCTATTTATAACTATTACAGGCTTCCTACCGTACAGCTGGCAACATGACTATACAAATTAATTATTTGTTTCCTGTTGCTCTAATACGCCCCCGCAAACTGATGACCTGTCGACGACCGTCATGTTTCGGAGTTTGTGGAAGCGAGGAGTAGATATAGATTTAGTCAGAATATCTGCCGGTTGATCTATGGTGCTAATTGGCATGATACAGATCATGTGTTGATGAATGTGATCTCTGATGAATCTATGGTCAATTTCAATGTGTTTCGTGCGGGCGTGAAATACTAGATTATTAGCTATGGCTATAGCCGATGTATTGTCGCAGTATATATCTGTAGAAGTTGATTGAGGAACGCCAAAAACACTAAGAAATCGACGAAGCCAAATGATGTCTGTCGTTAGAGCGCTAGCGCCCTATATTCGGACTCTGTAGATGATCGAGCCACCTTGGTTTGCTTCTTGACCGTCCAGGAGATGATGGTATTCCCGAGAAATGAGCAGTAACCGGAGGTAGACTTTATGGAAACTGGATCACCCGCCCAATCAGCATCTAAAAATGAAGTGAGGCGCAGATTAGACTTCACAATAGGAATACCAAAAGCAATCGTACCTTGGAGATAACGAAGTAGTCTTTTGAGCAAATAGATATGTTGAGGCCGGGGTTCATGCATGTGTTGTGATCATTGGTAATGTAGCTATGGGAGTTAAGAATAGAGGTGATAGATCCTGGTGTGAGTAGGTAAATGGCGGTTTAGCATCTACAAAGGGAAAAGAGTTTTCGTCAAATCTGACATTTCTCGATAGAATAATTTTATTTGTGCTTCTATCTAAGCACTTGTAACCCTTGGACTTGTGTGAATAACCCAGAAAAATACGTAATTTTGCTTTGGGTTGCAGTTTATGGTGAAATTGAGATGGGATGTATGGAAAACAGGCGCATCCAAAGACTCTGAGCTCGGTATAGGTGGGTTTCCTGTGATAAAAGAGTTCCATGGGAGAAGTGTTGTTAGTATTAGAAGAAGGTAAACAATTTATAAGATAGGTGGCAGTAATCATCGTATCCGGCCAATAGGTGTAGGGAACATGACCAGTGGTCATCATTGCACGGGTTGTTTCAGCGATGTGCCTGTGTTTTCGTTCTGCGACGCCATTTTGTTGAGGCGTATATGGGCAAGATGTTTGATGAGATATTCCATGCTGTTTAAGAAATTGCAAGAATTCCGTGCTTGAATATTCGCCGCCACCGTCTGTACGAATACATTTGATTCATTGGGAGGTAACGTTCTCAATATTTGTTTTAAAATCTGTAAATATGCTAAAGACTTCCGATTTACGTCGCATTGGATAAAGTCACGTAAATCGAGAGTAGTCGTCCACAAATATAATGTAATATAGATAGCCAGTATTGGATTCAGCCGGAGCCAGACCCCATACGTCCGTATGAATTAATGCAAGAATAGTATATTGTTTATTAGAAGAGTGTTCAAATCCAAGCTTATGAGTCTTGGATGTGTTACAGGGGTGACCATTGTTCTTATGGATGTTTTGAATGACAGGTAGGCCGGCGGTAGCCCATTAAGAATGTGAAGAATGATTTCTTCAGGATCAATCTGAGAGCCGGCTGCCGCAATATTGTCTACAAGAATTTTTACCTCGTTTAAGTATTGCACCATGGTGGAGTTCTTGAGAGCAATATGATATAGCTCATTCTTGAACTGGATCACTTTGGACCGATTGGTGGATTGAAACCAGGTTTCAAGTGTTTGCCATATTTCGGACGTTGATTCAAGATGCAGTACGTAAGGTAGTATAGACGCTGAGATCGTGGAACATATGGCTGCCGCTAGATTCTGGTCGGTGAGAAGCCATTGAGCATGCTCCGAGTTCGGGGTTGAAGATCCATCCGGTTGATTAATGGTCACCGATGGGATTAAATTTGAAGGATCAAGAAATGTTGCGAAACCGTTGGCTGTGCAGATTTTGAGAATCTGAGAACGCCATAGATGATAGTTGTCCGGAGAGAGCGGGCTTTGAATGAAACTTTTGAGGTTCGAGAGAACGAACTTTAACGACGATGAGATCGCCGGAGTAGAAGACGATATAGTTGCCGTGTGATTCTCCGTCTGGGAGGAGGAGAAAAGTATCCATTGTTGCCCTGGATCAGTTAGCCGTGTTTGATACCATGTGGAAACACACGATTCAAGTTTCTTGAATCTCTAGTAAAGAACCAGATATATAGAAAGTAAATACAGAGAAAGAAGACAGAGGAAAGAAGACAGAGGAAAGAAAGGAAATATTATTTCTTGATCTTATTACAGGTATGCAGTCCTATTTATAGCTATTACAGGCTTCCTACCGTACAGTTGTTAGGAAAGTTGCTATTTGCATGTTTTACATTTTTGCAACTTGTATAGTTTTGATGATTCCAAATATTATTGTTTTATGTGTTGTTATCTCCTAACATTTTTTTTGGATGTTTAAGTGTTTTTGTTCTGTGTTTGAAATGTTCGTTATTTTATATGAAAAACCCTTAATTTTTTTATCTTACAAGTGCTATACTTTGAACTGCAACATAAAATTGAATTCAGTAGAAAATCTAAATTTTTTAGGGAAAATTTTAAAACTAAGTATGATTATAAATTATATTAAGAGCTTAAATATGTTTAAAAAAGAATTTAAAAATAGGAAAAGTCGCCTGTTTAACGGGTGACTTACTAATCCTAAAAGTCTAGTCAGCATCCAGTCATCATTCAAAAAAAATTAAAAAAAAAATTAAAAAT
>NW_021319879.1:889920-930808 GCF_001605985.2 Dendrobium catenatum | reverse complement strand
AGACAAATAATTGTCTATTTATAATTTTTTAGATTGATATTTTAATTATTTTAGCCTAGAAATCCCAAACAACACATCTATTAGGATTGACCAATTTTATTATGAGATTCTTTAAACATTAGGTGCCTTAATTACATTATAGTTGGAGCAATATTGATCTTATAGATTCAGATTGATTGTCTTGAGATTAATATCAAAGTATCTCATACATCATTTGATCTATATATAACGTCGCTAACTTTTTTTACTATGTTTTTGAGTTGTTGAATTTTACAGTTCATTTTGACCTTAGACTAAGAATCTTTTGGTATCGAGTTTTTTTTATGAAGAAAAACATAAAAACAATTAAAATACGCCCAAAAAGTTAAATTGAAAGAATTTATTATAAAAATTTCACAATTCAAACATTAAAATCAATAGTCGAAACATAGAGTTTTTCCTAATGTATAAAAAATAAACTATAAATGAACAATTGTTTAGCATTCATTCATTTTTAAATCTTTTATTTAGAGCATTTCATTTTATATTTTTACTCCTTTTGTATTAAAGAATATATAAAAATATTATGATACGTCATGCAAAAATTATCTTGATCGGCACGAATCTCAAGGCCAAAATCAGTTTCAGAAACTTCAAAAATTAAAAATTTGAGAGGCATATGAACTCCGATTTCAAACGAGTTTACAGTTCAAAACTAGCGTCTCGGAAATAACAAACCCAACGACAACAAGATCAACCACATCCGAGCCAAAAGAGTCCAAATCAAGTGTTCCAAAGCGCTTTGGAAGGCTTCAAACCGCAATTTGCAGTACCAAACGCATCTTCCGATTTTGATTTTGACGAGCTTATACTAGAATCGAACGGCTCGACGAGACAAATCCAACGAGCCCAAGATTCATCAAATTCAGACTTCATTAAGGCCTCAAATATCCAAAACGAACGGTGCATGATCAAAGGATTCGATATCAGCCGTCCATTTTTCAAAACCACTCCCAATCCCCTTGATCTCACACCTATTTACCGGCTAGCCACTCTAGAAAAACTATAAAAAGAAGCCCTCATTCTACACCAAGGGCGACTCAAGTGAAGGAGAGAGAAGAAAAGAGGAAGAAAGGGGAAAAGGAGGATTCCTCACCTCCTCGGAACCACCGCCGGAGGCTCTTCCTGCCGCCGAAGACGCCGAACTCTGCCGGATTTTTCGGCGAAATAGCAGGAATTTGTACAAACTTCCACGTGAATGCTGAAATTCTTCTCATTTAACTACAGAGTTTCACCCTTACGCCGAAACTCCACCCAAGGAAGGGCCGGATTTCTCCTCTTCCACCAACAAACGTCGCGAACCTTCCTACCCGACGTCGGACCTTTCACTCCCCTTCGCCAAGTCTCTACACCCGACGCCGGACTTCTACCGGTTATCGGACTTCGTTGGGACGTCTATGTGAAGATGCATTCTTTCCATTGCTTGCGACTTTCTACCTGACCTGTCCTTACTGATTCTTCGTCGTAAGACTACAGTCCTTTCTGACCTCCGTCGCCAGCCGACTACGGTCCTTCTGACTTTCGTCGCCCGCCGAATACAAAGTCTTTCCGAACATCCGCTCGCCCGTTGAATATGACCTCCTGACTTATGTCGCCTTGCCGAACTATAGATCTTTTCCGAACCTCCGTCGCCTGCCGACTACCGGGTCCTTCCTGACTTACGTTCGCCCGCCCGACTACAGCCTCCATCGCCAGTTTGACTACGGTCCTCCTTGACCACATCGCACGCCGACTGCAGTCCTTCTAACAAGCGAATACGTCGATAGTAGCTCTATTGTTTTATGTACATCATGTTAATTACTACATTAAAGATGTTAACATCAAGCCATAAGACCTTCCACCAAGAAGGGCCTCATTTGTAATCCGAACTGGACAATATCTGAGATGTGGTAATTCATGTCAAACATGAGGGACTTCAGGCCCCGTGGTTATATACCCGCGGTTTTCTGCTTTTACAGGGTTTTCCCACGTAAATCTTGGTGTCTCATAAATGGCTAGACCCTCTCTCCTTATCTGACTTGCGTGCCGGATTTTTTGCAATGCTAAGGCGTTTAAATATGGTATTTCTCTTACCGCCGCGAAACTCCTGACGCAACAGTTTGGCGCCGTCTGTGGGAACGTGGTTTCCGACTGGGGGGGCCAACTTTTGCTTCCAATCTCAAAAGTTCACACATAGCATCAATTATTATAAAGAAGCAGATGCGGACTTGGAGGGCAAACTTTGACTCAAACCATGGCCAAATAGATCCTCCAATTACCTTCAACATCAAGTTGATATTTCAGGAATTACATCCGAGCAAATGTAAGGATTACTTCAAATTTTTTTTCCCCAATTGCAAGCTTTATACAATCCCTTGTTGGACTTCTACTCCTTGGGCAAGGTCTTTAACCTCGGACCTCAAAAAGGCAGTAACCGGTCTAAGATAAACCTTCTCACCTTTCCGATTCGGGATATTACGTGGCGTTCGCCCCCTCCCAATCAAAAGCAAGATCCATCCCAGGGGGATTCGATTGGACCTCTTCTAAAAAGGTTAACCGTCGTTCGAGCAAAGGCTCGATATACAACCTCGGAAAGTCTTACATCCTTGGTGATTCTCTCGGCCTCCTTCCACACAGGTTAACGTCGTCGAGCAAAGCTCCGACATTACAACCTCGGAAAGGTCTTACATCCTTGCGTGGATTTCTCTCGGCCCCTTCCACCATAGGTTAACGTCGTCGAGCAAAGGCCCGACATTACAACCTCGCGAAAGGACTCACCACATGGTGGCATTCTCCTGACCTTCATCCACACAGGTTAACTTTCATCGAGCAGGGCTCCGACATACAACCTCGGATTAGGTCTACATCCTTTGGGTGGATTCTTCCTAACCTCATCCACACAGGTTAACTCGCAGCAGCTCCGAACATACAACCTTGGATAGGTTTTACTTCCCTTGGTGGATTATCTCGACATCTTCCACAAGGTTAATGTCGTCGAACAAATGTTTCTGACATTACAACCCGGATAGGTCTTACATTCCTTGGTGGATTTCTTCCTGACCTTATCCACACAGGATTAACGTCGTCGAAGGCAGGGCTCCGACATACAACCTCGGATAGGTCTTACATCCTTGGTGGCATTCTCTCGACCTTCACACAGGGTTAATGCATCGAACAATGTTCTGGACATTTACAACCTCAGATAGATTTTAATCCCTTTGTGGGATCTCCTGACCTTTCATCCACACAGGGTTACGTCGTCGAGCCCAGGGCTCGACATACAACCTCAGATAGGTCTTATATTTCTGGTGATTCCCTGACCTCATCCACACAGGTTAACGTCGTCAAACCAAATATTCTGACATACAACCTAGGATAGGTCCTCAACATCCCTTTGGTGGATTCTCCCGACCTCTTCCACACAGGTTTAACGTCGTCGAAAAATATTTCTAACATTACAACCTCGCGATAGCTCTCATATCCTTGGTGGATTCTCCTGAACCTCTTTCACACATGTTAACGTCGTCGAGCAAAGACCTCTGACAGCCCAACCTCCGGAAAGGTCTCACATCCTTTGGTGGATTTCTCGAACCTTCTTTCATATAAGATAACATCACCGAGCAAAGCTCTAACATAAAACTTCGGCATAGTCTTACATCCTTGATTAACGTCGCTAAGAATGCTGTCAAGGGCACTTCCATTTAACTTCTCCACAAGTTAAATTTCTAATGATGTTGAATTTCCTTCTGGTCGCTATACTTTGCCTGCCAGGACTTTTCAACGAAATATTACCCGACTGTCAGCAGGCTTCTCTCGTCAAGCAGACTTCCTACTCGTCGTCGGACTTCTGCATCGTCGACGAAAATCTTCGTCGGTCTTCTACCTGACGTTGAACATCTACCACGAACGTCGGACTTCTCCCCTGGTCGACAGATCTGCTCTTAGCTGTACTCCTTACTCGTGTCGACTTCAGTCATTGACCAAACTTTCGTCGGTCTTCTAATTCCGAACGTCGAATTCTCTCTGGTGTCGGACTTCTGCCGCAGCGGACTTCTTCTCGTCGTCAGACTTCTGCTCGTCAGAAGACTCTACTCACCGTCGGACTTCGCTCATCAGCGGACTCCTACTCATCGTCGGCTTCTTGTTCATTGACGAAACTTTCATCGGTCTTCTCCCGATCGCAGAAATCTCCCTGGCGTCGGACTTCTGCTCTTCGTCAGACTTCTGCTCGTCCAGAGACTCTACTCGCCGTCGGACTTCTTGCTCATCAATACGGACTCCATCTCGTCGTCGGACTTCTCTGCCTCGTCGATGAACTCTTTCGTCGGGTCTTCTACTCGACGACGGACCTTCTCCCTGTCATCGACTTCTAACTCGTCAAGCGGAACTTCTACCCAAGTCGGACTTCTCCCTGTCGTCAAGAACTTCTGCTCATCAGCGGACTCCTACTAGTCGTCGGACCTTCTGCTCATTCGACGGAACCTTTCGTCGGTCTTTCTACCCGATGACTGGACTTCTCCCCTGTCGTCAGACTTCTGCTCGTCAGCGGACTTCTACCCGACATCGGACTTTCCCTGTCGTCGGACTCTGCTCGTCAGTTGACTCCTACTAGTCGTCGGAATTCTACTGTCGTAAAATTTCGTCGGTCTTCTTCCCAATTGTCGTTTTCTACATGACGCGTATTTCAGCAGTTCAACAAATCTCTCGAAGAAGAAGGGAGAAGAAATGCCCGTAGGCTTTGCAACGCGAGGGGAGCGCTAAAGTCGGCAGGAAAAAATTCCAACTCGCAAATAGCGGAAGCCTCAACCGCCAGTAAGCGGAGGGAGAGGAAGAAATCCGTGGCTTCTGTATGCGAGGAAGGGGCGCTAAGTCCCAGCAGGAAAAAAAATTCCCAACTCAGCAAATAGTTAGAAGCCCTCAATCGCCAGTTAAGCCGGAGGGAGGAGGAAGAAATCCTCGTAAGCTATCTGCACGCGAGAGGGGCGCTAAATTCGAGCAGGAAAAATTCCAATCTCGCAAATACAGGCGGAAGCCTCAATTGCCAAGTTAAGACGAGAGAGAGGAGAGAACCCCACGTAGGCTTCTGCACGCGAGGAGGGGCGCTAAGTTCAAGCATGAAAAAATTTCCAACTCACAAATAGGGAAGCCTCAACCTCGCCAGTAAGCCGAGGGATGAGGAAGAACATCCCGTAGGCTTCTGCACGCCCGAGGAGGGGCGCTAAGTCAAGCAGGAAAAATTCCAACTCGCAAAATAGCGAAGCCTCAACCGTTAGTTAAGCCGGAGGGGGAGGAAGAAATCCCGTAGGCTTCTACACCGAGGAGGGGCGTCTATTCGAGTAGGAAAAAATCCAACTCGCAAATACCGGAAGCTCCAAACCATCCAGTAAGCCGGAGGGAAGAAAAGAATTCCCGTAGGCTTTCTGCAACGCGAGGAAGGGCGCTATTCGAGTAGGAAAAAAATTCCAACTCGCAAAAACCGAAAGCCTCAACCATCAAGTAAGGCCAGAGGGGGAGGGAAGAAATCCCCGTAGTTTCTGCACACGAGAGGGGTGCTATTCGAGTAGGAAAAAAATTCCAACTTGCAAATAGCAGAAAGGCCTCAGCCGCCAGAGAAACGGACAGGTAGAAAGAAAAGAAAAGGTGCCAAAGTTTTCTAAAGGCCTAGGGACCTATTTATAGTTTTTTGAGAGAAAAAAGGGAAGTTACAAATCTTTTTCGAAATTTCATATTTTTAGAAATTTTTTCGGATTTTTCTTGGGATTTTTTTGGACTAAATGAACAAATTTCACGTTTGTGGGTCCACATTGGCGGTTGCCGCCAACCGGCCGCACACGTTTCGCGCGTCAGCACGGCGGATCGCGGCTGGTGAGCCGTGCAACGCACGCGCCACGGCAGGCAGCACACCCGGCGCGGCAAGCCATAACGCGCAGCAGGTTTGGCGCACGCCAGCGCGCAGGCAGGCCGGCCGGCACCCCAGCGGCGCAGGCGCACGTAAGCGCGGCGCGCGTTACCACGCCGGCGGTCGGCAGGCGGCGGTTGGCCGGCCGGCCGGTCCGGTCGGTTGACCACCTGGCTCGTTTCGGGTCCCGTTCTTTTGCCCGAAAGTCCAAATTCGATTGTTTTTGGGGTCCCCAGAACTCGTTTTCGACTCCAGGACTCAATTTTGGCATTTTCGGAGGTGTTCCGGGGCTTCTACAAGCCAGATCAATCTGGGTCAACTCGGAAAAAAATTCTCTGAAATTTTGACGCATATTTCGGACTTTTGGGCTCGACGTCCAAAAATAGGGGACAACTGATCATGTCATTTGCAAAAATTATCTTGATCAGGCACGAATCTCAAGTTGCAAAATCAGTTCGGGAACTTCAAAAAATTAAATTTGAGAAGCATATGAACTTCGATTGTCAACGAGCTTTATAGTCAGACTGAGGCGTCTCGGAATGACAGAACCAACGGACACCAAGATCAACAACCAATCCGAGCCCCAAAATGAGTCCAAATCAAGTGGTTCAAAGCGCTGTTTGAAGGTTCAAACCGCAATTTGAGTTTACCAAACGTCTCCGATTTTGACTAGCTTATATCGGAATCGAACGGACTCGACGATTTCGAATCCAACGAGCCCAAAGATCATTCAATTTCGCGATTTCATTAAGGCCTTTCAAATGTCAACGAACGGTGCATGATCAAAGGATTCGATATCAGCCGTCCATTCAAACCACTCCCAATCGCCCTTGATCTCACACCCTATTTCGCGGCTATGCACCTCTCCTAGAAAAAACTTAAATAGTCGCCTCATTCTACATCCAAGGGGACTCAGTGAAAGAGAGAGAAGAAGAAGAGGAGAAAGGGGACAAAGGAGATTCCTCGCCTCCTCGACCCCGCGGATGCTCTTCCGCCGCCTGAAGACGTGCGGAACTCTTGCCGGCGACTTTCGGTAAACGCCGGGGAATTTGCACAAAACTTCCACGTGATGCCTGAAATTCTTTACTTCATTTAACGACAGAGTTCACTCCTTATAGCGCCGAACTCCGCCCAAGGAAGAGCCGGATTTCTCCTCTTCCACCAAACAGACGTCGGACTCCTACCCGACGTCGGGGACCTTTCACTCTTCGCCAAGTCTCTACCCGACGCCAGACTTTTACCGTTAATCGGACTTCGTTGGACGTCTATGCGAAGATGCATTTCTTTCCATTGCCTGGAATTCTACCTTGACGCTGTCCTACTTTCGTCGTGAGACTACAGTCCTTCCGACTCTCCGTCGCCAGCCGACTAACGGTCCTCCTACTTACGTCGCCCCGCCGAATACAGTCCTTGTCCGACATCCGTCGCCCGTTGAATACGGTCCTCTGGACTTACGTCGCCTGCCGACTTTAGTCTTTTCCACCTCCGTCGCCCGCGACACGGTCCTCCTCGACTTACGTCGCCGCCGACTACAGTCCTGCCACTCGCCAGTTTTACTACGGTCCTCTTGAACCTACGTCGCGCGCCGAACTGCCCAGTCCTTCTAACAAGGCGAATACGTCGATAGTTAGCTCCTTTGTATTACATTCATTGTATGTACTCCAATTAAGATGTACATCAAGCTAAAACCTTCCACACAAGAAAGGGGCCTCATTTGCTAATCGACTACAATACAGTGGAATTCATTCAAACTGGGCTAGGCCCCGTGTTTTCTCCCCTTTACAGGGGTTTTCTACGTAAAAATCTTGGTGTCTCATAAATGCTAGACCCTCTCTCCTTATCTGATTGCGTACCGGATTTTCGTACAATGCTAAGACGTTAAATATGGTATTTCTCTACCGCCGCGAATACTCCTGGACGCAACAATTATGATGCAAAATTCAAAATAAATTGATTTCATTTACGTGAGAGTATTAATTATTAGTTTTGAATAAAAATGAATAATTAAGTTATAAATTATATGAATAACTCTTCTAAGACATATATATGTTAAAAAATAAATGAATACTGAATTTTTATTCAATATAAAAAAAGCTCTCAGATGATATGTATTTATTACATTAATATCTAAATATTTTTATGCAATATTATCATCTAAATATTTATAAAAATGAGATCAAATTTATATCATAATTATAATATAAGAGATTATTTTGAATAAATTTTATATAATCAAATGACTAAATTAGAGCAAAATGGTATATCAGGACTAAATAAGTCACACATAAATAATTAGGGGACTATATTAAAAAAAAAAAAAAAAAAATCAATCACGAATTTCACGAATGTTGAGTCTGCGTCACCGCTATCCCGTGCCCTCACCAGCATCTTTTTCGAACCTGTCTACTTCCGCCGCCCTTCACTTATATGCTCTTACTGGCAAATCCTCCGTCCAAATAAGCTACTTGTCTACGAAGAGAGGCGGCTCGCAGGGAGAAGAGGAGGAAGATAAAGGATATGGGAGTCGTGAAGGACGTGCAGTCAAAGGCCGAGCTGAGCGAAGCGCTTGCCGGAGGTGCGCCGGCGGCCATCCACTTCTGGGCTTCATGGTGCGAGGCTTCGAAGCAGATGGATCAAGTTTTCTCCCATCTTTGCACCGATTTCCCACACGTTCTCTTCCTACGTGTGAGCCCTATCGACTGCTTTGTTTTCTTTGCCTTCTCGTTCGACGTGTGCTTGCGATTGGGAAAATAACCCCGTTTGGTCTAATTTTGCTGCCGTCAATCTTCTTGTATTAGGTGTTATTGCCTCTTTTTGTCTTAATTTTGTGGGGTTTTGTGTTTTTCTCTCGGGCCGCGCCGTTTCATTTGTTGAGAGGGGAAAAAGGATAAATTCGGAGAGCGATTGTCTGGTTTATCCCGTGTTTCTTTCTTCGGGAAAATTTCATCTCATTTTGAACGAATAGTATGCTATGCTTTTACTGATTGTTCTGTCAGGTTTGGGTAAAAGCTACGTGGTTTCTATTTTTATTTCATCCTATGAGATTTGGTTGTGTTGATCGATGAAAAGTGGTTTTTGTTACATTATGCATATTTAGTTGAGAGTTGATTATCCTTCCTTCATAGGTGAATTGAAACAATCACAGTTTATCACTTCAAATGAGTTCATTTATTTTCAATTTTATTATCACCTTTATGGCTATATATATGAGACTCGGTCAAATGCTACGATGTTTTCAGCCCTTAGGAGCTATTTGATTGCTGGTTTAGCTTAAATGTTGCAAAACAGTTTTTTGTGCGTCATAAATTAGGCTATTTTCTTAAATCCTGTTTCAATCCGTTTTTAAGCTTAATCCCACATAGGTGGCATTCATTGTTTTCATTCTTTATCCGTACATTCATTTTTCTTTAGAATGTTTACATGTCATGTTCCATAGACATTTAACTATTTTCATTTTGTTTATTGCTATGTCCCATGAATAAGACAAACTCTTTGATTAAAATTATTATTTATGGCTTTGTTATAAAAAAACTATTGCTAATATGGTCTCATTGTTTACCTTTTTTTTACTCTTGCTTAAGTTTAGATAGACGCTTTCATGTTTGGTAATTTGGTGAACCTTTTATCTTCTTTCATTGGTTTATGCTTTATTTGTTCTAGCAGTGATTCTCCACACAGGGCAACCAACAATCAGTTTTTGCTCCAATGCCTAATTGAGCACTAGCAAAACAAGTAATTGTTAAATTCATAGAATTGGAGAGGCAAAATGCTTAATTTTATTGCTCAAATATGCCCGTATTTATAGATCTATACAATATATCTTAATAAAGAAACAAATAATTACAGAATCATGTATAATTGTTCTAATATAATCATTCCTAAATCAGCCACCTAAATATGGAAGGAGATTGGTGCAATCTTGGTGAGCATCGCATGGATCCACATCTTAGCCATGTGATCAAAATGCTAAGGGGCGGCGTAGATCAACACAATCTTGGTGATCCTCCCATAAATTCCTATCCTAGCCGTGGGATCAAAATGCCAAGGGACGGCTGGGATTTAACTGTAGCCTATGTGGTGCATGTGGATGGGTGGGTGGTAACCAGTTGTGTTTTTCATATGAAATTATTACGCAACTAATCCGGAACAAATCCTAGTTTTATTTTGGGTATAATGAAAAATAAAATTGTTTGAAAGGTGTCTTGTTTACTAATATATTACTTGTACATTTATTTTTGCTTTCTATTTTGGATGCACAATAATTTCATTCTCATTTGTTAAGGTATTTGGAGTTGATCTTTTTTGCATTTCGATTGCCAGTAGAATTTTTCATTTTTTAGGAAGATTATATGTAATATTGATTTTTTTTTTTACTGTTATGACCTTTTACTTTGCGTAGGTGTAATATTAATATTCATATTAGATAATTAAATTTGACCTTAATGTTTATTTTCTTCCATGGCTTCTTCAGAGATTGTAATACAACAACAATAAGCCTTTATCCCACTGTGGGGTCGGCTACTTGAATCCTTTTTCTCTATTATGTCCTGTTAAGAGTCAAATTATCATCTAAATCTAATAAAGAAAGATCATTTCTAATATTTTCGAACCAAGTTTTTTTAGGTCGACCTCTATCTTTCTTAACGTAAGTGAAATCTAATACATTTACTTTCCTAACCGGGTCATCGGAAAGCTGTCATTTTATGTGACTAAATCATCTATGGTGACTCTCTCTAATCTTATCTTCCACTGGAGCTACTCCAACCTTTTTACGTATATGCTCATTTCATATCCTGTCTCTAAGAGTACAACCACTCATCCGCCTGAGCATTCTCATCTTTGCAACACTTAACTTATTATTATGCGTCTCTTTTAATAGCCAACATTCTGCACCATAAAGCTCTCACTACCATCTTATAGAATTTTCCCTCGAGTTTAAGAGAGACTTTTCTATCACACAATAAGCCCAATACATTCCTCTTCAACCATCCAACTTGAATTCTATTAACTATTTCCTCATATTTCACCATCTTTTCAGAGATTGTAATGCTCAATATTATTTAGCTGTCAATGCTTTTGAAATATCATTGTTATTAGATGTTAGGGTTTTATCTTTCAACTATTATCCTTTTGTATTTTATTAAATATTATTGAATTAAACTTCTTAATGCAAATATTAGTTGTTTTGTTCAGTGTTATCCACGAGTTTTGATTCCCAGGATGTAGCCACCTTCCATTCTTGGCTTCTATTTATTTAAGATTGTAGCAGCTTCCTTCTATGGCGTTTCAAGTGAAACTAAGCCTACATGTGTTGACCTACAACACAAACTTAAATAGTAATATTTGTAATTTGATGAACATAAAGATCAACTACATGAACAATTCAATCATTGTAAATAAAGTGAATATGATGTGTATGAATATTATGATAAGTTTATGAGTTTTTGTTAGATTGGCCCATGAGGGGCCGGTCCAGCCGGTCAAGGAGGGATCGACCTATGTCTATACCTGGCGGAAGCCTTGTTCCTCCCAGGCTTAGCCCGCACCTGTGGGGCGGGCTCCACACATCAAAGAAGAGAGAGAGAGGGGGGGTGGGTGGGTGAGAGGGAAATTTGAATTGGAGGGGTTGTTTTGACTTTTTACTTTGTATTGTTTGCTTTTAATAGTTATTTCATCCTAGAGTTAGAGTTATGTTAATTTTTGGTTGAATTTGTATTTCTCTCGGGGTTTGCTTGGGCTTTAGCCGTCGGCTAAGGATTAGGAAAGCCGGGTCTTCCTCTTGAATTGAAGATACATTGTATTTGTTTGTTTTCTTCTATCTTTCATCAATTATCAAGTTTTCCTAGTGTTTTGCCACAAAATTTCTCTCAATTTATATTTTATTTTGCTGAAATTCCAAATTTCAGCTAAGATTCTTTTGATTTCTGCAATTCATTCCTATCAAATTGGTATCTAAACATTTTCTTGGGCAAAAAAAAAGTTATCTTTGCTGAAATCAATGCCTCATTAGTTTTGGCAACTTCAAATGAGGAGACATTATATAACCAACAACAACAACAACAACAACATCAAGCCTTTATCCCACTATGTGGGGTCGGCTACATGAATCTTTTTCTCCATTTTGTCCTATTAAAGGTCAAATTCTCGTTTAAAT
Source organism: Dendrobium catenatum (assembly GCF_001605985.2). NCBI lineage: Eukaryota > Viridiplantae > Streptophyta > Magnoliopsida > Asparagales > Orchidaceae > Dendrobium > Dendrobium catenatum. The sequence continues at coordinate 918,737 of NW_021319879.1, read as the reverse complement.
CTAATAACCAATTCAAATAAAATAGCACACCTATGATATGACTTTGAGCATTTGCAGGAGGCTTTCTAAAGGTGAAAAACTACCCTTGCCTGATCCAAGAATCTCTGAAAAGAAGTTTCTAATATTCTTAGAAACTTTTTAAAAAATAAGTTGGCAAGCACAACAAAGTGGTATTAGCTGAGAGCCTAGAAAGTCAGCCTTGACCCATATGAAGTTATTATTTAGAGAAATCTTTCTAAATGAGGGACCCATGATTTGGGGATTATATCATGAAGGGATAATGAATTTGTCTTCGAAGAAGTCCGCAAGATGAAGCTACCCTCATGATTTTGGCATTAGATCGTGAAGAAATTGGGAGATTGAGACAATTTATTTCAAACTGCCGAACTTTTTATGGAGATTGTCGATGGGGTGTTTCTCATATAACATCGTTAAGATCAAATAAAATGTTGCTAGAAGTTCATAAGCAAAATTAAATCATCAATAGAACCTCATGTGAGGGAGATCAACACCCTAGAAGCTGGACTATTGGATAAAAGTTCATAGTACAACTTGATAAGGATGATTTTGATTCTTTAAACTTGCTTGGATAAACTTGTTTTTGAACTCTTAATTTAGGCTTAGGATTATTCTTATTGGGAGATCGAGACATTTGATTTCAGACTGCCTAATTTCATTTATGGAAACTTTCGACAATAGTGTTTCTCATAGAAAACCGTTAAGATTGAATTGGATTGGGAGATTAGGGCAATTAATTTCAGACTGCCTAATTTTTATGGAGACTGTTGATAATAGTGTTCTTATATAACACCGTTAAGATCAAATAAAATGTCACTAGAATTTCATATGCAAAATTAAATCATCAATAGAACCTCATGTGAGGAAGATCAATGCCCCAGAAGCTGTACTATTAGATAAAAATTCATAGTACAACTTGATAAGGATGAATTTTACTTTTTAAATCTGCTTGGATAAGAATGTTTTGGAACTATTAATTTAGCCTTAGGATTATTCTTCCTGGAATTTATTTTATTTTGAGCTTATTTATTTTGTTGTTGTAAATATGTTTTCCTCTTTCCATGGAGTTTATTTGGGAGTGGGTTAAATGCCCTCCTTATTGTATTTGTGTATTTAAAGACTTGATTTATACAATAATTCTAAGCATAAATCTCTTTTAAAAATCTTCCATGCCCTTTTCCTCTTTTCACCTAATTAAATTCCTTAGCACGTCAACCTAAGTCTCCTGTTACTGCCTGCCCCTCAGCTAGAAACCATAACTCTAACCCTTTTACTGTTGCAAAAGCCACCAGTCACTGTAGCGAAGCTGCAACTACAGTTCATGGTACTGTAGCACAGCCACTAATTCCAAGTGTTTTGTGGTTGCTTTTGCTGATTGCGGCTGCTGCTTTGCTTCCGTCCCTTACATTGTTTGGTTCCAAGAGATTTCTGTGTTGTCTTAAGAAAAATATAAACTCAGATTTGTTGAACAAGACGAGGAAAATCAACTATTAAGTTTCTGTCTAGTGATCGGAAAGTCACATCCAGGATTCAAACTTGCCACCTACAGTAGAAGGAGAAAACGACTTGTTGTACAGGAGGAAAACTACCAGAACTTGGATTACTACCACTGTCTTGCTTCAATTGCTGCCTTTGTTTGGTTCCAAGGGATTCCTATTGTGTTAACTTAAGAAAAAACTAAGCTCAAGATGATGCGAACAAGAAAACACAGAGGAAATTAGCAAACAAGTTGCTGTCTGGTATAGGTTTGACTCTACTTACAAATGCATGCGTTTGAGGGCTGCCTTGGTAATAACATTTATGCAGCTCTCACTATTGATGATGAATTTATAGAATATTTCATCATGCTTAAAGCATGTCTGAAAGATTGAAGTCTTTTTTTCATTTAGGTTTAACCTTAGGTGTGATAATATTGCGTCACATAACATTCAAAGAGTTTTCAGAATAACTTATTTTCTTATCGAATTAGTATACAATCCTCTCTTTCGTCATCCTTTAACATTAATATGTAAGTTTCTATTAGGATATTCACTAACAAAGCGCCCATTTGGTGACATCTAAAACAAGCTTATTGAAAATTTTGGATCATGTAGTTGCTACCAACTTTTCTTTTGAATCTCTTGTGTTATTACCTTTAAATACAGTCGATTGGGTTTAGTTATTTTGGTGGAGAGAGAATTCCTCACATATGATGAAATTCTTTTAAGTTGATGAAATTTTTATAGTTCAAATTTTAAAGCTAGTTGAAAATTCTCCTCAAGCCAATTAACTTTATATGGCGTCAAGTCTCTTTTAAGCTCCAGCCTTAAGTCGATCCTAAGCCTAGAATAAATCATTTTTATATCATCACCTATTTTAGAACGTAAAAGCTATTCTTAGAACTTATTCACTTACTGAGTTATAGTTTTGGTTCATTGCTCTAGTGAGTTAAACTCATTGAGCAGATGATCTTGGTAGGATAAATATTATTTTTTTAAATAGGTATTATTTTAGCTTATATGGTAATTGGGTCTAGCCTCATCACTTCCCTCTGTCTTTCTGAAGATACCAAATACAGTTATGTTTGGCTAGTAAGTTTGAGTTTTAAAAACCATATTTTTTTTCTCACTAAATATCCTTTGCCAATTAAAGAAATAATCTGAATTCCTCACCTGGCTAGAAAAAAATTTAGAATCCATTCTTCCATTGCAGATAGATGCATAGATTTAGCTTCTCTAGTTGTGTTTTTGTTAATGTCATAAGGTTATCGTCTATGGTTATTATAATTTTTTATTTTCTTATTTCTTATTGCATTTCTTTGTGTCATATCTTTCATGGCCGGTTTCTCATCTCCTAATGATATTGTGAATGTGTTATGTATTGAGGTTGAATTTGTTATTCAGTTCTTGTGGGCATGGTTGGTTAGTTTTGAACTGGCCAAGTTGCATGTTAATTTGGTTTATTTCTGTGTTTAGTTGCTTTTTCTATCAACTCTCGTAGTTGGTTCTCCATGGCAATTAAAAGCATCATCCTTATGGTGATCTATTAACTTTGTTAAGATATCTTCCATTTTCTTCCCGACTCTTCTTTTCTCATGGTAATTCAATTGTGTTTGTAAATTTCCCACATTGCAACTCGTCAATATCTTTTCTTTTGCTTGGGGGATCTAGATCTTTACTAAAATTATATATTTTTCCCAGGTAAATCATGTTAGTAATACCTCTGAAAGCTCATATGGTACAGAGCATGCTACATTGCTTTAAATCAAAAAATTCCATGCATTTACTTTATTTTATGTGACGTGTCATTTATATGTTCACTGAAGGAATATTTGTCGACGTTATTTACTTTATTTTGTGGCGCATGTGTTGTCTATAAGTTGACTGAAAAGTAGAACCAGGTTATATTGTAATCTCTAAATGATGCTAATTGCAGTATTTTTTATGATTGGCTATATCATGGTCTACCTATTCTCCCCTTTTCATGACGCTCTTGACTCATTGCAGTATTTTTATGACAGGCTATACCATGGCCTGCCACCATGCCTATTCTCTTCTTGCGATATCTTTTTTCCTTTGTCATTTCCTATATACTTTGAATATAAACGCTTCATACATGTTCTTTGTTTGCAATTAACTTGTGTTTTTAATGTTCTTTCTCATTGACAGGTTGAGGCAGAAGAGCAACCAGAGATTTCTGATGCTTATGCAGTTTCTGCTGTTCCATACTTCGTCTTCTGCAAGGTTAGTATTAATTGAACTTTTAAGATTTTAACTTCAATTTTTTTTTGGCTTATATAATGGATTTCTTACTGAATGCCAGTCTGATTTTCATTTAGATTTTGAGGTTTTATCCCCTTTTCTCTTCATTTTGTTGCACCAACAGAGGATTGTGGGTGATATGATTTGTTTTGTAGTTTATTCAGAACATTAAAATGATATGATCATATTTAAAAAAAAAAAACAGTGATGCTAATGTGTGATGGTTTTAGGAATTCTTAATCCCTGATTCGAAAAATGGGATTTATAAATAGGATTAATTGTTTAATTTGAAGTTGAAGAGGAGCTGTTGAACTACTTGGTTGAATTAATTTTTGACAAAAATATCACATGATAGGTGAAGACAATCAATTTGTAAAATGATAATAAGTTATATTTATGGATTTGACTCTTGGACAAGGAAAACTGGACAGAAAAGAAATTGTACAAGACATCAGAATGTTAAGATGGATATTTGGATGAGTATTTGGTGATGGAAAACTATCATAGAGATTGCATGTGTATAACATATTTTCTTGGGAAGGCACTTAAAAATATGTTGAGATCATTTATGCATAATACTTGATAAAGTGGCGAGGAAGCTAGCCAAGAGTTGAGCTAGGATTAATAGGAAAGCACAATGAAGGAAAAATGTGCTAGCCGAAGTTAGCATGGTTAGAAGATGTTTAAAAGTTTCAGGTTAGTACAAATAACATCAAATGATGCTTTGAACAGGAATGAATGATGGAGAAAGATTTACAAAGCCTACCATAAATACTTTGATCTAAGCCAGTGTTGTTAATGATGATGCAGGTTTTTGGTGGGTGGGAAATTTGATGTGGTTGTACTAGTTTTTCTTTTTGTAGCTTTCCACTGCTAATTCCAATTATCTATAAGGTTGAGATAGAGGTAAGAACATTCACTTATATTCCCTCATGGGAAAAGTTTTGGGCCTTTGTAGTCATTCATCCAATGTTATGCATAATGCCTGCAATGTTTCTGATTTCTTAAATATTTTTTTTTAATCTTCATATTATTACTAATGTAAATTTGAAGAATATCCTCATAACTTCTTACTTGAATGAATTTTTTCCACTAATTGATAAAAACAATGTATTATTCGCGTGCTGCCAGTATAGATCTTGCAGGGAATTAAATAGGGCAACTTCATAATGTGCTAACAAATCTATTTATATATTTGTTAGGATGGAAAAGCTTCTGATACATTGGAGGGTGCAAATCCAGCAGTTTTGGCTAATAAAGTTGCAAAAATTGCTGGAACTATTGATAATGTAGAATCAGCTGCGCCTGCAAGCCTTGGGATGGCTGCAGGTCCTACAGTTCTTGAAACAGTTAAAGATTTGGCAAGGCAAAATGGCTCTTCGAAAACTGAAACAAAAATTTCAGTCCCGACTGAAAATTTGACCAAACGATTACAACAGCTTGTTAATTCTCATCACGTTTTTCTGTTTATGAAAGGAAATCCAGAGCAACCCAAGTGCAAGTTTAGCCGGAGGGTGGTTGAAATTTTGAAGAATGAAGGGGTTGAATTTGGAAGTTTTGATATACTATTAGATGACGATGTCCGTGAGGGCATGAAGAAGTTCTCCAACTGGCCAACTTTCCCTCAACTCTACTGCAAGGGTGAACTTCTTGGTGGTTGTGATATTGTAGTTGCCATGCATGAAAGTGGAGAATTGAAGGATGTGTTTCGAGACCAAGGAATCCTTTTTATTTCAAAGGAGAACATACCATCTTCTGCAGCTCAGGGATCTGGAAAAGGTGGAACAGCTGGCTCCACAACTCTTAGTACTGCTTTAGCTTCCCGACTGGGAACTCTCATAAATTCAAGTCCTGTTGTACTGTTCATGAAAGGAAAACCTGATGAGCCTAAGTGTGGTTTTAGTAGCAAGGTTGTTGATCTCCTCAAGCAGGAGAAGATTGAGTTTCAGAGCTTCGATGTGCTTTCCGATGACGAAATAAGGCAGGGTCTGAAAACATTTTCCAACTGGTCTAGCTTTCCCCAGCTTTACATAAAAGGTGAGCTAATTGGAGGATCTGATGTAGTTCTTGAGATGCATAAGAGTGGAGGGTTAAAGAAAATTCTTGCAGAGAAAGGTATTATCCAGGAAGAAAAACTCGAGGATCGCTTAAAGAATCTGATCTCATCATCCCCGGTGATGCTTTTCATGAAGGGTAAACCTGATGCTCCTTGCTGTGGCTTCAGTTCAAAGGTTGTTAATGCTCTTCGTGAGGAAGGAATCAGTTTCGGGTCCTTTGATATTCTATCTGATGAAGAAGTTAGACAAGGATTAAAAACTTATTCAAACTGGCCAACTTTTCCTCAACTATACTACCAAGGTGATTTGATTGGTGGCTGTGATATTGTCTTAGAATTGAGCAAAACTGGGGAGCTTAAAGCTACTCTTTCTGAGTAAAGGTATTTGTTTTGTCTAGCAAATATTTCTTTCTTGTAGTTCTGGAACCCAATATCATAGGGCTGTTCTGATAAAATTGATGTGTTTGACTATTAAAGAAGGACTTTTTTATCTCACCATGTGGGAGTATGCTTATGGATTCGTGATTATGGAACATCTGCTCTCTTTTTTTTTTTTTTTTTTTTTTTTTTTTTTTTTTGCATTTTGCTTATGCTGGCCCAGGCTTGATCTACACTACCATGAACTTATTTTTTTTTTTTTGCATTTTGCTTATGCTGGCCCAGGCTTGATCTACACTACCATGAACTTATATGGCGGGAGTACTTTCTCCCTTGCTTTTTTTGGGTAAATAACTCTTTTCCCATTTGATGCCAAAGAAATTTTATTTCATTTTGATCAAATACAATAAGTTTGCAATGTTGATGGGTGTCTATTCCAACATAAACCATGGGTCAGAATTTTGTTACACCCGGTTTAACCACCAGTACACATACTTTAAAATAAAGAACTGAAGATTGGTGTCGAAGATATCAGAGAACAAAATTATATTGTTAGTGTTAGAATTCATAGAATTTGAGAAGGGTAAAAATACCTTCTACTTATTATACAAAATTATCCCTATTTATAGATCTATACAAGATGTCTTAATAAAGAAATAAATAACTTCTAATTGATATATAATTACCTCAATATAATCTTTTCAAATTCAGCTACCCAAATATAGAAGGATATTGGCGTGATCCAGGTGAGCCTCCCACGGATTCTCATCCTGACCGTGGGATCAAATGCCAATGGATGACTGAGATTTTGACACTTCCCCTCATGCTGGAAACCAGCTTGTAATTACTCGCTCAGAGGTAGAGCTGCATAGGATATCAACCACCAGAGAAAGCCGGCAATGAAGGCCGATGATGTAAAACTATCCTCAAAATTCCGACAATTAAGGCAGGTTGTGGGAACTTGTATTCCTCAGAATTCCATCAATAAAGGCCGGTAGTGGGAACCTGTATTTCTCATAATTCCAGCAATGAAGGCCGGTAGTGGGATTTTGTATTTCTCAGAATTCCAACAATGAAGGCCGGTGGTGGGAACTTTGTATTTCTCAGAAATTCAGCAATGAAGGCTTCTCGGAGAAAATTTCCCTTGTCGACAATAAAGGTCGATGATAAAGAGTCTCTCCTTTTTTTTTCACTAAAAAAGATTTTTTTTTCTTTCCTGGTTTAATAAACCAAACCAGCCGAGCCTTAAAAAAAAGGCTTGGATCGAGACAAGGGCATGGGTTCGGGCTCCTCCATCGAGCGGGAACCAGAGATAGAAACAGGAAAGGGGAAGACAGACAAAGAGGGGACTTGCTCGTGCGACAGGACTTCGTGCGGTTCCTGCCGGTCGAGCGGAAGAGCAGCGAAGGATTGGCTTCCGTTCTCTCTCGTTCAGCTTCGTTGCTTCTCTCGTTCAGGGATCAGGACTTCGTGCGTTTCTTGCCGATCGAGCGGAAGAGCAGCGAAGGATCGGGCTTCCGTTCTTGGTTGTTCGACTATCTTCCTCTGACGACTTGTCCTTCCTGTCGGATCGGAAGTTTGGATCGGGGCTTCGGCTCCGTCTCAGCTTCCGGCTTCAGCTTGTGGGGAATCATCCGTCCCTGCTTCGGCGTACATGGAGTCGGCAGCGATCAAGTCTCGAATGCTCCGAGCTTTTTCTCTTCCTCCTCCGTTGATCTAAGATTGTTCTTCCACTGCAATTAAGGCCAGGCTCTGATACCATGTTAGAATTCATAGAATTTGAGAAGGGTAAAAATACCTTCTACTTATTATACAAAATTATCTCTATTTATAGATCTATACAAGATGTCTTAATAAAGAAATAAATAACTTCTAATTGATACATAATTGCCTCAATATAATCCTTCCAAATTCAGCTACCCAAATATAGAAGGATATTGGCGTGATCCAGGTGTGCCTCCCACGGATTCTCATCCTGACCGTGGGATCAAATGCCAAGGGATGACTGAGATTTTGACAGTTGGTACAAAATTTGATTTTGATAAAATACAATAAGTTTGCAATGCTAGTGGTTTAGTCAATAGAAGACATAAGACCGGTTATCGACATTGTAGAGCAACTAGAAACATAAAAGAAAACATTATAGTACAAAATTAGTAAAGGGACATCAAAAATATAAATGGGCCACGCCATCAAAAGCTGGCTTACACACGGAGCATAGAGAATAACACTACATCCACACCTTGCAGAAATAATGCTAGTCTTTAGTTTGGTTAGGCAAATTTGATTGGTTAACTTAGCATTTCCTAATCTCCTTCCTGAGGCTTTTTCTAGTCCTAACTCCAATAGAAGGATCTCAAACAACGCAGTATTCTGAAAAAATACATCAAATAAAGTGAAAGTAGGCACACAAATCATGCTAGGCAATAAGAGGAATAAGTGGCTAGAAATCATACCATCCTCATGATAGAAAATGAGGATGTTTCTAATTAAAAAAATAATAATAAGAGGATGTTTCTAAGGAGATGATGAAGATCATGTGCAACAACGAGGAGCATAGAAGAAAAATAATGTAGAATCTCTTGGAAACCATAGTTTTGTTAGAATATGGCATCATAAAAAATATAGTAAATCATTTAATCTCCGACCTGATACTTAAAACAGAGCAAGATGGATTTCCCATTTCCTAATGTGTCACCCATTATGCCTTCAATAAGGGGCTTGGTCTTTTGAATAAAATTTGAAGTTGCACAAAATATAGGAGGGCTGGGCCATCAGTTTAATTTGTAGGATGAACCGCTCTCCTGAGGCATTCTACTGGTGAAAGAAATTAGTCATTTTCCTTAAAAATTATCTCCAAGGAGACCAATTAGTGAAAGATGTACTCACCTCATTTTAATAACTACATGCATGAATATTGAAATGGCCTTTCAAAAGTAGCTCTTAATTTCTTATAATTATTCAATCAATGATGTCATGGTTTGTTTGGATGGTCTTAGTGCAATGAGGTTTGGAGGTGACAATAGTCCTGCCCTTAAAGTCATTTGATTGCCAGAAATTTTATGTTGACCTATCCATAAATATACCCATCAAATTCAAATTACTGTAGACATTGATCCTGGATCAGCCTATATAAATTCTTCAAGGATTCATATCTTGATTAACACTAATCTAGAGATTTTAGTCCTTAACTATTCCATTCATTGCCACAAGGGATATGATGTTCCAACACATGTTTTAAAAGATGACTTGGGTCATTTTTCCACCCCACATTTTCTTGATGGTGAAAATGCCGCCCTTATGAGAGGCATTCTAATCCAACACATATCAGGCCATGACTTGTAACTGATCCTTCTTAGCACAATTCATCAATGTACTATCGAAATGCCTATTATCTAAAATATTGCAGAAACCTCCCTCGGGTCATGCTATGGTGAAAGTATTACGTGCTGTCATTGGACACCATCCAGAGACTAATCAGGACGCGCCATGTTACCAGTTTACTGTGTATCGTTACTATGTATCGTTGTGTATTGGGTGGTGTGGAACATGGCTTCTGGACGGTACGGTGACCGCACGTAATAATTTCTCCATGCTATGAGCGCTTATTTTTTATTGAATTGCTTTCGGTCCTTTTTAATCTGCCGAAGCTTGGGATGAACGAAGCAGCCATTGATGAGCTCCATTTTCATCACAGTGGAGATCTACAGGCATTGGCTTCCATCCTCCCAAGAGGGAGAGTGCCACCATCAGGACCAGTTAGTGGAGGAAACTGAAGAAGATTGGTTTCAGGGAAGTTTTGAAAGAACGAGTACAGTAAAAGCTACATATGATAATTCAATTCTGCAAGGGCAAGTCAATCTATAGAAGAAGTTTTGATGAGTTGATATCACTAGTTTGTTTAGAGGATTCTTGCAATATAAATCCTGAATCTATAAGGAATAGATAACACTCAAAATTATCTCATTTACATATTCAAAATAAAACTTTCCCATTTACTCATATAAGTCTTAAATTTTAAAATAGCATAAAAATAACACCATCACCACTTCCATCACAATATTATCATATAGTTTTTCACACTCTGCCAATTCTATTTCCCTTCGTTGAGATTAATTATTCTGTGCGGATGCCGAATGCCGTCCGGAGACCAACTGAATGTGCCACGCCATCCCTCGCTCGGTACCACCGCTCGGTACCTCTGATGTGGCGCATTCTAGTTGGTCTCCATATGATATTCTGTGTTCGATCTCCGCAAAGAATAATCTCTCTCATTGGCAACTTGGGAGGAGTCATTATTATGTTGGTGGCGGTGGAAACCTCTTCCTAGTGAGATTCCCTTGCGATTTTCTCGTGTTTGATGAGATTCATCACGACTTACTCTTCCTCGTCTAGAATTTAGTTAACTTCAAATTTATAATATTGATATTTGAATGTTAAGTAAATGAGATAATTTTGGTCTTTTGGGTGCTATATATGTAAATCCTTTTTTTTTTTTTTTTCATTTTTTAATGTATTAGAATATCATAGTGATTATTTTAACTAAGCATTTCCTTTTGGGTGCTGTATATGTAAATCTCTAATTTTGGCCTTTTGGTTGCATTTATAATTGATTGTCATATGGAAGAAGATTTTTTATCTGTCATAATGGAGAAGGGGAAGCCGAAAAAATAGGTGAGTTGATTTGGTTGAGTTTATGCATATGAAATCATTAATCACATGTAATGAGCTAAATAACCCAACAAGAAATCAAATCTTACAATTGACCTCAACGCACAGTAGAGAATCAATTTGCATGTCAGTAGTCAAATCATATCAGTAGCATGCACATAATTATGGGGCAATACAATAGAGAAATCAATAAATCAACACAGGTGTCAAATCGCTAAATCAATTGTCATATCAATACTACAATCAATAGAGCAATCGTATAAAACATCAACAAAGTGCATTGAACATTGAATTATAAATTTAATCATTATTTTCTTATTCAGCATGGTGCAATGTATGTTGTGTTTAATGACATGGTGATATTTAACATACACTAAATAGTTTTGATTGGTGAATTATCAAATTTGATTTTAAAAGAACTTGGTATTCATTCAATCACAATTATTTTAAAAAAATATTTTTAATTTAATCATGAGAGGATCTTTTTATTTGTTCAATTTCAACAGCCTCCCGCGCCCATTCTCCGTGAGGGGAGGTAGGGGAGGGCACTTGCCTTTTTGGATCCACTTAGTTGAACCAAATCAACTGCGAGGACTTAAGGGGAGCAAATCGACCCTGAAATTGTTCTTCCATATTTCCATTGCACGCGACCTGTTAATTAAGTGTTTTAATTTTATTTTATAAGATAATTTTTTATGCCCTTTAAAAATCTGACAGTCTTTCAGTGCCCCCTTCCCGCGAGGGGAGGACGCTTGCATAAGGCTATGGAAGATCGACGCAGTCGAACCTGGTCGCGTCGAGGAGCAGGATATAGCCGGCGATTACAGGTGGAAGACAAAAAACTTCGGCTAGCTGAATTCGATGGTAGCAAAGGTCGAGATCAAAAGAGATGTCGGCCTAGAAGAGGTAAGCCACACAGCTTTCTTTGGTTCGGTTCTCAAAGAGTGTGAGAGTGCTAATGCTTCGGGTTGAGGGTTTTAGAAATCATGAGTGACAGTTTGTGAGATTATGGGCGAAGTTATGCCGGTGGTTAGAGGTCTGCGGTCAATAGTACATATTATTTCGAACTCAAGATTTTATAGTCGAATGAAAATGTTAACGGTAAAAAATATAATGGTTTTTTCTTGTTATTATTTATATTTTTTAATGCAATTAATCCATTATGAATGTAAAATTGATATGGTTGTTAATTGAAAGAAAAAAAAAAAAATTTGCTTTGGATCTTGGGACGTGACAATCATATTGGGTCTGTAGTAGTCAAATGGTGGTGGTTCAACGGTAGTCTAAGGGCGATGACAATTGAGTAGTGGTTTGGCAATAGTGCTCCGGTGGAGTACGAAGATTTTATAAATCTCTAAGCTCTCTTAAATCTAATAACGGAATATATTTAATGAATAATTATATATAAAGATAACGATCTTTATATATAGTGGTTTGGCAATAGTGCTCCGGTGGTTTGGCAATAGTGCTCTGTTGCCAGATAACGATCTTTATGACCTCCATCACCTGCCCACTACGATTTTTCATACCTCTATCGCCCGCCATATAACAGTCATTCTGACCTCCATCATTTGTCGACTACAATCCTGCTGACCATCGTCAGCCGAAGACGGTCTTTCTGCCCTCCATCTCCCGCCGACAATGGTCCTGCTGACCAAACTAACATATCAATGCTGATTCTTTCAATTTCCACTGCTAATGCATTATATATTATGTATATTTGTTACATAAACCCAATGCCTTCGCTCCAATGAAGGGCCTCATTTGAAATCAACTGTAAAAACTAGTAGATTTATTCAAACTGGGCTAGACCCCGTGATTTTCCCCTCTGCAGGGTTTTACACATAAAAATATTTTAGTGTCTCTTATAAATGATGCACCATCTCTCTTATTTGATTGTGTACTAGATCTTTGTACAAAGTTAAGACGTTAAGCTTTATATTTCTCTATCGCCACGAATATTCCAAGACGTAACAATAGGCTTCATAAAGCCCTTTTGATTAGCTAATGAACCAATCTCAAACAATCATTATTTTAAATGAACCGATCTTGACCATTATCTCAAATGCTTGTATTGAGCTTTAACTTAAGCTCAAATAGGTTCTAAATAAATTAAAAAAAAAAAAAAAAAAGATCAAACAAGCTCATGCTCGAGCAAGCTCTTACTTAGTTGGCTCAATCATTTGCAACCCAACCTCCTAATGAAGGATAACTCGTCATTTTCACAAATATTCGTTAAAATTTAAGATGAATAATCTCCTCTATTTATCAACATGAATTATCTTTCTTTATTGACATTAAACTTAAGTCAAACTTCCAATTAAGATTTAGATATTTATAAAATTCAAATTGATATAGAGAGGAACTGATCCAAATTTAAAATTTATTCAATTTTTATATAGAGAGGAACTGATCACAATTTTGTTAATAATGAATTAGGCCAATCACATAATTCCCAAGTAAAAAAAAAAATTAAAATAACATTGATTAAAAATAATCTCTTAAAGATAGTATAGTTAAAAATTAACTTCAGTGATTAAAGTAAGTTAATATGTGATTAGAGTAAGCTTGTCAAAATCCTCCTTCCTCAGCATTGCCAAAGCATTACATCACATTCACACAACCCAACTTAGGTTTCGTTTGGGACGGCTTTTTTACTGCTTCTTAAAACGGAATTTTAGTACAAACCAGAACTCCGTTTTAAGAAGCATTAAAAAAACCGTCCCAAACGAAGCCTTACTGCTTAAAAAGCTGCTTTAAAAAGCTGTAAAAAAGTCATCCCAAACAAAACCTTAATCCTCCTTCCAGGTCTAAATAGTAAATACCAAAAGCCAATTATATACAAACCCCTCCTATTAAAAAAAAAAAAAAATTATTTCATCTTTTTCTTTCATATCAGAACAACAGAAAGCAGAAGATGGCACAACAGAAGACAAACATCCATATCTGATTCAACCATCTCTCCACCTGCATCTCCTCTCTTCTCAGCCTCAGACCCCCTCCAACTGCTTGTTGATAGGGGCTCGAATAGTACAATCCTCCGGCCATCCCCGCCCCCACCGGATGATTTCGAAACACCCACGGCAGCACCGCAACCACCATTTCCCCAAGCACACCCACGGTGGCCGAGCTCACCATGCGCGGCGGCGGCAATGATGAAGACAAGAGCTCATCTCCGTGGCCAAGATGAGGGTGGAGGTGACGGTGACGTTGGTGGTTGGGGGGCCGGCGAGGGATCGCCAGGGCTTGATGTTGCCTTTTGGCCGGCCTGCCGCGGCCGTAGAGAGGCACGAGGGAGTCGTCGGAGAGGGCGGCCTTGCATACCGGGCAAGACTGGGGAGGAATTCTACCTTCCATATGTAGCCATTTGTAGATGCACGGCCAGCAGTAGAGATGGCCGCAGAGGGTGACCACTGGATCCACTGCGAAGTCCAGGCAGATGTTGCAGTCGAAGCCGCCATTGTTGGCGGCAGAGGATTGTTGTGGAGCTGCGTCGCTGCTGAGCATTTTTAGTGGGAATTCATCCATCGTTGTATTTGTCTCCGTTTCTGAAGGCACAATCAATCCAAATGCTTTGAGCTGCTTTTGAGATGGGAGCAAGGCGAATGCTTAATAGAATCAGAGAAGACAGATCTTTATGATGTCATAAAGTGCAGGTTCAACCGAGAAACTAATAAATTAAAGCCAATCATAAAGAAGGTTGGATAGATTTGAACTCCAACACTAGAAAAATATGATTTTTATGAGAACTTATTAGGTGTGGACACCGGACGTAGAGAACCGTCCAGTTTTCTCTCTATCTATAGTCAAAGTGCAATCAAAGTGCAGTTACTATAGTAGTTGAACTTTGATTGTGCTTTCACTATACACAGAAAGAAAACCGGACAGTTCTCTCCATCCAGTATCCACATCTAATAACTTTGCCTATTTTTATAAGGTCATAAATTCAATTCATATATATATGCTAGATTTTTCACCCATTTATAAAAAGATTATAAGCACATTTTGATTTATTTAGCATTGTATGCCCAGAATGTGAATTTTGGATATATGCCAGTCACATGCTTCTTGGTCTTAGATAATGATTTTTTAGTAGTTTTGAGTTATTAAATGGTCAAGTTGTTAGTGGACCCCTTGCTTTCAAAGCTGCTAATTAAGAGGGTTTTCAAAGATGCTCATTAGAGGAGATATGTGGTCCATTTGAAATAACTTTTTTATTGCTTTCTAAAATATCTTTTTAATACAAAAAAAATTTAGAACTCAAATTTTTTTATACTAAAAAATTATTTTAGAAAACAAAAAAAAAAAAAAAAAAAAAAAAAAAAAAAAAAAAAATTGATACAAACAAAGTCATAATTAACCAGTCAAGATTGACTTTCAGAGAGATGAAAGTGGATCAAGTTGAGAACAAATAGGATGGATGCTGAGGAGGTCAATAGATGGGCCAAGAAAGCCATTGAAGCATGTTTCAACTAGTCATATTACAGAAAATTTGATTATCGAATGTGTTTCACATGTGAGGGAAATTATTATTTCATTAAACCCTTATTAAGATGATAACTACTCGCATCAGCATTAAATACCAATCTAAAGGGTAGGTATAATTGAAATGCACTCTTAATAATGGGAAATTACAGGCAGCCAGTTTTAGTCCCATCTCTATTAGAAGATTTTTAAAGCCCTGAGCTCAAGAAGAAGAAGAAGAACAGGATAAGGTTGCAATTATTTTATTATTTTGGTGGGAGGTTGAGTGCCGAAGGAAACGATTCAAGAAAACGACAAAGGTATACAATTACAGGCAATCCTAATGGTACGCACATGGCACCTGTAGTAAAGAACATAAATATCTTAAGCCAGAACGATCAGAGCTTGAGGTCCACTGACAGCAATATGATTTCCTTGTATGTCTTTGTTTTTTTAAACCATTAAATGAAACTTCAAACTCAAGATATTTTGGTAAGTTGTTAAAATTTTTAACCAACAGAATTTTCTTGTAAGATCGAATTCAAGACCTCTTGATCAACAATCAAAGCCTACAACAAATAGAATTTAGTATTTGTTTGGTTATCGCTTAACTTTTGTAAAAGATAGTTTTAAAAATGTTGGTGGAGCAATTGGTGTTTTCAAACAGAGAAGCATATATCAAGAAACTTCTCAAAACAGTAAAAAAATGAAGTTCTGCAAAAAACATTTCCACATAAGCGGTATATTCAAATAGCGACAAACGCTCTTTCCAAACAGAGAAGGAGAAAATAAGCCGTGTCAAACAAGGCCTTACTGGTAAGAATAGCGTGTTGGGCTTGGGCATATGTTTTATCATCTTGGAAAACAAAAATTTCAATAAAAACTAGAAAAGGTACTACATTTCCGGTAGTTTTGGTAGATGGAGACGGAATTGTGAGGGCCGATGTTCCTTTTAGAAGAGCAGAATCCAAGTATAGTGTTGAACAAGTAGGGGTAACTGTTGAATTCTATGGTGGCGAACTCAATGGAGTCATTTATAGTGATCCTGCTACTGTGAAAAAATATACTATGCGTGCCCAATTAGATGAAATATTTGAAATAGACCAGGGTACTTTGAAGTTCAATGGTGTTTTTCGTAGCAGTCCAAGGGGTTGGTTCACTTTTAGGCATGCTACATTTGCTTTGCTCTTTTTTTTTGGGACACATTTAGCACAGCGTCAGAACCTTGTTCAGAGATGTTTTTGCCGAGATTGATCCAGATTTGAATGCTCAAGTGGAATTTGGAGCATTCCACAAACTTGGAGATGAAAAGAAAAAGTTTTTTCTAAGCATAACTTATAAAATCGGCCATTGTTTAATTTATAAGAATAAGCAGATGCACCATAACTATATGAAATAGCTAGGTTAATAAGATCAATTAGCTTTCTTGCTCACACCCAATGATAATATGGAAATAACTCATACAAATTGATCACCTAAAAATTAGAACTATTATAGACAAACTCTACAACAGCAAGAACAAGATTTGAACTAATGCTATGATAAATCACTGAGCACCTAAGCAAGTATCCTAAGCTCATATTAACAACTAAGGTTTGACCATCAATGTTTGTGTGATGATAGGTTGTCATAGATAGAAATTTTTTCGCCAAGTTTTTTCTTTAGAATTTTTCAGAAATAGCTTACAAATCGCACATCAAGATTTGACATATAAACTATCGCACAAAATAAAATAGATGTTATATGAGACATATCAGACACTTATAAGATGGAATGAAGAACGTCGTCTACAAAAGCGAATAGGGATGCAAGCGAATTGAGCGTTCGACAAGTAGCTCGAGGCTCGACTCGATAAGAGCTCGTTCCTGATCGTTTAAAATTAGTTAGTTGAACAAGCTTGAACACTTTCGTAAATACTCAGATGTGTTAACAAACAAGCTTGAACAACAAGATTGAATAAATAAGTTTATCTACTATATATTTTCCTCTATACATGTTTAAAGCTTATGGGAAGTAATTAAAATAGCTCAAGCTCAAGTGGTGCTTCATAAAATTTTCATAATTTTTAGAATAGAGATCACATAGTTTAGTTAGGTCTGCAACCTTCATTAAAATGGTCATTAATTTCTTACGTAGAACCTACCTATTTGACTGTATTTTGATCTCAAACCTAATTATTTTTTTATGATTTCATTTCACTTTTATTAATAAAATATTTAGTATTGATAAAAAAAGGGTGGAATGCGAAGAGGATAAGGGAAGCCTATGAGAAAGTAGGAGATAAGATCATGGGAACCACGAATACAAAAAAACCAACAAATCGGCAAAAACAATGCCAGCCAATTCCCCATCAATGATGATGACGACCGCCGATGCCAATTGTTGAAGCATTTACAGATCCAAATAGAGTGGCGCTCCAGGCTGGCTAATCGAGAGTTTTCTCGTCATTGTCAACAATAATATAAATTCCAACGCATTAATCTATTAGATTTATTTTTTAGACATTTTAGCCAATCGAGACAAATACATACATCTCATACATAAGCTTCGAATTCAAAATCTTTTGAGTGAAAATCAAAGCTTCTAACCAATAAATAAACATGAACTGCATATCTATTAGATTTTTAATAAATTTTTTAAAAGGTTGTCCAGAGAACAAAATTAATCTATATATATATATATACTAAAAAACTACTTTAAGAAACACTAAGAGAGTTGTAGCAAATGAAACCTAAATATTGTCGATATTTTGGTTCAAAGATAGAAGATGGTTTGAAGCATGAATTAATTTTTGGTTCAGATCGAACTAGAATAGAGTCAAAAGAGTTTTTTTTTTTTGAATATTTAGGTCAATTAAGACAAATTCACACATACATTATATACACAAGACTCAAATCTAAGACCTATTGGTTAGTAGCTAAAGCCCCAATCATCAACCAAGTTGAATTGCGTAATCAGGGTTTAGATAAATGATTTCTAGATAACAACATATCAGTTTGGTTCGCCGACTTAAACGGAAGGCATGTAGGTGTTGGAGAAAGATCCGATGAAAATAAACATAGATAGTGCATAAGTGCATGATTGCAATTGACTGTAGATCAGTTGGTTCATCAAAACAGGAGAATCGGTATAATTGTTGACATTTTCTATTTCTCAACGAATTAATTTAATCATATAATGAATAAATTAAAGGAAAACCGCAAAACAAGATAAAACACGAAAAGGGAGATCGTGAATCCTCTCGCCAGTCATCACAAAGCTTCTTCTCAGACATGAATATCCATGAAACCCAGCAAATATAAAAATCATCCCAATAAAACAAGAATTTAAACTATAGGCAGATCAGATGCAGGGTTTTAAGTCGGAATGAAACCAAAGGAATATTGTTATTGGAGAGAGATCCGATGGTAGCAAATGATCAAGGAGAAAGTGGCTTTACAAACCCTAGCGACTCACAGCAACTCAGAAAACAGGGGAAAACAAAATTGAAGAACTGAGCTGAAAACCGGGATAAACTGATGGAAAAACCCGCTTGCCAGCCTTGCTAGTAAATAAATCATCCAAAGAGAATCTATTACCAAATTCGCATAGAACAAGCGTTCCTCGAATGGCGATGATGCTTCACAATCCAGAGCGGCGTGCTAATAAACTCCATGGAAACATAAATCTTTCAAGAAAGGAAAATAACTCACCGATCGGAAATGGTGAATGCGCTACATGGTTCGGTTGATCGAAGCGCGCAGCTTCCTTGCATGAGAAGAAGAGGTGGGCTCGAAAAGGGAATTTTCGAAGAAGGAGACGAACGAACGAGAATCTTTGAGGAGAAATTCTTGGGTCCGAATTTGATAATGGCTTATGTTGAAGAGTGCAGTTCTGAACCTAAGATTATCTCAACCAAAATCCTCATTTTACGCTTCAAAATACAACAAAATAGCAGTAATTCATATCAATAGATCTTCATTTTAAATATAAAAAAAATATGGAGTATATTCTTTCTCCAACTTAAAGAAATAAGAAAAAAAATATTGTAAGTTAACAATGTTACGTCAATATTGGCATCGCACTATTCACCTCGTGCAAAATGCTGCTAAATCTGGCTTTCGGTTGGAGCTCCACGACCACTGCAAATGCTCTTTTAGGGTTCAGTTGGAGATGCCCTAACAACGGATATTTGCGGTTCATTAGAACTATTATTTTATTTGATGTTATATTGTTAAGATTTTACTTTTAGAGGAAATTAATATATATTTTTTTAATATTTCGATCAATTTAGATAAATTCACATATATATGACATACACAAGATTCAGAATTTAAGACCTTTTGGTTGTTAGCCAAAGTCCCCAGTCAACATGACATAATTATGTGCGGAGTTTGAATATAAAGTGCGAGTGTACACAATATGTTCTGGGCTCCGCACAAAATAATTTCTCCAAATCAACATATGAAACATCATACTCCAAGTATTGGACACAAACCATCTGATGATTGAAGCAATTGTTAAGAGACTAACTAGGCTCATATTTTATATTTAATATAGCTTGAGAGTCCTTCAATGACTTTAGGTGCAGATGAATTGCATGATAAACTACTACTTGAATTGAGAAAAAGGAGAAAATCATTCGTAAAGGGAGACGAGATTATCATTGTAGCGGTGTCTCCTTGACGAGAAATTATTATGTGTGGATGTCGAATGCAGTACACCGTCCGGAGATCAACTAGAATTCGTCACGTCAGCAGTACCGAGCCACGGTACCGAGCGGGGTGACGTGACGCATTCTGATTGGTCTCTGGACGGCGTTCGACGTCCGCAGAGAATTATTTGCCCTCTTTGATGACGATGAATAGGAGCTGACATTTTCATTGTATCATTGATAATGAGGAGGGAGATTGTTGAGTTGAAAAGAGTGTCATGATCAATTGAGTCCAGCCTCCCTCCATAAGGAATTTTTATTAGATTCGGACACCTGACTTAGCTCTACATCCGGACGCTAATAAAATGTCGTCACATGCTCTTACTCTTTATTGTGCGGCCCGACGTCCCGACCCGGACCGGAACCCAATCTTGCTATGTATTAGTTGATTTGTACATACCATGGTATTGCTATGTTTTGCTCGGTATTGTTTAATAACGAGAAATACCATTGTGACAAGAGCAATACCTAGCAATACCGAGCAATACCTAGCAATACTGAGCAATGCTCGGTATGACAGAGCGGTATTTCTCGTTATTGCCAAATAATACCTAGCAATACCGAGCAATACCTAATAATACCGAGCAATACCTAGCAATACACGAACATGGCAATACCTGGTTTCCGTTCCGGGTCAGGTCGTCGAGCCGCGCGAAAAAAAGTAAGAACACGTGGCGTCATTTTATTGACGTCCGGATGTGGAGACCTAAAATCTAACACTTGCATGTTAAGACCCATTCAATTACCAATTTTCTAATTAAACATTATTTTTTTACCAGAGAGGGCAACAATATCGAATTTGCCATCATACATTTTCTATACACAACTATCGAAGCTCCGTCTCCGCCACTTTGTTCTTTCCATGCTTCACCTTTGCTTGCATTGGATTGATTTTTTTTTTTTTTTACAACTTAGAACTTTTTTTATATTTTGAAAATTATTTTTTAATAATAATTTGCAATCTATATTTTGAAATTTTGAGACAACATAAAAAATTAATTACTTGTTTTTACGTAACTATTTTTATCACGAAAGAAATACAAATTTGTCACAAATAAAGCCTATGATAGGATGTGAGAAGATGTGCGCGTGCAGCAATCGCCGAAGCTTTGACGGCATGCTTGTTGTGAACGGCACGCGACAAGCACAGCAGCTAAACTGCGATCTTAGTTAGGTAGAACATAGACCTGTTAATATTGGATCCGACCTGAAAACCCCGTCAGGGTTCTGAAAAAACCCATTTTGAAAAATCGGGTGGTTCGGGTTGACCCTGGAACAACTCGAAATGACCCGGAATGCACACAAAGTGATCCTGCCGCGTTCCGGCTGCCGCTGCCCGGTGCCAGCCTACCCGGCCGCTGTGTCCCGAGGCTGCCTGCCTGCCTCGCATCGCGTCCCGAGGACATCACGAGTAGCGTCGGCAACTCGCGTTCCGCACGGTCGCGGACCGCTGGCAATTCCGCGCGTCAGTGCGCCACGTCCGGCTTCCCGCGTCCGGCAGTTCCACGACGGCGCGACAATTCCAAGCTTCGGGCTAGTTCAGTCGCAATCGTCGTACGGCGTACGGTCGGCTGTAACACCGGAGCGTCGGGTCGGGCTGACCCGAACCCAAAGCGGGTCGAGCTCGTGTCCAAAAAATCGACCCGTTTGAAAAACGGGTCTGGTTGACCCGAACCCGAATAGCGCCGGATCAATTTCAGATTCGACCCGAACCCGACCCGTAACCCGAAATTGACAAGTCTAGTATAACATTTCCTTGACTATTACAGAGTATTAAAAGCTTTGAAATTCAAATAATTGATCGAATTTCCTTTCATCCGAACAAAACAGGGCAGGAATGCCATTTTTTAGTCAAATAAATTTGAATTAAAATCAACAGAATACTTAGATAAAGTTGAATTGTACTGGCTCAATGATCGATCGATATATACATATAGAACTAAGAATTTATCTTTAAATAATTAAAAAAAAACATTTGAAAATGGAATTTTTTTCTTGATCATAAATAACGAAAATCTTCATGAGCATAACATAATCTCAATCCATTTTTACTATCTTTAAATCCTCAATGAGTTTACCACACTACAACTAAAAGTTTCCTTTGAGAGGGCTTTCTTATTGCTTCTTAAAGCAGCTTATTAAATTTTTTGTACTAGAAACCTTCATAACACAGCTTTCTAATACAAAAATTAAAAATTTATACTAAAAATCTGCTTTAAGAAGCAAAAAGAAAGTCTTCCCAAACGTAGACATCTTTTTTACTACTTCTTAAAACGACTTTCTAACATAACATTTTTTATTTTTATACTACAAAGCAGTTTTAAGAAGCAGGAAGAAAACCGTCTCAAACGAATTGACAACTTTCTTGTTGCTTTCTAAAATGACTTTATAGTATAAAATTTTCTAATTCAATAAATTTTTGTACTAGAAAGTTATTTTAAAAACCAATAAAAAAAACCTATCCCAAACGAAACCGAAGTCTTCACTTGGTACAGTTTTTTTACTATTTTATAAAACAGCTTTATTTAAAAAAAAAAATCTTGAAAACATAAAAAAGACAATGGCAAAAAACTATCCCAAACAAAACCTAAATATAAGATTCATTTTCTTTTGAATCTACTGTTAATTTCTTTAATGGTCAATCTATAGCGACATTCGTATAATTTTTCAAAATAATAATTTGAAAATAAAACGTAGAGGCAACCTTCTCATCAACTCCCACTAAAATATTTAAAAGCTATCAAACAGCACTGTGAAATATATCAGAAAGTGCTCATGCTAACAACACCATTAAGGTTTCGTTTGGGATAGCTTTTTTACCGCTTCTTAAAGCAGCTTTTCAGTAAAAAAAATTAAAACTTTTGTACTAAAAAATCGCTCTAAAAAGCAATAAGAAAGTTGTCCCAAACGAAGATTGTAGACGGAGATAAGAAGAAGAGTATCACCAACCCCTTTGATATGTACAAGCAGACAAGAAAATCATCCATAGAAGAAAATTGTATTAAAATGTTGCACTTGGGGGATAAAAAGCAGAGCAGCTAATAATAATAGAAAAAGGACTTTGGAAATGCTCACCTCTACAGTCTATACAAACTTCTCAATGGAGGTAATCAATGTGCTCTCTGGAACAGCCCCAATGACAGCATCTTTCTTCTCCCCGTTCTTAAATATGATGATGGTAGGGATGCTTCGAATGCCATATTGGGTCGCTATTTCTGGGCTTTGATCTGTATTAAGCTTAAAGCAGTTCAACTTGCCTTCGTATGTCTTCGATAGCTTGGCAATGACGGGAAGAATCATGCGACAGGGCCCGCACCATGGTGCCCAAAACTCCACCATCACTGGCTTGTCGGAGTCCAAAATCAGTGATTGCCACGTATCTTTGGTCACATCAGGCACTGCAATAGCATCAGGATTCAGAACAGACAATGATGAAGCTTTTAAGGACTCGTTTGGTTCCCGACGTTTTTTTCGTTCTTAAACGGAGGAATTACGACAGAGAAGCATAATTTTTTTCTTCTCAGATCGGCAAAAATATGGAGGTATAACAAAAAGAATTTTGAAGAAGTTGTGTATACAATCAGTAAAATAATAATTTTTTCACCGATTGAAATCGGAGAGTAGAGAACTTATGGCCAGCCAAAATAAACCAAATGAGGCCTAAGTTTCATGAGAGTGTATAATCAAGGAGAGCATCTGCTAACGGGCTGTTTGGATTGGTGTATTTGGCAAGCAATAATATGAAGTGAATGAACTGTGAAGTAAAATAACTTAATAACTACATACCAAACGCCCAAACAATTAATTTTGCATATAAATGCCTTTGAACAACTTTTTCACTCAATCAAAGAGCCTTTAAAAGAAAAAATTATTCCGTGCGGACACCGAACGCCGTCCGGAGCCCAACCAGAATGCGCCACATCACCCCTTTGCTCGGTACCACGGATGTGGTTCTACCTGATTCGCTGGGTACCACAAATTTTCCAAAAAAAAAAACTTACAAAAAGAGAAATAAAAAGGAAGTATGCCAGAATTCTAATTTCAGTTCACTTCTGCACACAAACATGTGGTCACTTAGCCTTCAAGTTGGAGGCATTCGTTCATTTAATATTATAATAGTGCAAGAAATACAATCAAAATTTGAGAACCTCTAATTTGCTTATTTGCAGAGATGTATTTATTATTTGGTCTAGCTTTAAGTAATGAGATAGATATAAATCACCAAAATTATTATCCTATTCTAGGCAGCAAAGATATTAACATAGTTGTTTCTTTTAAAATTTCCTCTAAAAACTGAAGTAACATAATGAGGCATAAGAATCATAATGAAAAAAAGAGGCTCTTCATTGTTTCGGCATCAACTAATAGAATATGGTAGTCTTCATCAGTCTTATTATTTTTAGTAATTAAATTTTATCTATGATTTTCTTGCTAAATCCTTAGTTTCAGCAAGTAAATCAAATTCATTTAAAAATTTATATACACAAAACAAGTTTTCATAGACAACACTGCCATTTTAAGGTTTCAAGCTCATCTCTCAGATGCACGTAAATGTTGGCTGAGTTGAAAAATCAGGCATGATATTAGAAAGGAAAATTGTGATCTTCATGATTCTTCTTATTATTTTTGGTAATTAAATACTTAAACAATTTCTTACAAACTCCATAGTTTTAGCAAGTAAACCAAACTCATAAAAATTTCAATACATAAACAAGTTTTCATTGAAAACACCGCCATCACCCATTACTGAAAAAAAATAAGCTCCTATATTTCTAATAGGAAGTACTTGTAGATCTCAAGTATTTCATATCAATCTTTGGAAAACAGCGAGCTTTCTCTACCAAAATTCACACAAAACCATAAAAATAGTAGATAATTTGTATTATTTGATAGAAGGTTAATGGAAACTAACAAGATACAATTGATCCTCTATTCGAGAGAAGGATCGTCTCTCCCAAATATCTAAACGCCGCTAGAGCCCAAAGAAAACCTAAATCTAAGATATCTCAAATTTCAGCCAAATTCAAGATGACCTAACCCTAGGAAAACAAACTATTTAATGCATACAAATCAAAAGGAAATCCCTAAACAGTCCCTACATTCAGATTCCCTCCCAAAACCCTAAAAAATCCTTCCTAAAATGATCGTTTGGCGCTTGCGGTATGGTCGCAAGGAAAGAAGCGGAGGTTCCGCCTGGGCCGGTCCCGCGTGGACCGGCTGGACCGGTCTCACAATTTCTTTATTATCGACCGTCATACATCACTACACCCATTGAAGCCACATAGCCCCCTGCACAATTGACTCTGCCAATATTCTTTACAAATATCCTAGATAACCATCATCCCTCAATGTATAAATATCCAATTTTCTCAAGGAATGTACAAATTGCAAAATCTTTTGTAGCATATAAGTTCCTCAAAATAAAAACTATTTCCGTGTCCTCCCTAATTTGATAACACAATTATACTACAAATGCCTATCAACTGGTCAATCAACCAAGAAAAAATGAGATGATGGCAATTACAATTAACCATTTGAAAAACAAATCCCCTTAAAATCAACGTCATATCAATATTTGGTGATAAAAAAAAATTTCATCATCATCATAATCCTAATTCTCTGAGGCTTGCATCATCATCATTACACCTTTACTTCAATGTACCTTCCTTCTATTCCTAATATTTTATACGCTCAAACATAGTACCTTCCTATTGTTATTAATATTTTATATGCTCAAACAATTTCCCTATTATCCTATCCCCATCAAAACCAACTCTTTCTCATCAAATCAATTGATTCGAGCATCTTTTGAAACGAAAATATGATAGATAGATAATACATAATGAACAAAACCACAAAAGAAATTTTATTTATTTATTAAAAGCCAGAACACATTTGGATATTCCTATTTTCAAAACCAATAACATTCACACTAGCATGGGCGGACATGCACACGAGAGAGAGAGAGAGAGAGAGATCAGAGATTGACTACCTTCTTGTCAATAGATTTTTTTCATCTCCAAATTTACTTTCCATATGCTTACATCTTTGATCTTATCGAAATCAAAACAACGAATCGTTGTCTCTAGCATTGAAACAGTATAAGAATAAAAATTTTGTTGCTTTGGAGATATTCAGTCATGCAAGTTCATAATTTTTTTTAAATCGTCCAAATAGTGTAACATTGCATTTAAACAAGGCTAATGACAGTTCTAAAAAATAACTCTAAAATAGTCTTTTTACCCAGTCAGCAACACGTTTTCTTATGTGAGTGTCTAACTAAACAATCATAAATATTACTAAACTAGATTTTGAACCATCTCTTATAGGTTTGAACAACATCAACAATGCTTTATCTTTTTCTTTTTCGCAATATTTATAATAAAAATTTAAGAAAAAAAATATATTATTTTTCTATTGCTAGAATCAAATAACTCTCTCATATAAAAATATTATTTTCTTCCAGTCAAGCCATCCTTATATTGCCATTTTCCTACCTACCTCTTTCACATATATCATATATAATTATTGGTGTATCATTTTCTGTCTTGTAAAAGCTCAAAGTGCGGACTTTACAAATAAAGGATAAATACGAATAAGAATCATGCCAATGGTGCATGAATTCGTTGTATTGATTTGTGTGCCAACATGCTCGGTCCTTAAAAGTCAAATAAGGGCAATCAAGTTCAGCCCTACAAAAAATTTCTCCAAATATACATGATAGGAATAAAACCACACAACAAAAAACAAACAAGAAAAGAAAAGCAACAAAAAAATCAAGATTTAATGTGGAAAAACCCAAAATCGGGAAAACCCACAAAGCTAAACCACAGCAAGAAATCCACTATAAAAATGGAAGAAATTATACAGATCTCTCTTCTCACACTCTCTCAATATCTCTCTTCACTTCTCACACCGTTCTACACTTAAAACAACAAAGAGACACATTAGATGCAAACATTCGAATTAAATAAGAAAAACTGCTCATCCTGACTCGCAGCGATTTCGCATTATACCTACAATGCATCGGCACTAACTTCCCCGTCTCATAGTGCAGTGGCGTTTTGAACTATAGTGTTGTGCCATTGTGGCGCTAGGACTACAATACTACAATGATGTGTTCTCTGTCTCAAAGGGGTTCCACGGCGCCTTAGTGCTGGATTTATAGTGCTCAACTGTTAAAATTAAGGTTTGAGTTAATAGTACAACCTTAGATCAATAAAATCATATTCCACACAAAACTAATACACAAATGACAAATCAAATTTTACTCAATTGCTGATCCAATACCAATAAGCCAATACAACTCTGCTTGATCGAGCCTTTCACCCCCTATTATGGGCACAATCATTATAAATCATAAATTATGGGGAACCTAATTATAAATACTCCTCAAAAATAATTGCAAAAAAAATGAAGGAAACTTCTCACCCTTATGTGAAGCATGAATATTACATATCATAATAAAAGGTTTCAAGAGCCTTAAGTCAATTCCATAGATTGTACTCTCTTTTCACCTCTTCTTGTTGAGCCCACATCTAATTACTTTGGACTGCTAAGTTGATATCCACTATTGACAAGGGCTTCGAGCGAACGCTAGTGCATTGGCATACTAGGTTATTTTATTGGAAGCACAACATTAATGCTAATTTTTTTATGAATATCTAAAGATCAATTCATCATAGTCAATTTTCTTTAATTCAAGCAAATTGATGTGAAATTGCCAAGGGCGGTGGCTTATAGACTTAACATTTTTTGTGAGTTGTTGGCTTTATTTTGAGACGTTATGCATGAGTAGTGAAGTGGTTAATGTATTTATTGATTGTATTTCTAGTTGAACTTTTCCCTAGCCAGTATTTCCTTTTGGTGGTGGAAAAAAGATGCGGGATTCAAGTGATGGCAACAAGAGTTATCTATTTTTGGAGCTTATACAATTACTGTAGCCAGATTAATTGGTTGTTTTCAAGTGAATGAGTTCTCTGTTTGGGAGAGTTGTTTGATAGCATAAATAGGCATTATGTGCAATCGATTTATTTGTTTTGAAATAAAATTCACAGGCTATTACTTCTATTGTTTACGCTCCTTTTTGTTTGCAGTTGTACCTCACGGTTTTGAAGCTATCCGCATGCACAGATCCTGATAATCCTGTAGTTTTGTATGGCTTTTGGTTTCGTAGCCACTGATTTCTCTTCAAGATGCCAATTCCTAAAGCTTTGGCTGATTCATTCAACCAGCAGACATTACAAGTATTTCTCTTATGGACTGAGAATTGCAATTTTGTTTAGAATCCTTATATCCAATATTTATGTTAATTTATATTTAGAAGGCTGCAAATTTCAAGAATTAGAAATTTATAAATTATGCTAAAACATGCAATTTGAGAATTTTTTTCTAGAATAATTTTTTCTTTCCATTTTTTATTTTTTTCAGTGCAAATTAGATCGGTGAATCCTTTAAAGGCATTATATGCATGACAATCCATTTCAATGAAAATCATCCCCTTGTACAAGCATGAGGCATGAGGCAAGGTTTTTCTTTACTAGATAATGTCATTCAACATGCAATTTGAGAATTTTTTTCTAGAATAATTTTTTCTTTCCATTTTTTATTTTTTTCAGTGCAAATTAGATCGGTGAATCCTTTAAAGGCATTATATGCATGACAATCCATTTCAATGAAAATCATCCCCTTGTACAAGCATGAGGCATGAGGCAAGGTTTTTCTTTACTAGATAATGTCATTCATTATATATATATATATATATATATATATATATATATTATAACAGGCTGCAGCA
>NW_021319879.1:841679-886840 GCF_001605985.2 Dendrobium catenatum | reverse complement strand
ACAAGAGGTGGGGGAAGATTATATGGTGGGACTACACAGGCTGGATGCGATCAGATTGGAAGAGGGAGGGGATGTTCCTCCTTCCGTGCAGCCCTTGGTTCAGCAATACAGTAAGGATTTTCAGTCACCTCAAGGATGGCCACCTCCACCGGAACACGAGCATATCTCCACCTTGAGGACAAGGTGGATTTTTGGGAGGGGAGTATTGTTAGACCGGTTCACTGGACCGGTCCAGCCGGTCCAGGCGGGACCGGCTCAGGCACGTCCCGCTGGGATGCCGAGCGAGCCGCACGGCGTGCGGGAGCCAAATAGGAAAGAAATTTTGGGGAGTTAAGAAGGAAATTTGAATGTAGGGACTGTTTAGGGAATTCCTTTTGATTTGTATGCATTAAATAGTTGTTTTTTCTAGGGTTTGAGTATCTTGAATTTGGCTGAAATTTGAGATCTCGTAGATTTAGGTTTTCTTTGGGCTCTAGCGGCGTCTAGAGATTTGGGAGAGATCGATCCTCCTCTCGAATTGAGGATCAATTGTATCTTTGCTATTTTCCTTGCAACTACTAGTAAATACAAGTCCTGTCTCTGATTTTTCTGCAGTTTTTCCCTGCTTTCCTACTGTTTTTGGCTGTTTTTCTGCTGTGGACAGCAGTTTTACATTGGATCTACTTGGTTTTGGTGAGAAACACTTGGAAATCCAAGTGTTTCCTATCAGATAAGCAATATGTTTCATAAGGATAGATAGTCATAAGAATATATATGAATTGAGAGCCAAAGGTGCATGTAAAGAAGGGGTTGAATAGAGAACCAAAGGAGTAACAATTGAAGCATCCTGTAAAAGAGGCCAATAAGAAGAGTAAGTCATTGGAAAAAGTGATAGTTGTAGAAGAACAACTGGTATTCTTCAATTGACTAAACTCAAAGTAATATTTATTGGTAACAATTTGATCCACTGTCTTGAATAAATGAATGAATACTAGGAAGAAAATCATTCATCGGGTGTTTCTTTCAACTTTTTCGCCAACTAAAACTTCTGATTCATCAATCCTTTTCCACCAGTTTCTTTTCCTTGCTTCCATCTTGAATCTTCCTAATTTGTGGTTTATTAGTTCTTTAACAGTAAGTCAAATTGATTGATCTTGAATGTTGAACTCCTGTGCAATCAAAGCCAAACTATTTGAAAGGATTTACGTAAAGTTTGTAATATACTGAAAATCTACTACCGCTTTCCTTTAAAAAGAAGAGAGAAATCATTGAAGCTTTCATCAGTGTGTTCTGTAACCTAACTGATCATTCGTATATTCTACAACTATAAAATATCTAATAAAGAGGTTTATTTTTCTTATATAGTCTTTTTTTATATTTCCTTATGGAAAAACAAGAACGCAATAAATGAATAACCCCGTGCATTCGGTGCATGCAAACTTTTACAAGTCACAATAAACAGTGTCAAATAATCAGTTTAGTTCACTAAAAATCACAATAGCCAGGTATTGCCCCTTCATCTCATAATGGTGTTTGTGTTTGGAATTTGAAAAATAAGAAAGATTAACCCCAGCATGAAGGTTTTGATCAGAAAAGACACAATACATTTCGGTACCATAATTGCATTCAACAATACGTCAATAATATGCAGACCAGAGAGAGTAGTGTTGAAAAATAAAACTTAAGTTCCGGATGAGAGCACGTTAGGAATCTATAAAATACTGGCAGTAAACGCTCTGTATGATTGCAGTCACCATCAAAACTTGAGCGTAAAAGTTCATATAATCTTCTCTAAATTTTCTTAATCAAACAAACAAATAGATTAAATCTCAGAAAATATGTTATATACGATAGTCGGAGAATATCCCCAACTTAATTCAGCTCCCGCTAGCCATAACAAAAGATCAATAGATTATCAAACAAAAAGAACAGAAGATCTTACCCTCGACAGCCGTATTCTGAGCCTCGCAAACCACCGCTCCTCGGTGAGAAACCCTACCACTCGTCCGTCGCGCCGCCAAAGAAACCCTCAAAGAACGGCCTGCCACCCTTAGACCCTTGAACTCCGAAATGAGGGCTGCCGGTGGGTATCCAAGGGAGGCTGGAACAGCAGCAGCCATCGCACGAGGAGTAGACGACACCACAGAGCCCGGACGAGCGCGCGGAACCGAGAGCGATTCAAGCACAACAGCAGCCATAGCAGAACTAGGAAGAAATGCAAAAATCTCGGCTTCCGAACTGGGAAGGGTTGATCCCTGCTACGATTCTAACGGAGATGAAAGTATGACGGATGTGTAACCCTAGATTTGGAAGAGAAATTGTGGTGACGACGAGGGGAGCTCTACTCTCTCTATTCAGATGGGAACGGAGGACTGGCTGAGAGTGGATAAAGAAAGAGTACCACAGCCAAGTGAGCCCACAGGCCCCGGTTGTGTGGCGGTGACTAATTCTGTAGCCGCTGGCCCATTCCTCTGAATTTTTATTAGGTCTGGTGTCTTGATGGAGCTTTACGACCGGACTCGGGATTGCTATGTATTGGTTGATTTGTGCAGACCGGGGTATTGCTAGGTATTGCTCGATATTGTTCGGCAATAACGAGAAATATCATCCTATCAAGACCAATACCGAGCAATACCTCGATTTTGCTAGATATTGCTCGGTATTGCTCAGTATTGCTCAATATTGCTATGTATTAGTCTTGACAGAATGGTATTTCTCGTTATTGTCAAGCAATACCTAGCAATACTTAGCAATATCGAACAATCAAGCAATAATTGTTGGGTCGTCCGGCCGCACGTTAAAGAGTAAGAGCACGTAGCGACATGTTATTAGCCTCCGGATGTAGAGCTACGTCCGGTGTCCGAACCTAACAATTATTCCATTCCTCAAGAGTTGTAAAAACCTATGCAATAAAAATGAAGTTATTATTGAGGGAAAATTATTACATCCTACGTCCGGATTCACCGGCGAATCAGGACGAGTCACGTCACCCGGACCCCGGTGCATCCGGGTGGGTCCGTCCAAATTCGCCTCCGGACGGTTCGGACGCCTGACATAATAATTCGCCATTATTGAGGGGATGTTTTGTTCATTGTGTGCATCTCTCATAGCTTGAATAAGGGTTCATCTTAACTAGTTTGATTTCGAGCTTCTTTTTTAGTAAGTTCCCATGAGACGAGTATCTTCTTGGGTTGAGGCTTGCTTATGGGAGTTCCTCATTTCAACTTATATTGGTTGTGTGCTCTTTTGGTCGAGCTCCTCTTAAGAGAACTTCATAGGTGAATGCTTACCATTGTTAGATCTTGTTGGGGAGGGTTCCCTTATATGCAAGGAACATCTTGGATAAGCGCATAAATTTGATTGATTCCTATAAATTCACTGAAACTTTATATTGGGGTGTCTAATCATAATTTCAATTGACCTAATAATTAAATAGCACATAATATATAATTAATATGCGTAAAAAAAAATGTATACAAGCCCACATTAAAAATCTCCATTTCAACATAAATAGTATATACTAATTAATTAATTATCTCAAAATAAATGAACTATTTTATAACTAGTCATTCTGAATACAGAACTCTTGAGACCATCTCCAATCGTTCGGCAAACAACCGAATGGAGGCCCTCAAACGTCGCAACCGAACGCCTTTTCCTCTGTCATTTGATCGTGGATGAACAGTGCGACGCCAATATTGGTGTCGCACTGTTCATCTGCGCCATTTTTTTGTCTCTACCGACTACAACCCTTCCTACTTCTGTAGCCTATTACGGTCTTTCCGACCTTTGTTCTATCGACTATGATCCTGCCAACCAAATAAATATGTCTATATTGATGTGCTGTATATTATGTACATTTGTGACATCAAGTCAAGATCTTCTCCTAGGGAAGGGCCTCATTTGTAATCAACTGTAAATACTAGTTGATTCATTCAAATTGAGCCAGGCCCCGTGGTTTTTCCCCTTTTCTAGGGGTTTCCATGTAAAAACTCTAGTGTCTCTTATGAACGCTACACCCTCTCTTTTTCTTCTTGTGTTATGGATCTTCGCACAAAGCTATGACATTACATTTTATATTTCTCTACCGCTGCGAATATTCTAGGACACAACAATGTTAAAAAAATTCACTATGTTTCATAAGAATAGAAATTCATCACACTCAAGGAACTAGCATCTAGCTCCAAAGAAGTTGATAATATAATCAATTACTTAGTAATTCATAGGCATAATATAAAAAATCATCATTAAATACTCATCACTCAATGATTCCTACAAATGAAATTTTTTTTATTAATTCATTATTCTCTCTCATTTAAAAGTCAAATCAATAACTTCTATTTATTAAAATTTTATTAATTTACGCAATGATTATAGTAACCTATCATCACTGATGCATAGTAATTTTCGAAAGGTAACATAGCAATAACATATTTAGGTTGAAAAATATATTTAATCAGATTCTCATCAATGCTCCCAACAAAATAAAAGGACGAAAACGCTCAACGGTCGCAAAAAAATATACATGTTGAATGCTCCCCATGACCTCCATCATAGGCAATATATCGTAGCAATATATCATATATGATCCATGGTAATTCTTGAAAGGCATCGTAACAATACATAATTGGTTGAACAAAATATTTAAGCAGGCTCTCATCATTGCTCCTAACAAAATAAAAAGACAACAAATTCTCAATAGTTGCAAAAAAAAATAATAATAATAATCTTGGCCTGTTGGTTGGGAGATTAAGCTACCAACTAAAATGTCTTGAATTCGAGTCTTGTGTATATGATGCATGTGTGAGTCTGTATTAAGTGGCTTAAATGTCCAAGAAAAAAAAGGCTAATGTAATTAGATGGAGCATGGGCATGACGACCAAACAAGTAAAGTGGATGTGACCACACAACAATAATATTATTGTAGAACCATAAGAATCATAAACAAAATTCTCTTCCATCATAATTATATAACACTAGAATATTCTGACAACACTAAAATATTTTAAGAAGAATATTTAAACGATAAATTTGTATTAAAATTACTATAGCACATTATATTTGATATATCATCAAAAAATTATCTTGATTGAGCACGAATCTTTAGGGAAAAATCTAGTTGGAAACTTCAAAAATTAAAACTGGGATCATTTGAACTCCGATTTAAGCAAAATTATAGTCCAACTGATCGTCTCGGAAATACGAACTCAACGACACCAAATTCAACTCAATCCGAGCTCAAATGAGTCCAAATCAAGGACTTGAAGCGCTGTTGGAGGGTTCGAACCACAATTTGGATTACCAAACGGTTTCCAAATTTGACATGCTTATAGTCGAATCGAGCAGCTCGACGAGACCAATCCAACAATCCCAAGATCGTCGAATTACAATATCATTAAGACCTTCAAATGTCTGATAAACGGTCCACAATTAAAGGATTTAATATCGGCCGTTCATCCAAACCACTCCACATTTGCTCTTATGCTCTCATCTATTTACAAGTCATGCCACTCCATTAATCTATAAATAGACCCGTCATTTATCTTGAGAGGGGACCCAAGCAAGAAAGAAGCAAGAAGAACAAGAAGAGAAGAGAAGAAGGATAAGAGGGAAGAAACCCCTCCTCGACCACTGCCGGAATTCTGCGCGACCTCCAAGTGACACCGAAATTCCGCCCGAACTCCAAGTAACGTCAGGGTTTCACTCGAACTCCAAGTGACGCCGGTGTTTTTGCCCGAATACCATCTAAAGCCGGAGTTCTATTCGGTCACCAATTGATGTCGGATTTCTACACGACGACAGACCTTCGCTCGTCGCCAGTTTTCTACCTGACACTGGACTTCTGCCTGTTGTCAGATTTTCACCGAATAATTATCCAATGTGAGATTTCTATCCATAGCTAAACTTCTACCTGACGCCGTCCTTCTAATCTCCGTCGTCAGACAACAGTCCTTCCGACCACCGAATACACTCATTCCGACCAAACAAACGCATAAACAGTGATTCTTTGTATTCTCATCATGTAATGTACTCTATAAGATGTACATCAAGTTAAGATCTTCCCCCAAGGAAGGGCCTCATTTGTAATCAACTGCAATATTAGTGGATTCATTCAAACTGAGTTAGGCACTGTGGTTTTTTCTCTTTCCAGATTTTCCATATAAAAATCTTGATGTCTCATATGAATGCTACACTCTCTTTCTTATCTGATTGCTTGCTGGATTTTCGTACAACATAAAGAAGCTAAATTTTATATTCTCTACCGCCGCGAATACCCCAATATGCAACAATATTATATATAATATTAATTTTATATAAATTTGGAATTTATGAAGTGTATATTTTCTGATAATTTGATTATTATCCTTAAATTCTCTTAAAAAAAAGGTTCGTAAGAAA
Organism: Dendrobium catenatum; assembly: GCF_001605985.2. NCBI lineage: Eukaryota > Viridiplantae > Streptophyta > Magnoliopsida > Asparagales > Orchidaceae > Dendrobium > Dendrobium catenatum. The sequence goes on along the minus strand of NW_021319879.1, from coordinate 880,462 downwards.
GACTTTTATGATAAATTCATGAGATATTGAAACGAAAGCGATAAGATTAAAGAATTTTGGAGCGTGAAGTCACAAAGAACTGAAGAATTCCATGTGAGAGTCCTATAGGAACGCTCGCATAGAAGGAATGACGTGTTTTTCTCCATTTCCACGTCGCATCACACGACGATTAAAATCTCGAACACGTGTTTATTTAAATAAATTTAATTGAATTATTACGAGAACTTAAATTCTATCCAATTAATTTGAGTCGCCCATAGAATAAATTTATTCAAATTTAAAGATGATAAAATCTCAAATTAATTGAATCGATCATATTAGGAAGACCAACAAGAGATAATTATGACTCTAGTTTCGTTTGGAACGGCTTTCTTAATGCTTCTTAAAGCAGATTTTTAGTACAAAATTTTAATTTTTGTATTAAAAAAATACTTTAAGAAGCAATAAAAAAAACATTCCAAACAAAATCTCAGTATTTAATGCTAAGATGATGAACTCACGAAGGACACAGATAAAGTCATCTAGCAATTGAGGCTATTTGGCTAAAAAAAATTTTAATGACCAGCACAAAGTTTGTATTAGATGATTAGGGATTTTCGTCAAAGAACATGATGTGGGCAGTCACTATCAATTCAAAACTCGCATGAAGTTACCGACTAAGTTGGCTATATGTCTAACTCAAAGCTGCACCGAGTTCAATCTATATATTATATTTATTATTATACTAAGTAGCAATTTTCTAATATTGATCTTGATTCTTCGCTTGTAAATAAGGGGGGTCATTGGTCGATCATGGGTATGCAAAAAAATTGCAAATGCCTTGAGTTCTCCCAAGAAAATCTAGAATTCAGCAAAAAATCTCTTTCTCTCTGGCTAAATTGCTTTTGTGTAAATCAGCACGACACATCTTTTGTCCAATGAGATTCAATCAAATTATGTGTTGAAAACCCTAAGAGAATCAACTAGAACAAATTATGTTTTTTAACCAACTCACTTTTCAAGCATGATTCATTTCTCTAATAAAGTTTTGGTATTCCACAAATAAATTTGAATCCAACATCTATTTTAGAGTTTATTTGGAACAACTTTTTCACTTCATTACTTTTTAGATAATAATCACAGTTTTATTTGGCTACTGATTTTTAGAAATGTTTATAGTATAAAGATTTTTTTTTTTTGCAAGCAGAGTAGCTACGTTACTTTCTTCACATAAACTTCACAATCAATTTTAGAAAAAACTGTAGTTGTCCCAAATAGACCATGTGTGTAAAGAGCATGGATAATACTGATGATTAATAATCAGAACATTAATCATCATGAAGATTGAGATAGTTTCTCATACAACGAGTAGCCTAATGATTACATTAGTTTTAAATAGTTGCAAAATACAAAGGAATATATGGCAAGGATTATCTAAGGGATATTCAAGCGCTTTTTGCTAGTTTCTCATTTTCTGATCCCCTTAAAGCCCTTGAATTGACCGTCTCTCTCGGGCACCAACGAAGCCAAACTCTTAAGAGTTATTATTTTGCTTCATTCGAAGGTGATGAACATTATCTCCCCAATGAGAGTATCATGGAAATTCCTATCCCTCTTTAACCAATAAAGTGTTAGGCTTAATCTAGGTACCCATTTCTATTTAAATTGTAGACACTAAACCAACAAAAAAAAAATTCAAGGTTTTACTACTTTGCTCTTATATAGAAAAGTAGAATTGACCATATCTTTTGCTCTGAGTATACAATTCTTTCATCGTCCACTAGAAAGTATTATCAATTTGTGTGATTTTAAAAGCATTTCATTACTATTTTATAGTGCCTAGACCCCATGACCATGAGTCTCTTTTGAACATAAGGCAAGAGTCAAGGGAGTCTCTTTAATATTTCTTTCATTTGGTTCTAATACGAGAAGTTGGTCACTCAGCACATACTACTATCACTAAGTTAGTGCTCATTCATAATATCCTAAAAAGGTCTTTCTATCACACACTCAACTTGCAACTACGAAAGACATTGACTAAAAGGATGGAGCTTACCAATAACTCTATTAATGCAAAAGAGTACAATCTCAAGAATTTAATGTACATGCGTCATCATTCTATAACTATAAGGAATTCTCGATGGCATCCCCAAAATGAACTAAATAAATTACGACATTAATAAGATAAACTAATGAATAATCTATATCACTAGCAAAACATTACCTAGGGTTCCACTTCAACAACTAAGAAGGGGCGCGCTTTATAATTATAAATCCTAAAAAGGGGAGATGTCACCTTGACATTTGAGTCATTCATCATACACACCACTCTATATGTCACTTGTGGATATTATAGACGTCATTGGCAAAAAGGAGTATTTTTTCCACCAACATTTATATGCATAATGTTATTAATTTGTAACCCATCAGATTATTATTCTTTTTATAATGATGTCAATCTCAACATAAAGAATAATCATCACTTCCATGCCCTTATCAAAGAACTTACCAATGCCAAAACTCTTAAATAATTCATTACTTTAATATGATATAAACATAATAAGATGCCCATGGAAGAAGATAAAAATAAACATGGGAAAACATAGTAAATTCATATTATAAGCATAGTCATATATAGCAATTCTTGGCGTGAAGTGTTATGCCATGCAAGCCTAAAACAACTCAGATCACGATAGGCTCTATGATGCCCTTGAATTTAAATTGAAAAAATTTCATCTTTTATCTAATCTATCAAAGCTTTTATAAGATCAACAATATAAATAAGTCCATTGGAAATAAATCTATAAATTATATACATCCAAATCTATCACTATATTTAATCAACAAAATCTAATTTATAATATTCAGGAGATTACTTATAACATTAATCTATCTCGACAAGCTCCTAGCTACAAAAGAATAAATTAAAACATAAAAATCAAAAGAAAAACATGAAAATCCTGTAAGCTCACCTTATAGGGTCCTGATCCCTTCTCTGACTTGAAATAAAAAAAAATTCATATAATGAATATATAACCCAACAAGCAACCAAAACCCATCACTGTATTCAATGCAAGGTCTCAAGAATAAATATGCATGCTCAACTCAATCATTATAAAATTATAGGTCATGAGTAAGAAATCAATAATTAATATCAATATATCGAGAAATTAATAGGTTCACTAGAAAAAAGCTTATCAAGAAGCATATGAATATGTGAATATATAAGAAAATCAATTATAAGCTATAAAATAATATCAGGTGTCGTACAATAACACATACATCAATTATCTATCAATTTTAGTCATGCCAATGATTCCATCATATGTTCCTATCAATGATGTGTCATAAGTACCCATCTATCAATATGCCATACTAGTGTACTATATCAATATGCCTATCAATATCAATAAGTGTATATATCATATGTTATGTCATACTGCATCAATTTGTATGCTAATTTTATCAGTTCTATCAATCAATCAATTTACGTGTTATCATGTAAATGAAGTCATGAATGTGATTATAAATAGTAAGAAGGACATCTAGCTTTAATATGATATTTTACTTCTTTCATCTGTCATCCATGAGTCTTACCAATTATTTATTATATCATTATATCATCATCATACATCATCATTCTGACGACTTTCAATAATCTATAAAGAATCTCACCCTCTGGTCATTGGCATAATTCAGTCAATTAATTACAGCCTAACATCTAGGATTACACCACAAATATTTTATTTTAAGGAAAGCCCTTCAACCACCCTTATGCATAGGGCATTATGTTTTAAGAATCAACCTATATTAACTAAAGCAAAATTTAATATTTAAAACTCTAAAATATTATTTAGTTAGGGAAGTTCTTACGCTTTTATGCCCTTTTACTATAAGTTAATAAGCAAAGGATAGAGAATGAGTTATATTACCTTAATTGACATCTCAATCAAGCTAAAATGAAGTACCCACAAATTGAAAGCATTATCTTCCCCTAATCTTTGTTATGTCTTAGATATTATATATGTTTTATTTGAGACATTTTTCTTACTGGCTTCTAAAATAAATTTTTAGTACAAAAAACGTCCAATGCTTGTTTTGTGGTGCAAGAAAGACTAAACATCAAAATTTAGAGAGTTATTCAACCCTTTAAACATTGAAATGATATTCACTTGTAGACAATTTTCTTACTGTTTTCTAAAATAGCTTTTCATTGTCAAAATTTTTAATTCAAAAAATTTTCATACTAAAAAGCTACTTTAAAAAGTAATAAGAAAACTGTTCCAATCAAAGCCTAAAAGACCTCTAATCCTTTCTCTCTTTTTTTTTTCCTTATTAAAATAAAATTATATATATCAAAATTGATTGTTAAAACAAAATTTTAAAATAGCGGTGAAAAAGCTTCTTTCGAACACACATTATTTTTATTAACTGCTTTCCTTATTATGAAAACAGTCTAAAAGCTATTCCAAACAAAACCAAATCTCTATACAACTTTATCTCACACGAAGAAACTCTATTTGTTCGATGATCTAATTTGCTAATTATGAGGAAGTTGGCATATTGATGAAGAATAAGTTCTTAAACAATGCCCATCTTTTCTCTTGTGCTATATTGATAAGAAAACACTACACTCATTGTTTAGATTCTCTATAAATTGATATTTCATCAATTATTTGTATTTAGTTTTTAAGCCAACAAATTAAATTTGTATCAAAATTTATCTAATTTTTTATATGACGATCTTTAAAATTCTTAAAAATGCTTTAAAATGAGTGCAATATAAATTATTTATATATTGTACTCATTATAAAGTAGATCCATTGGTTCTAAAATTTATTTGTATTGTATTTTGATCGGAATATCCTGACATAATTTTTTTCTTTAAAAAATGTTATATGTCAATATATACAATAATTTATAAAAAGATAAATTATTTCTCTAATTACATAATTTTAAATTTAAAAAAAAATCAACAGATATGGCTATAAGATGTGACACATATTTCACCTAATTAAATATCTTAAATTGCACTACTTTAAATATAATTTTTTTTGGGAAGATACTTTAAATATAAATTTATTTGAGATATTTCATTACCAAATTTGGTAAATTAAATATCAAATGTGTCCCCTTCTTGGTCTGAACCCACCACTCATTAGCTCTCAAGCATAATTAAAATTAGGTTAGAAAATATTGATTAAAATATAAATATGATAAATTCAAATGTTTTTCCAAAATAAATGTATTAATTAATTAATTAATTATTGTATTAATTAAAAAAACTAAATAATGAAAAATGTTATAAAAATGACATAATAATAATCAAATTATAATATATGATTTTTATTTGAAAAAAAAATCATTAAAAAAATTTAAGATTTTATAAAGTTATTATTTGCAAATAAATAATGTCCAAAGAGAGAGAATTTTAATGCCTAATTATAAATGATGATCTATAATCTAAGCTTGTTAGCTCATTGAGTTCAGCTCATGAATAATTCATTATAATATATTTTAAGTGCATTTTATATCAATATTTTTTAAATGAGTCAGCTCAAGAGCTAACGACTCAAGCTTAGTTTGTTAGCTCATTGAGTTCAGCTCATGAATCATTTGTTGAGTCAAGCTAGAACCGACTTATGAGTCAGCCTGACTCACTTACACGGTTACACCTATAATTACATACATCAAAATTGTGACTTAACACTCACAAATTCTAAAATAAATATGATTATTATAAATCATAATTTTTTAAATTTTAATTCATATTATTGTGAATTAAAATCATTCTCTTATTGACTTAAGAAAAAAAAATAAAAAACTTCATATCATATAATTGAGAGGTTTTTCTATGAGATAATATAAATAAAGTTGTGGATGGCCCAAAATAGTTAAAGATTTGTTAAGCCAATTATGCATCTTCTAATCACCATTCACGTGGCCTATCTCTTGGGCCGTTAACTCCCGTGAGGCCCATCTTCCAACAGATCCACCCAATCCAACCATCCAACTCTTTCCACGTGTCATCATATAATAGATCGGTACCGTTCTCGACGTCATTTCAGTTTTAAAGCTGTACCCAATCATCGATCCGTCGGATTACGATCGAACGGCTTACACGATCTGTTACATAGGCGCTCTCCTACGTCTCCCTACGCTTCTCGTATCTCGTATCGCGCGAGATGTTCATTTTGCGCGTTAAGATATTCGAGATGGTACGTTCACCGCGATTTTAGCTCGAAATAGCGTGATTTTCTCTTGAATATATCGCATGTGAGTACTCCTATATAATGCCGAAACCCTACTTTGTTTTTTCTGTCCCTCGTTCTTTAGCTATTGCGAATTCGAAGAAGCGAAGCGATTAATGGCGTTGGGGAGAAGAATAGCTCACCGATTCCTCGATGGGGCGAAGGGCTACGCTGGGCAGATTAGATCCGGCGCCGGCGATGTTGGGAAGGCAGCGCGAGGCTCTGTTTTCCGTGGGGTTTGTCCTGACTCCGGCGACCGTTGGATACAGTGTCGGCCCGTTTTCCAGGCGGCGGTGCCGCCTGACAGGATATCGATGCCTTTTGGTTTGAATCTTTTTGATCGGATATGGGGGCAGAATGGTGATCGTTTGAGGCGGGAGATGGTGGCTTCACCGCCGCTGCTGTCGCCGACTGCTGGTGAGGAGGAAGAGGAGAAACGGGCTGCAATGGGAATGACGGTGAAGGAGGTAAGGAAAGTGCTTAAGGCGTCGCAGATGGAGGTGGTGAGGTCGAGGTTGAGGGCGATTCCGAAGAGCTTTGTGGCTACATCGGAGTTCTTGCGAATCTGTTGCGAGGTTTCGGGGGAGGAAAAGGGACCGGAGCTTGCGCGGTCTCTGGATGAGTCCGCGGCGGTAATTGTTATCGGAAACGTCGTTTTTGTCAGGCCCGATCAGGTAAAGAGTGAAATCCCTTTTCTTAAATTTATTAATTAATTAAATTTTTGGTAGTGAATGCTTACTTTTAAGGCGATATTGATTGAGAACTTTTCATTTTGGCGTAGTTAAAATTTCCGTTCAGGATCGCTGAGATCTGATCATGTTTTCCCCCTTTTTCTTCTTTCCATGATTTTCTCTCTACAGGAATTAAAGTTAAGGAAGGGTTCCGTGTTTGAAAATGATAGCCAAGGATGAAGAGACCTCAGACCAGTTAGCGACACCCTTTCCCCAATCGCTACTATTCTCCTTCAAAATCTAACAAATCAATATAGATTTATAAAACTTTAATTATTCTATCATCATTTTTATCGAATTTGGTATCTTCGCGCTTCTTCTCTTCTATTACAAATTTATATTACCTTTCACCAATTTTGAACCTGCAAGAAGCCCCTGGACAAAGTCGTGGGAGCAGACCTTTCTCTATGTTTGTAGGTTTACTAGGCGGGAAAAATTATTAATTTTCCTATTAGAATGATATCAATCCGCAATTTAAATATTTGGAAACTCCAATTTTGTACTGATTTGATTTTATTGGCTTATTAAAGATCTGCACAAATGTGTTAAATTTTTAATTATATGATTATTTCTATATATATATTAATGATAGTAAATATCAATAACATTTTAGCTAATTATCTTGGAAATTAATTGTCCTGTTTGCTAATCTAAGACCTTTGCCTTCTTAGGAATGAGGATTATATTAATACGAATTATGGTTCTATCAAAGTGATAAGCCGAATCATGTTGCAACATCTGATCTATAGAACCCTTTTAATGATAAAAGATTTCAATTTGTCTGATGGCGCCTACATCTTTCAACTTTATTTATATATTATGTTTAATTAATTTATTAAACAAGCTTGTAATGCCCATTATGTCAGAAAGATCTAAACTTCAGTGGGTGACTTAGCTATCGTCCACCGACTTATAGATAATCGTAAGAGTAATCAGATTACGATGGCATGATTATAAAATATCATTTCCATTTGTTAAGAACTTGTCATAGTTGTGCAGAAGATTTACATATTTAGGCTTTGTTTGGAACCGCTTCAGCTTTTTAATACAAAAATTAATTTTTTTTTACTAAAAATATGTTTTTAGAAGCAACAAGAAAGTCGTCCCAAATAAAACTTTAGTAGTCAAAATATAACATAGTGGATGATAATAGTTTAAGCACAAATTTGTCTTTTTTTTTTCTTTCAGAAGGTTTATTGGCTGATATCAAAGGCTTTTGCTAGTGACTGCAATTTATTCTGATTTGTTTAGCTTTCTCTTCTCAATTTCTTTGAAATTATTTGATTGGTTGTTCAAAATCTTTGTTATGCAATGCAGTCTTCTATTGTAAGAACATAAAAAAATAAAGTTTATTGCTGTTAACTTTGCAACAAAACAAACAAACTTTATTTTTTGGCTTATTTGCATTTTTCCAATTAGAATCATAAACACTGAAGTGTTCTTTTTTGTTTCTTTCCTTACTTGTATGGTTGAACTATGCCAAATAGTTTTCTTTTCGCTCTGCAACTTCTTATTCCTTTAATATTATGCAAGTAGTTTTCTTAAGAAGACTGCAAGTATGTTTCTTTTCAAGATATCCTTACATTTCTTGGCTTTGTAAGTGCTTTTACTTTCTGTTACGCCGGGTCTGTCTGAACCAGCCCGCTGGCCGGTCCAACAGGCTCTTCCCCTTGCCCGCCGAATATGATGGGCCCCACCCATCATGAGTAAATTCAAAATTGTTTAGAGGGGGGCGGATAGAGCTTTGGGAGGGAAATTAGATTAGGAAAGTTTTTGTATTAAAGTGCATGAGGGGATTAGGGAGAGGTTATGTTTTGATTGATTGAAATTAGGGTTTTTGGAGGCTTGTGCTCTAGACAATCTTGTCTAGAGATTTAGGAGAGACGATCCTCCTCTCGAATTGAGGATCTCTTATATCTTTACTTTGTTCTTGTTTCTTTTTTATTGTTATAAGATTTGCTATCGTTTGTTTGTTCTTCCACCACGATTCTTTCGTTTTCTCTCTGTTTTTACTAATTATTGATTAGTTTTGATTGCGAACTCAAGTATTTCCTATCACTCTCTGTTGATTTGATTAAAAGCGCAGTTCTCCAACTTTTCTCTCTTTTTGGTTCTTCTGAACACTCTCATGTATTCAGCAATTTGAGACACCCAATCTCTTTTTCCTCTGCTTAGTCTTCCTATCCTACAGGTAGCAAAAGCAATCGAGCGCACAATCCCCCTTGCTCTCTCCCCTCTAACTGACCGAATGAAGGAGGAGCTAAGAAAGCTGGAACAGCAGAAGGCGACGATCGACAAGCTCGCAGAGGCCAAAACAAGAAGGGAATTATGGTTTGGCCTAGCTTTCCTGGCCGCTCAAACCGCCGGGTTCATGAGGCTAACGTTCTGGGAGCTTTCATGGGACGTCATGGAACCCATCTGCTTCTACGTCACTTCCATGTACTTCATGGCCGGCTACGTCTTCTTCCTGAGGACTTCCACAGAACCTTCCTTCGAAGGTTTCTTCAAGAGTCGCTTTGCCACCAAGCAGAAGCGGCTCATGAAGGCACGCAATTTTGATCTCGGCAGGTTTAATGAACTCAAGGAAGCCTGTCGTTCAAGCGAGGCGCCTTCAGAAATGGAGCTGGTGGCTTCTTCTTCCTGTAAGTAATTACCCTTTCTCTTCTGCAAAGAAGGGAAGCCGAGTATTCTTTTTGATCTGCGGATTGTTTTCTGTTACCGGAGTTCAACCAATTAGGCCTGCATTGGCTGAAATAGGAGGAGCAATTTTTTGTATTGATCATCTTATTATCTACCATTAGAACTATAGAGTATGAAGTTGGGGAAATTTGAAGGAACGATGTAGTAGATATAGGCATTTTTCCTTAAAAAGAAACACTGTTACAGTACTTTTTTTTTAAATTAAAAGTATTATTGCGGCGATTATCACTGTTATATTATGGTGGTTTTTTTTTTGTTCAAGCATTACAGTGAATTTATTAGTGGATATTTTCAATTATTGTATCAGTTCTTTTTTGTGCGATCAAAAAGAGCAATCTCAATGGGCTTTGGCCCCAAATTTTCCCCAAAAAAAAAAAAAAAAAAAAGAGAGCAATCTTCCTTTTTCTTGGAATTGTAAGTATTGGAAGTGTCAAAAATTGATGCGACTTGAAACTTGAACTGAAAAAATTCGCACCATGATTATATGAGTTGGGTTTGGGTTTGGTAATTTGACTTGCTTATAAATTCAGGTCGGTTTCGGTTTGACTTGGAAACTCGAAAATAACCCGAAATGACTCGGTTTACACACACCTGACGGCCAACTCAGTGACCCGCACCCTCATCTCGTGAACACCTGCACCACGCTAGCGTCCAAGGGCCAGACCTGCTCGATCACTTGCGGTCAGACCCCCTCCAGTGGACCCGCGCCCGTGCCGCTGCAGGCGTCGAGCTCGCCTCTCACGGTAGCCATCACCCGCATACCATGCTGACGCCATGATGCGCTCCCATTTCGCGCCCTTGGCAGAACCCACTTGGCAGAAGGAACAATTATTAGGTCCGGTGACCGGACGTAGCTCTACGTACGGTCACCATTGAGTTACCCAGTATTGCTTGGCAATAACGAGAAATACCGCTCTATGAAGACCAATACCGAGTTTTTCTAGAAAAAACTCGGTATTGCTCGGTGTTGCTCGGTATTTGTCTTCACATATTGGTATTTCTCGTTATTGCCGAGCAAAATCGACAAATACGTGATTTTGTGCATGCTACGTGGCGCAATTTAGTGCCGGCTGAACGTAGCTCTACGTCCTTTCACCGGACCAAATAAAAGTTCTGGCAGAAGGGCCAAATCCCGAGCTATCGCTCGATCGGTCGACCTTGCCTCTGCTTACACGACTCTACTTGCAGCCTCACGGCTCGAGTGCTCGACCTCAACCCGCCTGTGGCCTCACGGCTAACGTCCTTCTCGCCTCCGAGACTGCAGCAACTCAAGCCACCACGCGCTAGCTCCCGATTTCAATCTACAAGCGACATATTTCACTTGTTTTGTTGGTTCTACCTCCATATACTCGAAGAAGGTTTCCACAGCACGCTCCCAATCTAGGTAGTCCTCGATGTGTAATTTTCCATCGAAGAACGGGATATCCATCTTAACACGGAACTCCCCTTGCTGACGATCGACTCCTCTTGGACGCCTCCTGTGATGATACCCTGCGTCCTCCTCCGAATCTGATAATTCGAGCTCCTTCATTATCTCCACACCTTCGTCTAAATCGGATATCTCCCTAACTGGAGTGTCTCTGTTCCAGCCCCTACCTGTCCCCCGTCCTCGTCGGTCCGCAGGTACTTTGTTCGGCATTGCTGTCCGCAATGTCGGATTGTGCTCCAGACGTACAAGGATTGCTCGGAGGTCTCTCCGCACCTCCGTCTGGAAAAGTTGAGCATCAGTCGCCGCCTCCGTCACCTGCTGCGCTAGCTTCCGATGCTCTGCCCACAGGGCTTCAAGGCTACGATCATCACCGGGAGCCACCCGTCTACTGCTTTCAGCCATCTGGCTCTGATACCAAGCTCTGATGTAGGTAATCTGCACAGAAAATAGCTAGAAAAACAGAGAAGGAAAACAATGGAACAGGAGACTAAGCTTCTGTAGTTCTTTTACTTCATATCCAAAAAACTGCCGTCCAAAACAGCTCTTCTACCGTAAATACTAATCCGCCTCTAAGGCCTACTAAATCAGTTACTGAAGCAAAAAGGCAACTCATGTACTATCATTACTAAAACAGCAAATAAAATAAAGTAGTGGAGAACGTCCTTGGCTAACGGTCCATGTGCTCCACTGGTGCAATGTCCCGCAGAAGGTCTTCTCAAAGATGCTCCGCATCATGCGCCCCCTCTCCAAAGAGCTGCAGGCCATCTCTTGCTCCTTCAGAATCGTCGTCCGGGGCGTGATAAGGGTATAAATCTGCAACATTAAAAGTATTGGGCGTGTTGAACGTAGCAGGCAACTGGATTACGTACGCATTGTCATTGATACGGCGAGTGACAGCGAACGGTCCAAACTTCTTCTGTCCCAATTTGTTGTATGATCCTGCCGGCAGCCTCTCCTTCTTCATTCGTACCCAAACAAGATCTCCCGGATTAAAAACCTTCCTTCGTCTGTGAATATCAACATCCACTTTGTACTTAGCATTAGATTCTTCTAGCTTCAAGCGAACTTTGGTCAGCAAATCCGCGAATTGATCCACCATAGTTGCAGCAGATTTGCTCTTGCAATTAGGAATTGTTGCAACATCTAATGCATTGTTCGGTTCTTTAGTATAGACAATACTAAAAGGGCACATACCAGTGGAACGGTTGTCATAGAGTTAAAAGCAAATTCTGCTTGACATAGCACATCATCCCATAGTTTCAGCTGTTCCTATACTAGACAGCGGAGTAAGTTTCCCAACGTTCTATTCACCGCCTCTATTTGACCGTCAGTTTGGGGATGGTACGATGAACTCAATTTAACCTGGGTCTTGAATCTCTTCCACAACTCTCGCCAGAAATGACTTATGAATTTCACATCTCTATCCGATGTGATGCTTCTCGGAACGCCATGTAGTCTCACAATCTCCCGAAAAAACAATGTTGCGATGTTTTGAGCATCAAAAGTCTTCTTACACGCAATAAAATGTGCCATTTTTGAAAATCGATCTACAACCACCATAATCGAGTCGTTCCCCCTCTTGGTGCGAGGCAATCCGAGTACAAAATCTATGCTCAAATCTTCCCAGATGGATTCGGGCACTGGTAGAGGCTGATACAACCCAGAGTTCTGTCCGCCTCCCTTATACATTTGACAGACTGAACAACGTTCCACAAACTTGCTCACGTCTCTTCTCAGGTGTGGCCAAAAAAACTTATTTTGTACCTGGGTAAGTGTCTTGTCTCTTCCTGCATGGGCTGCAAAACCTCCGCCGTGTACTTCCTGGATGATACGTTGTCTCCACGATGAATTTGGAATACAGAGAAGATTACCCTTGAACAAGAATCCGTGCCGCACCGTGTACTCACCTGCAGCTTCTTTGTTAACACATTGGTTCCACACCTTGCCAAAATCTTTATCTTCTTGGTACAGGTCCTGTACCAGCTCCAAGCCGGTAAAGTTTGATTGCAACTGTGTGATAAGGGCGGATCGGCGGCTTAAGGCATCCGCGACGCGGTTCTGAACACCACTTTTGTGTTTCAACACAAAGGTAAATTTCTGTAGAAATAAGATCCACCTCGCATGCATGCGGTTTATGTTTTTCTGAGTATTTATGTACTGTAATGCCTTGTGATCACTGCATAGGATGAAATCCTGGTGCAACAAATAGTGCTCCCATTGTTTTAAGGCCCGGATTACAGCATACAATTCCTGTTCGTAAACGGACCATCGCTGTCGAGACGGACATAATTTTTCATTAAAAAAATTCAATGGGCCTACCCTCTTGAGCTAGCACAGCTCCAATGTCCACTGTAGACGCATCAGTTTCCACCAAAAAAGGCTTGTCAAAGTCCGGTAGAGCCAATACCGGCGCATAAGATAAAGCTTCTTTAATAGCCTGGAAGCTGGCTTGGTGTTCTTTTTCCCACTGGAACTGTTTCTGTTTCAGGATATCTGTTAAAGGAGCCAAAATCACACTGAAACCCTTGATAAACTTTCTGTAAAAATTCGCCAATCCGTGGAAGCTTCGAATATTGGTAAATGATTTGGGTGTAGGCCACTCTTTTATGGCCTCAATTTTCCTTGGATCTGCACTAAAACCGGCTGTGGAGACTTTGAACCCGAGAAAGAATACCGCCTCCGTAGCGAATTCATATTTAGATACATTTAAATACAGCTTGTGTCGACGAAATGCTTCAAAAATCTGTTTTAGGTGCTGCAGGTGTTCTTCCAAACTGGAACTGAAAACCAATACGTCGTCGAAATAAGCTACACAACTCTTATTCAAGAAGGGTTTGAGTACTTCATTCATCAATCTCATGAAGGTCGCCGGGGCGTTGCATAACCCGAACGGCATCACACGCCATTCATACAGCCCTTCTCGCGTCTTAAACGCGGTCTTCCATTCATCTCCGGGTTTGATTCGTATCTGATGATAACCACTTCGGAGGTCTAATTTGGAGAATATTTGAGATCCGGCCAATCTTTCTAGCATCTCTTCTATCCTGGGCATAGGAAATCTGAACTTGACTGTGATTTTGTTGACGGCTCTGCTGTCGACGCACATCCTCCAACTCCCATCTTTCTTGGGAACCAATAGTGCGGGAACCGCACACGGGCTAAGGCTATGCTAAATTAATTGCTTCTCCAGAAGATCCTCTACCAACTGTTGCAAAATCCTCTGTTCCTTCGGGTACAATCTGTAATGCGGTAAATTGGGTATTGTGGATCTGGGGATTAAATCAATACTGTGCTGGATCTCCCTTAAGGTCGGTAATTCTGCTGGAAGGTCGGTTGGCCCAATATTCGCATATTGTTCAATCAACTCCCTGACAGACGCAAGAATATTAACTTATTCTTTGGTGCTAGATTGCTCTTTTACCACAAGTGCCATCAACAGAGACGAATCTCTCCACGCGTGCAGCAATTGGTTACCTGAAACCACAAACATGGACGGTTTGCGGCTGGGGTTGATTGTCTCAGTGTCCCCATTGCTGGGTAGTAAACGGAGCGATTTTCCCTTCCAGCTGAAGGTATAGGTGTTTGCCCTACAATCATGTGTGGCTCCTACGTCAAACTGCCACGGTCGTCCGAGGATGATATGGCACACATCCATATCAATTACATCGCAAATGACATCACTCGAATAATTCTTCCCAATAGACACGGGAACACAACAACTTTCAATGACTGCGATCTCTACCCCTTTTTTAACCCAGCTGACTTTGTACGGATTAGCATTAGGAATTGTTTTTAACTGCAAAGCTTTCACTGCTGTCTTAGAGATTACATTCTCCGTACACCCACTGTCCACTAATAAGTCGCAAATTTTCCCGCCGATCGTACATTTGGTTTTAAACAAACTATTCCTTTGCGACTTATCTCCTTGTCTCGGTGCTAGGAGTAGCTTTTGAATCACACAAACTAGTGGTTCGCCTTCATCGCCGCCCACATCCTCTTGTGAATTTCCCGGATCTTCCTCCTCTTCTTCCAACGTCGTGTCATCTTCTGCTTCGAGTACATGAATTTGCGGTCTAGTCGGACATTCGTTCGACTTATGGCCTTGCTGGAAACACCTGAAACACTTAATAGTTGTGGGTTTAGCATAAGGAT
This sequence comes from Dendrobium catenatum, assembly GCF_001605985.2. Lineage (NCBI taxonomy): Eukaryota > Viridiplantae > Streptophyta > Magnoliopsida > Asparagales > Orchidaceae > Dendrobium > Dendrobium catenatum. Next base: position 865,220 of record NW_021319879.1, on the reverse strand, counting down.
TTTCTTTGAACTGACCTTTGAATCTCGGTGGTGTTTTTGTCTCCCCAATTTTATTTCCTGCTCCTCTCGGCACTGGTGTTCCCGCAGGATTATGGTGGCTTCGACCAGCTGGAATGACATTTACATTGGTGGAACGGTTGCTCTCAGTATGTTCAACGACCCACTTCCCTTGACCACTTCGGCTGTGCCTTGCCAATTGCAATTCTGCCTTCAAAGCATAATTGACGGCCTGGGATAGAGACCAGACCGCGTTTAGCTCCAATTTATCTTGAATTGTTTCTTTCAGACCTCCCACATACCTAGCAACCAATTGGTTGGTAGTTTCATTGAGGTTATTCCTTGCACTCAATCGATAGAATTCCTCCGTATATTCGTTTACCGATCAGTTTCCTTGTGAGCAGTGTTGATACTGCATGTATAGCATTTGCTCGTAATCTGTAGGCAAGAAATGACCTCGAAGTAATTGCTTCATTCTCCACCAACTGCGTACAGGTCCTCTTCCTTCTCGCCTCCGAGACTGCAGCAACTCAAGCCACCACGCGCTAGCTCCCGATTTCAATCTACAAGCGACATATTTCACTTGTTTTGTTGGTTCTACCTCCATATACTCGAAGAAGGTTTCCACAGCACGCTCCCAATCTAGGTAGTCCTCGATGTGTAATTTTCCATCGAAGAACGGGATATCCATCTTAACACGGAACTCCCCTTGCTGACGATCGACTCCTCTTGGACGCCTCCTGTGATGATACCCTGCGTCCTCCTCCGAATCTGATAATTCGAGCTCCTTCATTATCTCCACACCTTCGTCTAAATCGGATATCTCCCTAACTGGAGTGTCTCTGTTCCAGCCCCTACCTGTCCCCCGTCCTCGTCGGTCCGCAGGTACTTTGTTCGGCATTGCTGTCCGCAATGTCGGATTGTGCTCCAGACGTACAAGGATTGCTCGGAGGTCTCTCCGCACCTCCGTCTGGAAAAGTTGAGCATCAGTCGCCGCCTCCGTCACCTGCTGCGCTAGCTTCCGATGCTCTGCCCACAGGGCTTCAAGGCTACGATCATCACCGGGAGCCACCCGTCTACTGCTTTCAGCCATCTGGCTCTGATACCAAGCTCTGATGTAGGTAATCTGCACAGAAAATAGCTAGAAAAACAGAGAAGGAAAACAATGGAATAGGAGACTAAGCTTATGTAGTTCTTTTACTTCATATCCAAAAAACTGCCGTCCAAAACAGCTCTTCTACCGTAAATACTAATCCGCCTCTAAGGCCTACTAAATCAGTTACTGAAGCAAAAAGGCAACTCATGTACTATCATTACTAAAACTGCAAATAAAATAAAGTAGTGGAGAACGTCCCTGGCTAACGGTCCATGTGCTCCACCGGTGCAATGTCCCGCAGAAGGTCTTCTCAAAGATGCTCCGCATCACTAATTGTCACAATTCTATCTTACCTAACAAAAAAAATCACCTTTGATTCCCATAACTTGCATTCAATTCAAGTTCACAATATCCTGATGCTGAGAACAAAGTTCAAATGCATAAGCTTAATATTTTCACAAAACCAAGAGAGAAAAATCGTAGTGTTGTTCCAAAATTTATTTTTCTTTATGGAAAAAAGCTGAAATTTTATTTGTTGAACACACAGAAAGATAAAGATTGCGCAGAAAATTAAGGCTTCGTTTGGGACGGCTTTCTTACTGCTTTTTAAAGCAGTGTTTTAGTTCAATAAATAAAATTTTTATACTGAAAAGCTGCTTTAAGAAACAACATGAAAGCCATCCCAAACGAGCCTTAAGATGCTCAATGGAAGCTCTCAATCTACTAATTCCTCAAGTCTTGATGGATAGCTCATGTTCTATATCTTTCAGCATCAGAACATGAGTTCCCAGTATAATAATCCGCTTACCAATTTCATCCACTGTGCTCAAATCCTTGCAAGTATCTACCAATATCTCAATCTCAGTAGTTTTATGAGCAGCTGTGAACACTCTATCAAATCCAACCAACTGCCTTATTGGTGATCCTTTAATTTTCGCAGCAGATCTCGAAAACAATAATACAGGATGGCTTCCATCCATATCTCCATTGTTCATTACTGCAATCTTTACATTGAACTTTAAGTCCTCACAAGCAATATTCTCTTCAATTTGCAGGTAATCAACTCCATCAACTGTCTCAGGTGTTGGTTCTACCTTCTTTTGAGAGTATTCAAGCAACTGCAACTCGTTTGGTGCTGATATGAACTTGTAGGAGTAAGTAGTGTAGCTCAAGCCAGATGCAAATCCATAAACAACATCCCCGGTGTAAAATCGATGGGTTCGGCCGGGTTAACCAGTTGAAGGATCAGGCCTCATGCGCATATCTGTCATCGGCACGACAGTGAAGGATTCCGGGTACCATGTCATCGTTGAATACCCACCTGCGAACCAACCCATTCCATAATCAAATTAGTAATCTTGTTACGAGAAATAACTTAGGGCATCTCCAACCGAAAATCTCCATTTTCACTTCAAAATGCAGTGAAATGCAAAAATGTCGTGATTCATCTCCAATCGAACTCCATTTTGCGGGCTTCAGCGAAGGTAACCGTCTTTCTCCTCCTTGGCTCGTTCGTTTCTTCGGCAAATCTGGTTGAGACAGAAAAATCGCGTAGGTGAACAGTGCCACGCCAATAATGGCGTCACACTATTCACCCACAATCAAATAGCGGAAGATTTGACGTTTGGCTGGAGCGATCGAACGACGTCATATGCATATTTGATGTTCGGTTGGAGATGCCCTTAGAAACTCAATAAGTGCAGTAAGTAGTACTAACCAGGGTTGAATTCTCCAAACACAGCCTCTGCAAGCACCTGGCCACCTACTTCACCAGGATAACCAATCCAGAAAATGCTGGCAATCCTTGGATCATCTCTTGCAAATGACACATCAATAGGTCCTCCTCCCATGAGCACCAGTATCACTGGCTTCTTGCTTACAGAAGCTACAGCATTAACCAGATCCTTCTGCTTCCCTGGAAGCAACAAGCTCACTCTATCAAGTTCCTCAGTTTCTTCAGTAAGGTTCAGTCCAGCAACCACAACCACAACATCAGCTACTCGTGCAACATGAACAGCTTCTTCAAATTCATCATCAACTAGGCAAGAAGTGTTGGGACATCCTGAAGCATAAGAAGTGCTTGGTACATAATCTCTCAGGCCATGAAGTATGCTTATAGGATTGCAGGGAACTCCACTATAATCACCACCTAATAAGTTAGTCTTGTCTCCTGCAGGCCCAATCAAGGCCAAGGAAGACACTTTGTTCCTTTTAAGAGGCAGGAATCCATTGTCATTCTTCAGAAGCACAAAACCTTGTCTTGCTGCTTCCAAAGCTATCTCTCTGTGTTCTTTGGTGCAAACATCTTTGGGTCCTAGTAACCCATGTCGCCGCCTCTTCAGTGCTCCGTCATAAAGCCCAAGCCTCAGCTGAACCAAGAAGAGATTGGTGAGTGCGCGATCGATGTCCTCCTCTGTCACCTTCCCAAGCTTCACTGCAGACTCGGTGTGCTGCAGCAAGTAGTTGCCACAGTTGATATCCATCCCTTTGTCATGGAAACAGAAACTAATTCAGAAACAAATCCAGGCATTAAAGAAAGTTTCAGTGATGTTCATTTCTCATATATGAATTCATGATTATGAATTCAATTTTAGTGCTTCTTTAGACTACAATGAGTTTCAAATCATCCCATCAATTTTAAATTTTGTTTACTAATATAACGAATTAAGATAATATTCTAACTTACCTCCCATCTAATTTCTTATTTTTATAAAAAATAAAAAACTGATGATGATTTTCAAACAGTTGCACTATTTTGTCCTTGTTATTATAAATTTTTTGGGGACCAAACAGTAACTCTATGTATTCCTACAGTAATTTGGTCAACTATTTCAGCCCAAGTAGGATTACTCCTTTGAAAATAGGTATCATTCATAAAACATAGGGGTTTTTTGGATCATCACTCCTCTGAAAATAGAGAAATTATTACGTGCAAAGTCCGAACGTAGCTCTACGTCCGAACTTCGATTTCATAGTATGAAATCGTGACACGTGGCCTTGTACATAGTATGTACAAGCTTGTACATAATACAAGGTGTACAATCAAGATTTTTTGGAGTAGCTTTTTCATTATTTTATTTTTTAGATCGCTATTATATTTTTATTTAACTATTATTTTAAAGCTATTTTTAAAAAAAATTATTGTGATAAGAAGCTCATTTTTACAACTATATCTATAATGTGTTGTAAATATAAGAAAATTATTACTCTATATAGTTAGAAAAAGAAAAAAAATTATAATACTGATGGAAATTTAAAAAATTATATATTTTTTCTCAAAATAATTTGTAATCACTTTTACAAAAAATGAGCACTATCAAACAATTTGAATTTTCATATTTATAAAAGTGAACTTTAAATTTGAATTTCTATCAAATAATTCTGAAACTTGACACTTAAACCACTTAAAATAACTTCCAAAAAATCACATAAAAAAGAAACTAAACCATCAAACAGAGCAATGCACCAAAATCTCTTACCGGCTTTCAGAACAGCAGCCACTGCATCTTCCGGCGACGCAGCATACTTTTGCTCCTCGTAAATTATAGCCACCGCATCACAGTCAGACGTCACATACCTACCCAAAAAAAAAAAAAAAAAAAATCATTATTGAGACAATCAAACAAACACCTTGTGCGCAACAGGTCAAAAACACACCCTTCGAATCCCCAATCATCTCTAGCCTCATCGATCAAATCCCTGCGCGCGCAAGCCGGCACTCCATTAACCTGATTATACGAACACATCAAGCAACTGGCTTTCCCTTCCTGAACGCAGCTCTTGAACGGCGGCTGAAACGTATCCTTCATATCCTGCTCTGTAACTTCGGCATCAAAAGTATACCTCTTAAAGCCCTTCCATTTCTCCAAATCGTAAGCTGTGTAATGCTTACAGCAAGCAGAAAGAAAGAGAGAATCGCTTCGAGATTGGAATGCAGAGACATAATCACTGGCGTAGAGGGAACTGACGAGCGGATCCTCTCCAGGCGTTTCTTGCCCGCGCCCCCATCTCGGGTCCCGGAAGATGTTGATGTTGGGTGCCCAAAAGGTCAGTCCTTTTAAGTTTTAGCCAAACCAATCAAACCAGTTTTTAATACGGAGAATTTACATACATGCTATACAATTTGTTTGTATATAGAGGCAATCACTAGAGAAATTATTACATGAGGAGTTTGGACGGCATTTAGACTGTACATAATCTGTGTAGTATACTCAGATTATGTACTAGACTGTGTACATGCGACGTGACTTATTTTGATTGGAGTCCGGACGTAAGCTACGTCCGAACTCCACAAGTAATAATCTCTCCAATCACGAACGCATTGTTTAAGAAAAAAAAATCCTTAAATTTGACTTGTTTATAGATGTATTTGTATATCTAATATTGAAATCTTTAAAATCAAATTTATACTATATAAGTTAATATTAATAATATTGTAATGTGATTTATAAGATATTTGAGTGTCATAAAAATGAATATATAAATTTAAGGGTTATATATATTATTATATAAAAATGTTGCGATATGTAGGGGGAATCAAAATGAGCTGACGAGTTAAGTTTGGGTCCATTTTGAACTCGACCCATTAGCAACCCAAATAATTTGAATTAGACACCATAACTCGTTTTGGTTAATTTTTTTTTATAACTTATCAACCACATTGCTTAGATAAATTGATCAAAAGATAAGAAGATTAAATTAACTAATAAAATAATTTAAGAAACAAAATTAAACAAGTCATTTTCAGGTCAAAATCATGTTCTCATGTCAATTCTAACCCAACTAGTTCAATAAATGGTTCAAAATTCAGGACCCAAAACACATGTTTTTTTTGGGTAAAGTCTTTGTTGGATTGGAAGGTAGGGACCAATTTTTGGACAAATTATTCTGTGAGGACATAGGATGGAGAAAATCGTCCAAATTTGCTGCACTTTTACTATTCTTTTGTTGCGCTTTTGCAAAAGAGCAGTAAAATGACAACAAATATTTAATATTTATTAAATAACTAAATATATGTTGCGCTTTTGAAAAAGGTCAGCAAAAGAGTAGTAAAAATGCATTTATAATTAAATATTTGATGCCCTTTTGCAAAAGCATAGCAAGTCCGAACGGTTCTTTCCGTCCGGTGTTCGCACAGAATAATTTCTCCAACTTTTTACACCTCTAATAATATTTATCATTTTTAATAATAATATAGTGATGCAGGCTAAGCAAGTTGTGCAAATTTTCTTTTATATTCACAAATAATAATTGGAATACATTTGTCTTTTGTTGATAGATTATTAAGTTCAACCTAGTCTAGAAAAAACTTTTGACCAAAGAAAATCAGAAGAAAAAAAATATATATTTTATGGAAAAAAAAATACCCGCACAGAATAATTTCTCTTCATAGACCTATGATTAGATAAGATTTTATATTAATATTGCTATTAAACATATATTTTAAAGATTTTTTTTTTTGTATGTCAAAATCAAAGTTGTATTATAGAAATATAAATGTAATTTTTAAAAAATATTATATCCAAAATTTAAATATTATATCAAAATTAATAAATTATGTGCATTCATAATAAACTTATTATCTCTTATATAAATAATTGATAATAAAAATAAATACTAGCATCTAAGTATAATATAGCAAAAAAATATTTTAAATATTACTATTAATTAAATTATGAATAAATAGTTCTAAGTTATCCATTAGTCTTATATATATTTTAATAAATTTAGCCGTACAAAGAGAACAGTGAAGACTATAAAATATAATAAAAAAGTGTAATTAAATTAAATGACACTTCATATATATATATAATTATTATATTATATATATTATTTAAATATTTATATATAATTATAGAATATATATATATATATAATTTATATTATTTACATATCTAATATGTAAATTTTAAATTTATATATTTAACATTCAATTTTTAATTCCACAAAAAAATATCAATAATATTAACTTTTAAGTGAAATAACCTTCCATTAATAGCCTTAATTGATTAGAAACATAAATATTTTATAAAAAATACAAATGTAAATATTACATTGAAAAATACACAAAATGGCTGTAATTTAGATATCGTAAATTTTCCTGATATTTTTCCTTTGAATGTTTAAATTTCATATTTAATAAAAAAATCAACAACCGGTGGAGGGCAGGACTTAAGTATTTTTATTATTATTAAATTTTACATACAATAACATTTCATATCATCAAATTAATATTTAACATCCAATTTTAATATTATTACATACCTCCTTTATATATTTTAATATCAACATTATACGACTCATATATTCATTTTATCATTAATATTATATGAATAAGATATAAAATAGTAAAATTTTAAATATTAAAATATGTAAATAGAATGAATATAATGTTTCAGGAATTACCGTTATTATATTTCATAAAACTATATATTCAATATTTATTGAACTAAACGGCTAAAGTTTGTACTGTAGCTCAAGACCTGCTTGACCGGAATTGGCATAGCGCGGCCCTCGACGCAACGGCGCGGGCGATAGCTCGCCACATGTACGTCCAGTGAAGCAGCGGAGAGGATGACTTGCGGGAAGACGGTGGAAGCCCGAATCGTTCCGTTGAATCGAACGCCCGGGCCATTGTTGTTAATCCCATGGAGAGATTCCGACCACCATTGGTAAGGAGGGAGGCCGAGGCGAGGTACGCCGGAGGCGGTGTTGACGAGCTGCTGGACTTTTTCCGGGAGGGTGAGGTGAGAGATTAGGGATTTGGCGCGATGGGGGAGGGATAAGGAGGTGTTGCAGAAGGGGAAGGAGTTGAAGTGAGGGGGCATGCAGGGGTATGCAGGGTGATTGCGGGTGGCGGAGGAGGAAAGGTCGCCGGCGGCGAGGAGGAGGAGGACGACGAGGACGAGGAGGGGCATTTTTGGAAGATGTGATTGGAATGTGGATTTTGATGATTTGAAAAAAAGTGGTTTATTTATAAGAGGTGGAAAGGCTTTATCATCATTTTTAATTAATTTAATAATTAATATTAAAATTTAAAATTTATATTTATTATTTGTAAGTGTTATTTGACAATTTAAATTTATTTTTTTTATAAATATTTTGAAAAAAATAAAAATAAATATAAGCTTTGGATTGATCATTTAATAGCACTAAGAAAGCCGTATCAAATGAAGATTAAATCTTAAAATTATAAGAATTATATTGAGATAATTATTCAATTAAAATTTAAATGGTATTAATCTCAAAATAAATATATCTTCAAAATAAAAATTTTCCAATAAATAAAATATGTTATTTAAAACTTTATTCATTAGATTTTAAAATTAACATGAATTTTTATCCACATTTGAACGAGGTAATCTAATAAATATATTATTTTTTAAAAATATGTTATCTAATCTACATCAATTATAAAACAGCCTTAAAATTATTTTAAATTCTCATATTTTTAAAAATATCACTACAATTATTTTTCTAATATAATAATGTAATTTAATTAATTTAGTTAGAAGTGTTAAAAATACCATTTAAAATAATGAAAAAAGGCATATGGATGCAATACCAATTTTCTTAAAATGATAGCTAATCATTTGCATTTTTTTTTAATTTTATCATTTGCATGTGAATTAGTATTGATATGTCATCAAAAAATTATCTTGATCGGGCACGAACCTCGAGGCAAAAATATAGTTGGAAATTTCAAAAATTAAATTAAACCTGGGATAATTTGAACTCCAATTTCAGCAACTTATAGTCGAACTAAGCGTCTCAGAAATACGAACCCAACGACACTGAATTTGACTCAATCCGAGCTCAAACGAGTCCAAATCAAGGACCTGAAGCGCTATTAGAAAGTTTGAACCACAATTTGGGTTACCAAACGGTTTCCAAACATAACGTGCTTATATAAGAATCGAGCGGCTCGATGAGACGAATCCAACGAGCCCAAAATTGCTGAATTTTAACATCATTAAGACCTTCAAATGTCTGACGAGCGGTCCACGATCAAGGGAGAGGGATTCAATATCGGCTGTCCATTCAAACCACTCCCAATTCGTCCTTGATCTTCCTCTTATTTACTGGCTATGCCACTCTCAAAAAACTATAAATAACCCCTCATTTCTCTTGAAAGGGGGCTCGAAGCAAGACCCAAAGCAAGTAGAAGATAAGAGGATGATAGGATGAAAGAAACTCCTTGATCACCGCTGCTGAAGTTCTACCCAAGTGATGCCGGAATTCTGCCCGACTTCCATGAGACACCAGAATTTTGCCCGACTTTCCAAGTGACGCTGGAATTCCACCCGACCTCCAAGTGATGCTGGAATTCCGCCCGACCTCCAAGTGACGCCACAATTATGCCCGACCTCCAAGAGGCGCTGGGGTTTCACCCGAACTCCAAGTGATGCCGGAGTTCTACCCAAATACCATCTAACGCTGGAGTTCTCCTCGGCCGCCAACTGATGTCGAAGTTCTACTCGATGCCGGACCTCCGCTCATCGCCAAGATTTCAACCCGACGTCAGACTTCTACATATCGTCGGACTTTCATCGGATAACTATCAAATGTGGGATTTCTATCCATAACTGGACTTCTACTACTTGACGTCGTCCTTCTGATCTCCGTCTTTAGACTACAGTCCTTCTGACTTACGTCGCCCACCAATTACAGTCCTTCCGACCTCCGTCATCCGTTGACTACAATCCTTCCGACCTCTGTTGTCTGTCGACTACGGTCCTTTCGACTTACGTCGCCCACCGACTACAGTCCTTCCGACCTCTGTCTCTCGCCTACTACGACCCTTCTGGCTTACGTCGCCCACCGACTACAGTCCTTCTGACCTTTGTCGCCCGCCGACTGCTGTCCTTCTAACTTACGTCGCCCATTGACTACAGTTCGTCCAACCAAATGAACACGTCAACAGTAGCTCTTTGTATTCCCACCATGTAATGTATTGCATATGATGTACATAGAGCCAATGCCTTCCCCCCAAGGAAGGGCCTGTAAATCAACTACAAATACTAGTGGGTTTATTCAAATTGGGTTAGACCCCATGGTTTTTCCCCCTTTTCAACGGTTTTCCATGTAAAAATATTGATGTCTCATATGAATGCTACACCCTCTCTTTTATCTGATTGCGTGTCGGATTTTCGTACAACGCTAAGATGTTAAACTTTATATTTCTCTACCGCCTCGAATACTCCAGGACGCAACAAGTCTAATTAATTAATTGTTTTCTCAATTACAAAAACGATTTCTATATAAACATTTTCTTATCCTTGTTCCGAAATACTTAATTTTTTTGGACTTATTTGATAATTAGTATTTAAAACGTAAAATTATATATATATATATATATTAGGGGTGAAAGTGAGTCGAGCCAGCTCGAACTTGACTCGTTAATGAGCTCATGAGTCGAGTTTATTGAGTTACAAGTTCTAGCTCAAATCTATACTCGAACTCGAGCATAACCTAGCTAGACTCATAAGCTCATTTAAATGCTCAATTAACTTAAAATATATTAAAATATAATTTAAATTAATATTATATATTATATTTTAACTTTTTCAAACTAATTCTATATTTTAAAACTAAATTCTAAAAAAAAAACTGAAATTTTAATTTAAAACTAAAAAATTTTTATTTTAAATTTAACGCCAAAAAGAATTTTTGTTATTTCACTACTTTCAACTTTCATACTGCTTTTCAAAATAATTTTAATAGTACATAAATTTTTATTTTAAAAAAATTATGTACTAAAAGTTTGCTTTAAAATACAGTAAAAAAATTATCTCAAACAAAACCTAAGTTTTAAACTTCACAGCTAAATATCTTTAAATGTAATATTTACATGTATTTAAATGCTAAATTAAATATTAAGATTTATACATCCAATATATAAATGCATAAGAATTTTTAAAATATATTATACATTTACAAAAACTCCTTTCATTCTCACATTAAAATTAATTTGTTAATCATTTTGATAAATTACAGAGAAGATTCTCTCTGTTATATTCTTATCAATAATTAAAGATATTATAAAAAATAATTACATTTATATATATCACACAACCAAAACACTAATCATACATAAATCAAACAAGCATATATGACACCATATAAAACAAAATTCATTAAATAATATTTTAATGCAATGAAAATATTTATTGATATCTTCAAGAGAATTTATAATATTTAAATCTTATAATAATATATTGCAAAGCTTTTATTATTTAAATCCCCCCCCCCCCCCCCCCCCCCTCAAAATTTTTTATTTTTTATTATATGATTCGTTAGATAATTTGTCCCTAAATCTATGTTTTAGCCTTTATTAAAAGGGTTTTAAGGCAATTGCCCTCCCCCCTAAAATTTTAAAATATTATGGTCTTTAAGCAATTGCCCCATGTATAATTAAACACATTATGTAAAGGTGTTATTGTCAGGTCGAACCCCTTAGACCCCCGATATATCTGTCAATAATTACTTATAAGTTTGCCCCCCCTGAAAATTATAGCTGGTTCCGCCCCTGATTGTGTACTAGTATAGAAACTAGAAAACAATTATATAAGATGCATAAATTTATAAACTAAGCTATCTCATTATATTTTTACGAAAATAATATGTCAAGATATTATGATACAATATAAATCAAAATGAGCACAAAAGTATTTAAGGATTTTCAAAGAGTAAGAATTTAGCTTCATTTTACTTAAGAAGTTGAAGGAGATGTTGAATAATACTACTTAACATTTGTAAAACATGAAATTTAATGCTAAAGTGAAATCTAACATGGAGAATTAAGCCAGCTTACTTTGATATTATTATTCACAAAATTTCCATTTCTGAAATGAAAAACTCAATACCAAGTTTGCTGAAAGAAAGCTTATTTTATGGTTCATGTTGATGATCATGGAACTAATGTTCTGAATATTTTTTCCTTTAATTATGCAGTATGGCCTGTTTGGAAAAGCTTAAAACCATAATAGACAATATAACTAAGTGGGGCATTTCTCTCCATGTTTGTCTTTTTGTTATGAAATTGGTTAAAGAATGTGCTCCCAACTGTGCATTTTCATCATACAACTAAGGTCTTGTTTGGGACGTGGCACATTTTGGTTAATATTCGGACAGCGTTCGACGTCAGCACATAGTAATTAATCCTCTCTCTCTCTCGCTCTCTTCCACGACAATTGGCTTGCGCTGGAACATAGAATATAAGATAGTTAAATGTAGCTAACTGAGGTCTATCTTACCATCCAAAAAAAAAACATAAATAAAATTAAGGAAAAGTAGATGAGGCCTACAGAATGGACTTTATACACTTACAGATAGAAATTTCTGAAACAAAATGTTAACTGATTGCAACACAAAACAGTAGAATCCCTCCTGTAGACAATTAAGATGAATACAGCAGCAATAAATTGCTGAAGTTTGCTATGATAAAAGCCACGTAATAAGAGAAATGAAAGCATAGCAAAATTTTAACTGGTTCAAGAATTAGTACCTTGTATTAAACGGAATATTATTAGGTCCAAACACCGGACCTATATCCAATTAAAATTTATCACGAGGACTGCGCTTTGAATGCACTTTTTGACTGCGCTTTTAACGCGCTTGACTTAAAATTCCACGGGCACGTATGCATTCCAGATGTCAAATATTTTATTGGACACCGGACGTATCTCATCCGGACCTAATAATTTTCCGTATTAAACAGATCCACCCCATGCACATTGATGAGAATGGAAGCTCTCATTCTTAAGCAGTTTCACAACATTCCTTGCAAGTCTTGTGGCTCCAGGACCAGGAATTAGGGCATCAGGGCTTCCCCAAACGCCACATGGATCAGTATTACCTCTACCCAAGCACCAGCCTCCTGGAACTATCCTCCTGCGACCGCGATTTAGAACATTTTTATCAATTTGGTTGAGAATAGGATCATCTCTATAAAAATTTGAACCAAAGGCAGCACCACTAAGTGTCAAATTATTCAAAATGTCCGATATTGGAAGATTTTGATCTTGTTTTGGAGCTGAGTCTGATCTTAAATAATGGAGGTGATCATTGACGATGGTTCTATTGAATTCTGGGGAGTTGCAGAGAACAGTTTGGAGGTAGTTATTGTGAGATGATGGAGTGTTGGCATAGTACATGAGAAGGGCTCTTGGTAAGTTGTCGGTACCCAAGATGATGTGCTCTATGAATTTCCGACTAAGAATCACAGAAGAAGAACCTGCAGGGAAATCGGCTTAATTTCATAAAATTTTCTTCATAATTGCAGAAGATTAGAAAGCTCGAATGAAATTACAAATTAATAAACAAATAAAAAGGGAAACAGCAACTAAACTTGATTAAGGGATGATGGAGCAATTGAAGAATAATATAAGTACAAGGACAAACTATATCAAGTTCAATTTACATATTCTCTATATAATTATACTATATAACTAATTTTGAAAAGCTAAACTTTATCATCGCTTATAAATTAGGAGGCAATTGGTCCAACACAAGCATATGGAAGATATATAAAAAGTCTAACAAGAAATATCACAGAAGAAAATACATGAAATCTCACTAGATAAGAAAACTCTATCAATGACTTAGTAGTTCAACTCACCGTTCTCTATTCAAAGGGCTTTTATTACATTACATAAATCAATTCTTTATGAAATTCTTAGACCTAACCCCTCTCTCTCCTCTTCTTGCTCTTTGGGCTTGATCCATTTATTTAATAAAGTCTTGAAATTTTTTCATGGATAACTTTTAGTTCATTTGTTGAGGAAATCTTGAGGGTATAACAGATGGTAAATATCAGAGAAAAGAAACAACGTATTCCCAATGTTTTCAAAAACTACTAAACTATGTACTCAAATCAGTTGGAAGCTATAAAGTGCATATACCATTGTTAGACAAGGTAGCAATTGGTGAGAAAATCTATGCAGTTCATACACTTTTAGAGAGATTCCTTGTGCTATTAGACCCAACGTTGGCACAAAGTTATAATACTGGATCATGGGAGACAAACCATTTAGGGCTTATTTGGTTGCTTGAAATTAGAAATCATTTAAAAAAAAAAACATTAAGGTTTGCTTTAAATCATATTTTAAACTTTCTTAAACATGTCTTTTATTTGAAAGCAACCAAATGAGACCTTAACATATTTTCATTCCTTTTTGCAAACAAATCATTTATCATAATAAACATTTTTTAACACACCATATAGGCACAATTTTAGCAGGTAATTGGATAAGATAAATCAATCAAACATGGTTAAGCCTCGAATCCATCGTTCTTTCTCTCAAATTTCTACTTTATTTATTTGATGTAATTTTTTTGCTTAGGACTCTTTGGTTCATAACATCGTAGATACAAAGTAAATCAAGGCCCTTCAAATTGTAGCTAAATTACTAGAGGAAATCATTAGTTTCATGAGTCCTAGAAGGCTTATTAAGTCTTTTGATAATACGGGAACCAGTAGAAATCCCAAAGAGGTATTTGAGGAGTAGGTTTGGTTAAGGGCCAAACAATCATAATTTGGTTTGACTTCTTATTTGTGCTCTTTTATTTCAATTTTACTTGTGCATATTATCTTGTGTAGACTGAATAATCAAAATCTGAAAATTCCTTAGGTTGATTTCAACAAGCTAATTCATCTTCTTGTGTTGGGAACATGTGCCTAAACTCCATAGGAAATAGCATTAGTAGTGGTCTTCTGACAGGTAAATGCAGCAACGTACATGTATCAAAATAGCTAAAAATACCAAGTTTGATGTGACACATATGCATGGAAACAAGAACTGTTTGGGGATTTTAATATAAGATGATTAAAACTTTACTAGTTATAGAATTAATACTTACCCAAGTTAGGCTTTCAGAATTATCAAGTCGAAATTATGTAAGGCATGCGGTTACAACTAGATTAACGGGATGCTATCAATTTAACAACATAAAAATAGAGAGAGTAATGTTATGGCAAGAAAATAATCCACGGCTAACAAATAGTACTCTTCACCTAGAGTCTCTCACTCACGCTCTTGTTGGTGGGGCTTTAATGGAGGAAGATTGAGAGCAAACCGAGTAATGCCACTATGAGACAAATGATGCCCAAAGTCTAGTCCGTTGGAGAAGTAGCCGGCGACGGGGAATCCACAGGATGAATAGTGAGCATCCAACGTCCGGGAAGAATGTGCTTGAGGCGACTAGGAAGGTAGGAGATTTGGGAGAGAGTTCACAGTCGTTAAATTCTTAGATCTGATTTGAGGGAGAGGGAGAGGATCCGGAGTCCGGTGGTGAACTTGAAGACGTCCTGCATGTGGACAGCCGTGTGGGATCTTCTGGGCAACCAACGAGAGCCTTCCGGATGGCGAATCAGCACTAGAAAACTGCTGAAATCTTGGAACAACAGCTGTGATTCTTCAGGACAGTAAACATGGGGTTTCTGGAGAGCAGGGCTGCAGCTCAACTTACCGAAATCTCCTGGACAGCAAACAGAACTTCAGGACAGCAGTTTTGCATGCCCAGAAAATTCTGGACAGCAATTTGTATGTCCCGAAAATCATGGACAACACCTGGAAGAGGGAAGGGGCTGCTTGAGCTAGGAGGGGCTTGGTGTGAGGATTAGAAATCTGAAATTAGATTTCAAGTTAAGTGGAATTTGAGGGAAAAATCTGAGGTTTTAATTTCAGATTTTATTAAAAGGAATGGGCCAATTTGAAATTCAAATTAACCAAATTAAGGGAGTAATGAGGCCAACGGTTACTAGAGGGATTTAGGGGGGGATTAAATGTTGCTTAGGTGGCAAAGTGGAGAGAGAAAGAAAGGAGGAGGGGGCCGGCCATTTCGGGGAGGAGAGAGAGGGGTTTGGAATTAAACATGTGGGGACCACAAGGGGTTAATTAATTCTATTCAAATATGAATTTTAATTTCATAATTGATTGAATTTGAAATAACTCCCAAATTAGAATTACAATGAGAGGGAAAGTAGTTTGAATTTCAAATCGGTGGTAACTCCTTTAAATGTCTTTCCTAAATAGACAAAGCCTAATTAAGAAAGCAAATTAAGAAAGGAGAATTTAAAATTTGAAAAGGAAGAGGGCCAAGAGGGTGCCGGCGGCAAGGAGGGTGGCCACGGGTGGGGCTTGGACCCGGCGGCTGTCGGCAGGGAGCTGGGAGGGCCGCCGGTGGCTAGACCGGCCAAGGGAGGCCGGCGGTGGAGCGGGTGGGGTGGGAAATTTTGGGGAGAAGGGGAGTTTTTGGCTAAGTAGGGGAAGAAGGGATTGGTGTAGGGAAAAGAAATTTATCAAACTACAAATCTTGAAAACCACTTCCACAAGAACTCACAAAGAGATCCACAAAACTATCTTCTCAAGAACTCACAAAGAGATCTTGGGAAATCTTACGAACTCACAAAGAGATCTCACGGAAAGAAATTTCATTCATCAATAATCATCCCCTAGTACAATGCATGAGGCCTCCTATAAATAGGCCAAAATGAAACAAAAACTAAAAGATATAAATGCCCTCGGGGTTACAATATCAAATGACCACCCATAAGAGTAAAACAGTAAAAACTGAAAAATAAAATAAACTACTACATAAAATGACTCAAAATATAAACTCCTGATTGAGGCCGTTGATCTCCGGCGTCTCCGATGGTACACGTGTCGAAATTGTTGACGATGTCCTCATCAAAGTTCCTTATGTTCTTTCACTTCTCGTCATATTTTACAGGTAACTAGGCTTCCCAAGATTTTTACAGTACATCTTGGCCGAATGCAAGCAACAACCCACAATCATTTTATCTTAAAAACAAATACTTCTACTTTGGTTCACTAAAATCTAACGACTGTTATTATATATTATGTTATTATAACCCAAGCTAACCAAAATCAAGATGCTGACTAACTTGAATATCATCTAAATAGTAGCCATCTAGGTGACTAATGCAAGAAAAACCTAGAATTGCAACAAATTATGTACCTATAGATCTTTATGCTGACGAGGGAAAAAAATCTTAGTTATTTATTCTATTGGTATATCTACTGTTTAAGATATTATCTCCATTACACTAGTCTAATAAACTAATTCCCTCTTTCCCTTTATTCCCCCTTCCCCTCCTCAACTCAGCTAGAACGATTAAGAGTTTGGTCTACGTGAAGGAATAATTGATCAGCTAAATTTATGGACTAGAGCTTTTCATATGTTTATCCAATTCTTCTCCCTTGTGAAGGTCTCATCTAAATCATCTTTCCTCTCACTCGATAATAGGTTGAGAAATGGAGTAGAACATTGCATACTTTTATCCAATTCTTTTACCTTGATGAGGTCTCATTTCTCTCAATCATCTTCTCTCTCTAATTTGTGGTTCCCTGCTTTCTCTAATGCAATACAAGACACATCAAAATTATTCCAAATTTTTTTATATTTTTGAGTAAATTTGAGGGAGAAATCCCTAATAAACTAGAAAGAGAATGTACAAGCATGCCAGGCTGGCAATGGAAAATAAATAAAAGAAATTACAATAATTGATATTATTATAACAAACGGGTGATAACATTAATCTAGTTAAAAATAGAATTGATAATTTGGAAGCTGATAAGGATCATGCGTGTGAACCTACGATATGCTCAAATCACAATGATGAACCAACAATAACAACAACAATAATAACAACAAACTTTTATCCCACTACGTGGGGTCAGCTACATGAAACATTTTTCTCCATTGTGTCCTGTTAAGAGTCAAATTCTCATTTAAATCTAATAAAGAAAGGTCATTTCAAATATTTTCTAACCAAGTCTTTCTAGTTCTACATCTACCCTTCTTAACATAGGTTAAATCAAATACATCTACTCTCCTAACCGGGTCAACACTATCAGCAAGGGCATCATCAAAATTTTATCCTACTACGTGGGATCAGCTACATGAATCATTTTTAGCTAGCGTGTCTTATTAAGAGTCAAATTCTTATTTAATATAATAAAAAAAGTCATTTCTAATACTTTCTAATTAATAATTTTTAGAACTATGACTACCTTTATTAATATAGGCAGGATATAATATATCTACTCTCATGATCGGGTAGTTGGAACGCCGACATTTTATGTGATCAAATCATCTTAGGCGACACTCAAAGCCGCTCATCCACCCGAACATCCTCATCGATCTCTACAACAGTTTGCAACACTTAACTTAATAATATGCTTCTCTTTTAATGGTCAATATTTTGCGCCATAAAGCATTGCAGGTCTAACCACCATCTTATAGAATTTTTTCTTAAGTTTGAGTGATACTTTTCTGTCACACAACAAGCCAAATGCATTCCTCCACTTCATCCATCCAACTTGAATTCTACCCTAAACCCTAAAGTTTGTAAGTCGTTTGTATGGAAAAATAACTAGCAGTACCGAGCTTGTACATAACGGTACCGAGCATGTACATAGCGGTATCGAGCATTTTTTTTTTCTTTAATTTTAAGAGGTGGACGCCTCTAAACTATGGTTGCTAGTGAAACACTTCAAGTAGCAATTAATAAGAATCATACAAGTTAAGTTGTAAATTCTTGTAAAAAATATTCTTAAGTATAATGAAATTTAAAAACAATTTGGCGCACTATTTTGCGCCGTGCGCCATGGCTCACATGTGGCGCAAATAGCGCGCGTTATTTTAAACACATGCGCCTCGCCATGAACATGGCGCCGTAGGTGTGCCACACCGCGCCGTGTCATGGCGTGCGCTATTTTGTGCCATTGACAACTATGATTACTACTAAAATTTAACTCAATGTATTCGGTTTTAGATATATTAAAACGAAAACCTTTAGGCTCTAAAGTTGACCTCCATAATTCGAGTTTACCTTCAACTCCCTCTTTAGTCTTATCAAAAAAAAGAATATCATCAGCAAAAAGCATACACCAAGGTACATCCGCTTGCAAATGTCTAGTGAGAACATCCATGATACATCAAAAAAATAAGGGATTAAGGCTGATCCTTGATGTAATCCAACTAATACTTGGTCAAGCCACCTTGTATTTGAACACAAGCAAAAGCTCCTGCACACATATCTCTAATGACTTGAATATAAGCATTATTAAACCCTTTCTTTTCTAGAACTCTCCATAGCACTTCTCTTTGAACTTTATCATATGCTTTCTCTGAATCAATAAATATCATAGGTAGATCATCCTAAGTCTCTCTAAACTTCTCCATCAACAGTCTCAATAAATAAATAGCTTCCACAATAGACCTACCTGGCATGAATCCAAATTGATTTTGCGAAACATTAGTATCATGTCGTAACTTATGTTTCATAACTCACTCCCAAAGTTTTAAAATATGACAAATCAACTTAATTCCTCTATAATTCGCACAATCTTGTGAGTTGTGAATCACCTTTATTCTTAAAAATACGAATCAATACACTCATTCTCCACTCATGTGACATCTCTTTAGTCTTCAAAATAATAAAAAAAAGTTTACTAAGTTAAGAAATTCTTTCATCTCCTAAGCATTTCCATATCTCTATTGGAATATCATCAAGTTCACTAATTTTTTCACACTTCATTTTCTTTAAAGCATATCTAACTTCAGTTTTATTAATAAGCTGTTTAAAATAAAATTCTCTTTTTTTTTTTATTTAGAGTGCTAAAGTCACTCAAGTCAATCGCATTCTCACAATCTTCATTGAAAAGCTTAGCAAAATATCTCATCCACCTTTGTTGAATATACTCTTCTAAAAAAACATTTTTTGATATCCATCCTTAATGCACTTCAATTGAACAAAATCCTTACTAATCATATCTCTTTATTTGGCTAACTTATGCATATATATTTCTTCTCTTTAGAATCTAATCTATATATAAATCATTAAAAGTTAAAATCTTTGCATCGTAGATTGCTTTCTTAGAAACCTTACGAGGTTCCTTAAATCTTTAATAATTTTCAGAGTTTTTATATCTAAACTAATTATTATAACAAAGCTTCTTAAACATTTTGATTCCACCACCAACTATTTTTATTATTAGGAGATTTTACTTTTGAAACTCTAAGCACATCCTTTGTAACATTCTTAATATTACTAGCTGCTTTATCCCACATGCACAGAAAAAATCTTAAGATCTCAAATTTTACTATCAAAATTATTTTTGTTAGTATTTTTTAAAAAGCCTCCATTTAATCTTAAAATAATGTTTTATTAAATTTTTCATATTCTGCCCCCTTCATCTTAAAATCCAAAACTAATAAGCGAAGTTGGATACATAAACTTTCACTCATAATAACTTTATAATCTTTGCAATCTAAACGATTCATTTTTCATACAAGAAAAAAATCAATTTGAGTTTTACTATATCCATTATTATAAATGATGAGATAATTATATCTTTTCTTAAATAAAATATTAGCAATTATAAAATCATGAGCTAGAGTAAAATCTAATATAGCTTTACCATCTTTATAAGTCACTCCAAATACATAGCCACCATGAATGCTTTTAAAATCCTTTAAATCTCCTCCAATAAAAATTATTTCTTCAAGAGATATCTTTTAAATTAATTCTTCTAAGTCATTCCAAAATTTTAATTTTAAACACATATCCGAACCTATTTGAGGAGCATAAACATTTATAATATTAATAATCTTAACATCAATAATAATATTCAAAGTAATAATTTTGTCTCATATTCTATCAATTTTTATAGCATTATCCTTCAAACTCTTATTCATAATCACACAAACACCATTTATAGTAAAATCTAATATAGTTCTACCATACTACTAAACTTTAAATCCTAAGCTGTCAATCTCTTTAGCCTTCTCTCCAACCTATTTAATTTTCTGAATGCATAAAATATTTCTCTTCCTATGAATCATAATATAAGTTAATTTTATTAATTTGCATGTAAAAAAACCTACATTTCAAGATTCAATCTGAATTCTAGTTTCATGGACTAGCTTCTTTGCCCACATCCGTCCATGATGTGGGAACTCTTGTCTATTTAACACTGTACCCGGGCGTCGATGCAGCAGCCCTTGCACACTTCTCACTGTATTCAGGCCATACAGCACGCCGCTTCCAGGGAAAGCCCTAGCATTAACACAATATATTAAATCAATGCACTTAAATGTTAATTTTGATAGGAACACAAAAATCACCTGAAAGTCAATTAAATCTCAAACAACAATGCTCATGAAAATCTTAGATATCAAAATTTTGATATACATATCGATATAATATAAAAAGTTAAAGTTGCAATGTCTACCTGTGATGGTAAAATTGATCCTTAGGCTTTTACTAGCTAGTAGCAAGATATGAATAATTTATTTGAATGACAAAAAATGTCTAAAGAACAAGTGCAAATTACAAAAAATGAAATTAATTGGCTAAATTAAGATTTAGTAGAAAAGTACGGGGAAGCAAAGAGAGATTAGGAAGAATACATACAACTTGGGTTAAAATAACATAGCTTTTAAAAGAAAAATGTTGGCCTTTGTCACATCATGATAGATTACTTAGATGAATTAAATTCATTAAAACAAAGCACTAGAACTATGACTAAATAAATTAACAAATTTAAAGAACTCTTATTATGTTCTATTGATCTCCTTCTGTGATAGGTTGAAAATCAGCCATGGTATACTAGAGTTCTAAACACTTCAGCCTTAGAAATTTTGCTTACCTAAGTTGATTAGTTGCAACCTACCCTACCTCTAGTTAATCTACACTTAGATTTACTATTTTCAAATGAACAAATTTGCAATTGCCTGAATTTCTTTTCTTTTGTGCTAGGCTCCTACAGTTAAATTTCCTGTCACATAAAATCAATACAACTAAAATCAACTTTAAGGTTCTTTTATCAATAAAAATATGATAGGAGACACTTGAAGATCTCAAGAATTTCCTAGCAATTTTTTAAAAACGGCGAGAATTCTCCACAAAAATCCACACAAAACCAGGAAAACAGTAGGTAATTTGTATTATTTGATTAAATAGAAACGAAAAATACTAAGATACAATTGATCCTCTATTCGAGAGGAGGATCTATCTCTCCCAAATCTCTAGACGCCGCTAGAGCCAAAAAATCAAAGAGATCTCAAATTTCAGCCAAATTCAAGTGCCCTAATCCTAGGAAAACAAACTATTTAATGAACAATTCAGAAGAAAATCTCTAAACAATCCTTACATTCAAATTTCCCTCCGAACTCCCTAAAAAATCTTTCCTAAACAGCTTTTCTGGAATCGGCGGCTTGTTCGAAGCGTGCAGGAGAGGCAGGCTTCCGCCTCTATTCCGCCTGGGTCGGTCCCATGTGGATTGGCTAGAGTAGTCTAACAATACTCCCCTTCCAAAGGCCTAGCTTGTCCGCAAGGTGAAAAGACGACACCCTCCATTCCCTCTTCACCACAAACGGTAAGAATCTGAAGAGTTCGACCCTTACATTTGAGCCTCGATGTATACCTCTCATCACATATGAAACATAGCCCCTTCGCCCCTTTCTCCTGTAATTCAGTTTATGTACTCTTATTGAAATTGTCCTCAGGTCTTACTCCTATAGTCTTCTCCTGAAAAGTATCAGGTGTCGACTCCTTTGGTGTCATAAAGGTAGTGGTCCTCCTGTTCGGACCTCCTGAGCTGTTGCCTCATGTCTCTCTCTCTCCAAGTGCCGCTGATCATCCACCAATTGAGCTATTTCCATAGCCTCTCCCAAGTCATGAGGCCTCATTACTCTAACAGCTGCCCGGATCTCTGGTATCACTCCGTTCATAAAATTTCTCTCTAGCACTGTCTAGGAAGGCGGTCCAATTGGGTAACAAGGTACTCGAATCTCTCCCGGTACTCTATCACTGAACAATCTTGTGTCAAGGCGAATAACTGCTCGTAGAAGTCTCCTCCCTTGCTAGTTCAGAAACGTTCTACCAAACAATTCTTGAACTCTCTCTAACTCCCTATGGGTTGTCGCCCGTCCCTCCACTTGTACCAAAACAAAGCATTTACTTTCAAACATAGGCCCACTGTCGTCAATCTCTCCTCCTCCATTAACCCATTGACAGTGAAATATCTTTCTACCTTGTAGATCCACCCGTGCGCATCCCACCCCCCTTAAAGATTGGCATCTTCAATTTTTCACCCTCAGATTGCCTCTGTTCCCTATGTTCCCTCCATAATTTCCCATTTCCCAAGGAGGTGGCTTCCCCTAAGTATCCCAATTATTCCTTCTACACTCATACCCAAACCTTTCACCAAATTCCCACAGTCTCCTTTCAAATTCAGCACCCCTTTGTTCATGCTCCACCTCACCTATGATGCACCGACACGGCACTTAGAGAGGGTATGCAGTGTCGGACACGTGTCGGACACGAACACGCGTCGGACACGGCATTGGAGTGTCGCAATTAAAAAAATTAAAATTAAAATCGGACACGCGTGTATGACACGCGTGTCCGGTTATTA
>NW_021319879.1:824815-841579 GCF_001605985.2 Dendrobium catenatum | reverse complement strand
GTGGAGCAATGAACAAAGAAGGGTGCTGAATTTTGAACGGAACAGACTGTGGGAAGTTTGGTGAAAGGTTTGGGTATCGAGCGTAGAAGGAACGATTGGATGACTTAGGGTAAGCCACCTCCTTGGGAAATGGGAAATATGGAGGGGAAATAGGGAAACATGAGGCAATCTGAGGGGAAAAATTGAAGATGCCAATCTTTGAGGGGTTGTGGGATGCGCACGGGTGGAATCTACAAGGTAGAAAGGTATTTCAATTCGTCAATGGGATTGTATGGAGTGAGGAGAGATTGGACGACAGTGGGCCTATGTTGAAAGTAAATGCCTTTGTTTTGGTACATAGTGGATGGGACGGGCGACAACCCATAGGTGAGTTAGAAGAGAGTTTCAAGAATTGGTTTGGTAAACGTTTCTGAACTAGCAAGGGAGAGACTTCTACGAGCAGTTTTCCGCGCTTGAACAAGAGTTGTTCAGTGATAGAGTATCCGGGAGGATATCGAGTACCTTGTTACCCAATTGGACCGCCATTCCTAGACAGTGCTAGAGAGAAATTTAAATGAGGAGTGAATCCAAAGAGATCCGGCGAGCTGTTGAGAATGAAGGCCCTCATGACTTGGGAAAAGAGGCTACTATGGAAAGCTACGCTCAATTTGGTGGATGATCAGCGGCACTTGGAGAAGAGGAGAGCATGAGGCAACAGCTCAGGAGGTTCCGAACAGGAGGACCACTACCTTTATGACTACCAAAGGAGTCGACACGCTATACTTTTCAGGAGACTTCGATGGAGCAAGAACGTATAAGAGTAGAACCTGAGGACAATTTCAATAAGAGTATAAACTGAATTACAGGAGAAAAGGGCGAAGGGGCTAATGTTTCATATGTGATTGAGAGTATACATCGAGGCTGCAAAATGTAAGGGCGAACTCTTCAGATTCTTACCGTTTGTGGTGAAGAGGGAATGAAGGAGGGTTTCGTCTTTTCACCTTGGGCGGACAAGCTAGGCCTTTGGAAGGGGAGTATTGTTAGACCAGTTCTAGCCAATCACACGGGACCGACCCAGCGGGATATGAGGCGGAAGCATTGCTCTCTCTGTACAGCTGCGAACAAGCCGCCGATTCAGAAAAGCTGTTTAGGAAAGATTTTTTAGGGAGTTGGAGGGAAATTTGGAATGTAAGGATTGTTTTAGAGATTTCTTCTGAATTTGTTCATTAAATAGTTTTTTCCTAGGGTTAGGGCATCTTGAATTTGGCTGAAATTTGAAGATCTCTTTGGTTTTGGCTCTAGCGGCGTCTAGAGATTTGGGGAGAAGATCCTCCTCTCGAAAATAGAGGATCAATTTATCTTGTATTTTCGTTTCTATTTAATCAAATAAACAAATTACCTACTGTTTTCCTTGGTTTTGTGATGATTTTTGGGAGAATTCTCGCCGTTTTTCAAAAAATTGCTAAGGAAATTCCTTGAAGATCCTTCAAGTTGTCCTCCTTATCATATTTTTATTTGCATAAAAGAACCTTTAAGTTGAAATTTAGTTTGTATTGATTTTATGATGACAGGAAAATGTTAACTGTAGGAGCCTAGCACAAAAGAAAGAAATTCGCAATTGTCAAATTTGTTCATTGACAAATTAGTAAATCTAAGTGCAGATTAACTTAGAGGGCTAGGGTAGGTTGCAAACATCAACTTAGGTAAGCAAATTTCTAAGGCTTAAGTGTTCTTAGAACTCTAGATGTATACCATGGCTGATTTTTCAAACCTATCACAGAAGGAGATCAATAGAACATAATAAGAAAGTTCTTAATTTGTTAATTTATTTAGTCATAGTTCTAGTGCTTTGTTTTAATGAATTTAATTCATTCTAAGAATCCTTATTATGATGTGACAAAGGCCAACATTGTTTCTTTTAAAAGCTAGATGTTATTTTAACCCAAAGTTGTAAATGTATCTTCCTAATTCTCTTCTTTGCTTGCTTCCGTACTTTTTCTACTAAATCTTTAATTTAGGCACATTAATTTCATTTTTTTGTAATTTGCACTGGTTTCTTTAGCATCTTTTTTGTCCATTCAAATAAATTTTTATATCTTGCTATCTAGCTAGTAAAAGCCTAAGGATCAATTTTTAACCATCAGCAGGTAGACATTTGCACTTTATTCCTTTTTATATATATCGATATTGTATATCAAAATTTTGTATCGTAAGATTTTCATGAGATTGTTGGTTTGAGATTTATGACACTTCAGGTGATTTTTTGTGTTCCTAATCAAATTAACATTTAAGTGCAATTGGATTTAATATATTGTGTTAATGCTAGGGCTTCAAGGGCTTAGCTGAACGAGGGCATGGCGCTATGCCCCTCAGGTATACAAGGTTAATCAGGACATGTGGAGAAGTCCATGAACTAAGAAATCCATTGAATGATAGGTTTTTACATGCAAATAATAAATTAGACTTATATATGATTCATAGGAAAGAAATATTTAATGTATTCAGAAATTAAATAGGTTGGAGAAGCCTAAGGAGAGTTGCAGCTTGGATTAAATTTAGTAGTATGTAGAACTATATTAGACTTTTACTATAAATGATGTTTTGTAGTGATTATGAATAAGAGTTTGAAAGGATAAGTCTAAAATGATAGAATATGGAGACCCAAATTAATTACTTAAATATTATTATTGATGTTAAGATTATTAATAATTATAAATGTTTATGCTCCTAAAATAGGTTTTGGATATGTGTTTAAAATTAAAATTTTGGAATGACTTAGCAAGAATTAATTAAAGAGGATATCTCTTGAAGAATGAATTTTGTATTGGAGGAGATTTAAAGGATTTTTACAAGCATTCATGGTGGCTTATGTATGGGGTGACTTATAAAGATGTAGAAAGCTATATTAGATTTTACTGCTAGTATATATATTGTTATAAATGTATATTTTATTAGAAAGATATAATTATCCATCATTTAAATAATGGATATAGTAAACTCAAATTGATTTTTTTTCTGTATGAAAAATAATCGTTTGAGATTGCAAGAATTGATAAAGTTAATTAATGGTGAAATTTTGTATCTCAACCGCTTATTAAGTTTTTGGATTTATAAGATGAAGGAGCAGAATATGAATAAAATTTAATAAAAATTATTTTTAAGATTAAATGTGGCGCTTTTTTAAAAAAAATCAAAAAAAAATTGATTTTGAATAGTAAATTTGAGATTCTTTAAGATTGTTTTATCTGTGCTTTGTGGTGACTAGTAATTTATTTAAAGAAATGTTACAAATAGATGTGCTAGAGTTTCAAAAGTTAATCTCCTATAATAATAAATAGTTGTGAGTGGATCAAACTGTGTTAAGAAGCTTTGTTATATAATTAGTTTAGATGTAAAATCTTGAAATATTATTAAAGATATTAGGAATCTCGTAAGGTTTCTAAGAAGCAATCACGATGTTAAAGATTTTTAACTTTAATGATTTATATATAGATTAGATTCCTAAAGAGAGAAATATATATGTATAAGTTAGCCAAATAAAAGAGATTATGATTATTAACGATTTTTGTTCAATTGAGTGCATTAAAGTGAATGATCACAAAAATATTTTTTAGAGATATATTAATAAAGGTGGATGAGATATTGTTGCTAGCTTTCATATTGAAGATTTGTGGAATGCGTGTATTGAGTGACTTTAGAGCATCTCTAATAAAAAAAGAGATTTTTATTTTAACAAGTTTATTAATAAATAAAGTTGAGAGAAGCTTTAAAGAAAATGAGTGGGAAAAAATTAATGAACTTGATGATATTGCCAATAGAGTATATGGACAATGCTTAGGAGATGAAGAAATTTCTTGACTTAGTAAACTTTTTCATATTATTTTGAAAGACTAAAGAGGATGTCACTTATGTAGTGGAGACAATGAAGTGTATTGATTCAGTATTTTAGATAAAGGTGGATTCACAACTAAAGATTGTGTCGAATTATACGAGGAAATTAGGTGATTGTCATATTTTAAAACTTTGGAGAGATTGATGTTGGGAAGAGATTGGATCATAGTGTTACGACGATGATACTAAATGTTTCCAAAATTCAATTGGATTCCATGTCAGGTGGTAAGGTCTATTGTGAAGCTATTATTTAATTATTGAGAACGTGTTGATGGAGAGTTTTAGAAGACTTAGGACTGATTACCTATGATATTTAGTTGATTAGAGAAAGCATATGATAAGTTCAAAATGAAGTGCTATGGAGAGTTCTAGAAAGAAAGGGTTTAGATAATGCTTATATTCAAGTTCATTAGAGATTCTGGCAGGAGCTTTTCTGTGTTCAATACAAGGTGGCTGCAAGTATCATTTTCCTATTTTCAGTTGGACTTACATCAAGGATCAGCCTTAATCCTTATTTTTTGATATGTAGTCATGGATTTCTCATAGAATTTGCAGATAGCGATGTACCTTGGTCTATATGCTTTTTGCTGATGAGTATTCTTCTTTTGATAAGACTTAGAAGAGGGAGTTGAAAGGTAAGACTCCGAATTATGGAGGTCAAACTTTAGAGCCTAAAGTGTTTTGTTTAAGTATATTCTAAAACCAATACATTGAGTGTACATTTAGTAGTAATCATAAGTTGTCAGATGGCACAAAATAGCGCTCGCATGCAAGCGGTGTCGGCGCAACCTAACGGCGCCGTATGTTCATGGCGAGGCATGTGTTTTAAATAGCGCGCGCTATTTGCCCACCAATGTGACCCATTGAGCGCATCCGGCCAAAATAGATGCGCCAAATTGTTTTTAAATTTCATTATACTTGAATTAATTTTTACAAGAATTTACAACTTAACTTGTATGTCTTTTTATTGCTCTTCGAATGTGTGTTTCACTAGCACATTAGTTTATGAGTGTTCCAACCTCTTTTAAAATTAAAAAATAACAAAAATGCCTACCGCGATGACTGTATGCTGCGGTATCCTGTATGATACAGCTCGGCTCTGCTAGGTAATATCTTCCATAACAAAAACGACTTTACAAACTTTTAGGTTTAGGAGAACTTCCAAGTTGAATGGATATAGTGGATTGGAATGCATTTGACTTGGTTTGATGATAACAGAAAAGATATAACTCAAACTTAATGTAAAATTCTATAAGATGTGTGGTTAGACCTGCAATCTTTATGGCGCAAAATGGATTGCCATTAAAAGAGAAGCATATTATGAAGTTAAGTGTTTGCAAACAATGAGGATTGCTCAGGTGGTTGAGTGGCTGTTTACTCTTAGAGACAGTATACGAAATGAGCATATATAGTGAAAAGGTGGAAGTAGGGCTTCCAAGTAGGCAGATAAGATTAGAGAGAGTCACCCTTAGATTGTTTGATCAATAAAACTGGCGGCCTTCCGATGACCCCGGTTAGGAGAGTACTGTATTTTGATTTAACTATGTTAAAGGAGATTAGCTAGAAAGACTTGTAGATATGATGACTTTATTAGATTACTGAGATTATTCTAAGACTGTGAATTCTGTAGCTACCACGGTGGAATAGCTTGTTGTATATGGTCTTATTTTTTCATTTATATGTAGATTTTGACTTAGGATCATGATATGTAGCACATGAGATTGATCATAATAGATCCTGCGAAAATAGATTTCAGGACCGACCCCAACGTAGTGGATAAAGGATTTTTGTTTTGTTATTGTTGTTCAATCATTGTGATTTGCAGCACATTATTATCGTTAGGTTCACATTCGCATGATCCTTATCAGCTTCCAAATATCAATCATATTTTAAATTGAACTAGATACTAATATGATTATCAACCCTCGCTTTGTTTATAATAATATAATTATTTGTTAATTCTTTTTATTTCTTGTCCATTTGCCAGCTGGCATGCTTGGTACATTCTTTTCTAGTTTATTAGGGATTTCTTCCCTCAAATTTATCTCAATATAAAAATTGTGGAATAATTTTGATTGTCTTGTATTGCTATTAGAGAAAAGCAGTCGACACACAAATTAGAGAGGAAGAGATTGAGAGAAATGAGACCGTCATCAAGGTAAAAGGAATTGGGATAAAAGTAGCAAATGTTTCTACTTCCATTTCTCAACACTATTATCGAGTGTAGAGGAAAGATGATTTAGATAATGAGACTTCACAAGGAGTAAGAATTGGATAAACATATGCAAAAGCTCTAGCCCATATTAGCTGATCAATTATTCCTTCACGTATGCCAAAATCTTTAATCGTTCTACTGAGTTGAGGAGGGAAGGGGAAATAAGAGGAAAGAGGGAATTAGTTTTATAGGATAGTGTTAATGGAGATAGATATCTGTAAAGCAGAAATATGACAATTAGATAAAGTAACTAATGATTTTTTTTCCCTCGTCAGCATAAAGATCTTATAAGGTACATAATTTGTTGCATCTAGTTTTCCTGCATATTAGTCACATCTCTTAGATTTTTTTTAGGACTATATTTAGATGATATTGCCAGTTAGTCGACATCTTGATTTTGTTAGCTGTGGTTATAATAATACTATATATAATAACCAGTTTTGATTTTAGTGAACCAAAAGTGGATATTTGTTTTTAAGATAATGATTGTGAGTTGTGCTTGCATTCGGCCAAGATGTACTGTAAAAATTTGGGAGCTTAAGTTACCTGTAAATATACGAAGAAGTGAAAGAACATAAGGACTTTGATTGAGGACACGTCAACTAATCCTTGACACCGTTACATCGAGACGCCGGAGATCAACGGCCTCAATCAGGAGTTTTATATTTTGAGTCAATTTTATGTAGTCAGTTTTATTTTTAATTTTTTCAAGTTTTTACTCTGTTGTTAACTCCTTATGGGTGTCCACGCCGTACCCGTGTCCTATATTTTTAAAAATTGTCGTGTCCCGTGTTCGTGTCGTGTCGTGTCCGTGTCGCCGTGTCCGTGTCGGTGCATCATAGCTCCTCACACTTCTCCCCATACCCCCTACCCGGTTCCCCCATAGGAATAGGCTCCACGGGATGCATTCTCTCTTTTCTCTTTTGAGTCTCCATCTCCTGATCTTCCTTGTGCCTTATTGGATTAGAGCTTTCCCTGCTTCATGGGTTGTCGGAGGCTTCCCTCGCCTATAACGACGTCGTTTTGGATTGGCCCTCGAGCAACTTCTTCAACATCTCCCCTCGGCTGAAAAAATTCCCATCAATCTTCTCGTGAATGGCTGAAATTTGACTATTGACATCTGAAAGTTGAGCGTGGAGATGAAAAATTTCAGCTTAAAATTATCCAATCTCTCATTCCAACACTTCTATCTTTCATCCTGCCATGGGAACTTGGATTTAGGCTCCAATAGCAAGAGCCGCAATTTTGACGCGAATTTTGGCCTATAATCAGCAAAAAACAACACAATCAGATACATAACACAGCAAAATTCTACGAGGAAGACTTCTATTTCAGCCCAAAAAATTGCTATGATACCAATTTGATAGGAAACACTTGAAGATCTTAAGAATTTTCTAGCAATCTTTGGAAAACAACGAGAATTCTCCACAAAAAATCTGCACAAAACCAAAAAAACAGCAGGTAATTTATATTATTTGATGAAATAGAAATGCAAAAAACCAAAATACAATTGATCCTCTATTCGAGAGAAGGATCTATTCTCCCAAATCTCTAGACGCTGCTAGAGCCCAAAAACCGAAGAGATCTCAAATTTCAGCGAAATTCAAGATGTCCTAACACTAGGAAAACAAACTATTTAATGAATACAATTCAAAAAGAGATCTCTAAACAGTCCCTACATTCAAATTTCCCTCTAAACTCCCTCAAAAATAATTCCTAAACAACTTTTCTGGAATTGACTGCTTGTTTGACGCGTACAGGAGAGCCAGACTTCCGCCTTTGTTCCGCTTGGGCTGGTCCCGTGTGGACCGACTGAACCTGTCTAACAAAATAATACATGACCACTCTCGCAATCAAAGTTTTTAAAACTAAATGAACTTGCTCCTCTATGTCCTAAAAAAGCAAAGTTATCAATGGCTATGGGCCAAAAATGATGTATTACTACTTGGCTAATCATACTAGACATAGAAGTGTGGCTCATCCTCAGAGCCTAGTTGATGCACATCATTTATAAACTTTATGAGTAATCATCAATTAATGCTCACAATACGCAAGATTAAAAAAAAAAGTATACAGACCTTTGTATTAAGACTTCAATATCATGATCTAAACATCTTGTTTGAGTGATAAAAAATTTAGTCTCTTTTCTTAGATATACCAGCCAATCTACTTTGCATATAATTTGAAGACCTATAGATGGTTAATAAATACTTAGGGAGTATCATTTAATTGAAGTAATCAAGTTTGGTCTATTAGAATTACTGCATCTAAGTGTGGTAACTCTACAATCAATAATAACACTAAAAAAACAACAAGCATCAAGTTCTAAATTCTTGGCAAACATTTGTTTTACGCTTCATCATGCTAGTCATTACGCTTATAAGTGTCCAACTAAGAAATTGCATTTAAATGTGATTTGTGATGACATTCATAAATTTAGTAAAGAGATTATTTATTATGATGATACTTTAATTGAAACTTTGAATGTTATATGTTGCATCATAGCTCCTAAAGGTAATTATGATTGGAGAATTGCGTTTTTTAAAAACTATTTCAAATATGAGAAGTTTTGCAAGCTTATAATTGATGGTATAAGTTATATGAATGTTGCTAACACAGGCCTAGACTGCAAGAACTTGAAATCTATTCAACATTAACATACATATATTGTACCTTGGGTACATAAAATTAGTATATATGTTTCTTAAAGGTGTCTATGGTGTCTAATTTCTATTTAATTGATGCCTAAATTGATAAACTTATTACATAGGTTTCTCTAAAAATCACCCTTAAAGATAACATGGACATCACACTCATACAAGAAACTTTTATGACCAACATATTTTTATAATTCAATATTAGAAAAGCCTTTTTTAAGAGATTATATGGCCCAATAAATGCTAGGCTCAAGGAAACAAATTGTATAGGAATTAAAAACATTGTGTTACTAAACTAGAATCTTAACAAATATTTGCTTATTAAAGACAAAATAAATAAAGATAAAAATATATAAATGAATCCCCATCATTCTCATTATCCTTATTCAAACTATCTTTGGTCAGCTTCATGCTCCATTTGTTATTTAAGGTTACATCTTTTTTATACCAATCTTTTTGCATAACTCATATCCACATTATTTTGACCTACCATATTTCTATTCCAATCCTATCAAATTAATTTTATTTATGTCTTATCAATGCATCTTCTACTCTCGATTGCACAAGCTTAACTCATATATATATCCACTAGGTAGACTTTGGTGGATGCTACTCTCATAGCCTCACTAATATTATCATTTTTTCATCCTTCCTACTTTAAGAGCACATTCATCACAAAATTCTCGATTTTTTCACACTAAACGTAACATTATGTAATATCTTTACCAACCAACACTTGGGTCCATATAAATGTAAAATAATAATGCAAATAATGTTGCATTATTGAACTTGGGTTTTCTCATATACCATATATAATGCAGTTTTTTGGTCCATAAATTCTAATTTGACTCTTTATCATAACTATGGACTAAATAGATGAGACTTCCACCCTAAACCAGCAGATAAAATCACCTTGAAGCAAGCATTATTTGCATTTTACCGGTCAATCATTAGATTTCTAAAAAAAGACTAATTCTTCTTCTGGCGTACTGTCAAAATTTTTAAGATGTTAACTGATATTTTAAAAACACGATTAAAATGCTCAGTATTTGCAAATAACCTGTGAATATCCTGTAGGCATTCGGCAAATCACGCTTCTGTGTGGCATAAAACACATCAGCCTTCGAAGATAAATATAGAGCAGGATCAATAATAACATGTTTTAACTTACGGGACCTGTCATAAAATCCAATTAGTGACTAAACAATATAACCAAATAAAAAAATATAGTAACTTTAAAGAAAAACAAAAAAAAGAGAAACAAGGAAAAGCTTCACTTAACTCCCTCCAATCAATATAGCTGCTATGTTGCACAAAATTGAGATCCTTTGGGAGGAAAGAAAACACATGAAGAAGATCTGAAAACAATTGAAACTAGAGTTAAACAATCAGAGCTGACATGACCATTAGAAACTTAAATTTGAAAGAAATTTGGCATTGAAGTTAAAAAAATAAGATGTGGAGAACATTATTATCATCAACATTAGCCATCTCCAAACTACTTTGGGATCGCTTTATAAATTATCCTCCATGCACTCCTATTGAGAGTTAAAAAAGATCTTAATTCCATTTTATAAAAATATTTTTTGCACAACTTCTACTCATATTACCTATGATGAGTATGTTCAATCCTTTTTCTCTCTTATTCTTTTCACATTTATAATTATTGCGGGTTGGAAGATTCGTGACGGTAAAGCGAGTAAACTTTTCGTCTTAGCTATGCATGGATATCCAGCACACAAATAGAAAGAGAGAAGTAACACACCTGATCTTTTTTACGTGGAAAGCCAAAAGAGGAAAAAACCCCAAAACCACGGGGACTCGCCCAGGCGAAAAGATTCCACTAAACTTGAGTGAATTACATGGGTTGACTCGTCCCTCGATTTAGAGGTGGTCAAATTACAATAGTTTGGAGAGTTAGGCAAATGTCTGGTGATGGTCGGGCGAAAGTCCGACGGCAGGACAGTGGTCCGACGATGGTCGGGCGAAAGTCCGATGGCAGGACAGTGGTCCGACGATGGTCGGGCAAAAGTCCGACGGCAGGACAGTGGTCCGACGATGGTCGGGCGAAAGTCCGATGGCAGGACAGTGGTCCGACGATGGTCGGGCTAAAGTCCGACGGCGGTCGGGGGCCGGGCAGTGGTCCGACAAAGGCCAGGCAATGGTCCGGTGAAGGTTGGGCTGAAGTCTAGCAGCGGTCGTCGGCCAAGCGGTGGTCCGGCAGTAGTAGGCGGCCGGGCAGTGGTACGACGAAGGTCGGGCTGAAGTCCGGCGGCGGTCATTAGCCGAGCAAAGGTTCGGTGGCGGACGGCGGTCGGGCGGTGGTCCGATGAAGGTCGGGCTGAAGTCCGACGGTGGTCGGCGGCAAGTCGGTGGTTCGACGATGGTCGGGCTGTGGTCCGACGAAGGTCGCGCTGAAGTTTGGCAGCGGTAGTCGGCCGAGACAAGGTCTGTCGGCAGCCAGGCAATTCCATCGGTGGTCGTCGGCTAGGCGAAGGTCCGGCGGTCGGCGGCGGGGCGGTGGTCCGACGAAGGTCATTGGGCTAAAGTCCGGAGGCGAAGGTCCGGCGGTGGTCCGACGAAGGTCATCAGCTGGGCGAAGGTCCGACAATGGTGCTAGAGCTCTTAAAGCTTCAGAGCTCTCTCCAATCTCTAAAAAGTCCTCTTCATGTAGAGAGTGAGGGTTTATTTATAAATTTTCATAAGTGGCACACCCCGTAAATATAGAAAATATCTAAGGCAGGTTCGGAATGCTCCATCGGATGGCTTATATTGATTCCCCCAATCATAGAGAGTTTTTCAATTGTTTATGATCGGGGCTATTAACTGTTTAGAGGGTTCGGAGTGCCTTAACGATATCAGAATTCATAGATCTTGGGCTCGTTGGATTCGTCTCGCCGAGCCGCTCGATTTGACTATAAGCATGCCATATTTTGAAATCATTTTGTCATCCAAATAATGCTTTAACTCTTCCAAAGGTCGTTTGAGCCCCCAATTTGGACCCATTTGGGCTTGGGTTGGACTGATTTTGGTGTCGTTAGGTTTGTCTCTTTGAGATGTTCAGTTTGACAATAAGTTTGTTGAAATTAAAATTAATATGATCCAGAATTTCATTTTGAAAGTTTCCAACTTGAATATTTCTCGAGATACGTGCTCGATAAAAGCAATTTTCGATGACGTATCAATAATATTCACCTTCCTATTGGAGGATCTTCCTTCTTCTATTGTACAACCTCAAAACAAATGTGTACATTTTACTAGCTTACTGTGACCGAGCTATGCTCTAACATTCTCTCTAAGATAATTATTTCTCACATGGAAATTCATAGTTTTATCACATCCATGTAATATTATCATATCTATCACACTCATCTTGATTATCAATAAATATTTTGTACAGAACTAAAACGCAAAATTTAACTCAAACAAAAGCTGAGGTATTTTACTCCAACGAAGGATGGAATAAATAACCAAAGAACGACGACAAGCAAAAAGACTCCGAAGGCACCGCTAGTTCAGCCGGCCCAGAAAAGATATCCTAATTAAAATTTTCATCACAATGTTTCTCGAAGCCATTGAATTTGTCTTAAGATATTCGTAATACAAATAAAAAACACTAACATATAATACATTCATCTCAAGCAAAATCCAAGCATTGAGAACAATCCGGATAAAAATTTGATCAGTAAATCATGAAATTTGATCAGTATATCATGACTCAAAATATTCCTTAAAACCCTCAATCGAAACCCTAAGCGACACATTTCGTCACATTGAATAACGCAATCAAGTCATATCAACCTCATGCTCCCATTTAATATGAACTCCAAAGCAATTCAGAACTGAGCAACCTATATGGCGAAAGCATACCGTCCTGGGTCACGAGTGGGTAATCATCAGCTCCGAGGTTGATAAACCAATCCCATTTTCCGGAAAGGCGCAACAACACCGCAGCGCCGTGAACCGTGGAAGCAAGGGCAGAGGATCCCCTGGGGTTAGCGAAGTCCGCGTGCCCAAGTACATGGACATTGCGGGCGGATCTAAAGGCGGGAACCGCATGGAGATCGCGGGCGAGCCGATCGCGCTGTTCCTGAGGCGCCGAGAGGTCGAGGTGGAGAAGGTAAAGGTTTTTAGGATGGTAGATGGCGAGGACTAGACGGAGGAGGCGGTCGGCGTCGTTTGTAGAACCAGAGAGGAAGTAGGCGAAGGATGGAGGAGCGGGCAGAGATGATGTTCTGAGCGCGTCAGCAGCCGCGTCGGCTGCGGAAAAGGATGAGGATCGGAGAGGTAAAGAGGAGGAGGGATAGAACGAGAGGAGGAAGAGTAAGCAGCAAGCGAGAGCGATGATCAGAACGCAGTAGAGGTGACGAGAATCTTTGGGGAGGAAGGAGGAGATAGGGGGGTGCGTAGAAGTGGCCTGCATCGCTCCTTTGCTTGCTTCGGCTTCACCATCATTTGATCTGCAACTTTTATTTCGCCAACGTCGCCTATCAGCTTTTTTATCTTGTGATGGTACCCGCTGGATTGCTACCGTCAACAACCCTCCTGATCTCAAAACAACTTGGAAGCTCTTCGATGTGTATTAAAATAGAGGATTTACATACATACCATATATAACATTTATTTTACATATTTAACATTTCAAATATTTACATTTTATATCTATCACTCAAATACAAATTTAATCTCAAATATATCACTCTGTCTCTCGTAAAGCTCACGACGTTATCCTTAGGCTAAAATCCCCATCTGTGCTAGCTCTCAACTTCCAATAAAGAAGGTAAGTTCGCAGCTCAAAAGAAAGTTAGGGTTTGCATCCTGCATCATGCCTATTGAAATTCCCCTTCCCACCTGTTCTCTTTTTGAAGTTGTGCTTTCTTCCACCGCCCTGCTTGTGACGTGTTCCGCGGAAAGGTGATCTGTCTCTTCGTGACGCATTCAAACGATTTGGCTTTTGTAATGGTGTTAGAGAGGTAAGGGTTTGCATAACGAAACCTTATGAGAGAACATTGCATAGGATTACATTTGAACTAATGATTTGTGAATTTTAGGTATTTGATACTTTGCCTTATTATTTTCCGTGAAAATTGTAGACCTAATTTAAGACTGCGTACATCATACAAATCCGATGCGGTAGCTTACACCTATTTGAAGCTCTAGCTATCAACCATTCTTTCCAAATGACGAATATGAATCTGTTGCATGCATTGCTATATGTGCTTAGTCTTTTGCTTAAATAATTATGGTTTGAATCCGAGGTGATTTAGACATGGCCTGGTTAGTTGGTTATCTCGACGCGTTGGGTTGATGTACTTGACATTATTGTATTCTAATTGTCCAAATTTTTTACTATTTTGAAAAAACTTTTTCCATTTCAAATGAGTTCTACAAATTCATCTATTGCGAAAGTCAGACGCCAGCATTTGCAAGTTTAATGTTACAGTAACCTGAACTGTGTGTTGTTGTATACATGCTATCGAGGACGGTAGAAGGCAATTTTATAGGTGCATTTATAATCAAACTAATGACACATGCGGTTATTTTAAATGGATGGATCAACAAGAAGAGTCATCTTATGTTACACATTATGAATTTCAAGGCTTTGAGGGAAGGATTTCTAAGCAGCTTGACTTGATCCTTCTCATTATGAAAGTTTTATTGCGATAGTTCTAATTGACACTACAATCCGAGTTTATTTTGCCTAGTAAAGTGTTGTGTCGAGGAAGGTTTGATGTAGTGTTTTCGAGATTGACACGTGTTGCACTTTTAGTTTGCTTGCTTATTGTTCAAGGTTAA
Organism: Dendrobium catenatum; assembly: GCF_001605985.2. Classification (NCBI taxonomy): domain Eukaryota; kingdom Viridiplantae; phylum Streptophyta; class Magnoliopsida; order Asparagales; family Orchidaceae; genus Dendrobium; species Dendrobium catenatum. Next base: position 827,041 of record NW_021319879.1, on the reverse strand, counting down.
TTGTTGAAGAAATGTGTTTCCTTGAACTTGCATTTTAGCATATCTTGTAGTAGTGTGTTGTATCTTCACTGATTTTGTGGAACAAAAAAAAAAAAAATATTTAAGTTTGTTCGATTGTTATTCTGACTTATGTAGTTAACACAATCAACAATTAAATGCGAAATATTGTCCGAATACAATTTTCACATACATGAATATAGCGGTAGACTTTATGAAAGTATTTAAAAATATATATATATATCAGAAAGTGCTTCTAATGTAGAAATAACGAGATGAGTGAAATTATTCTATGCAGATACGGACGTCGTCCAGAGGTGAATTAGAACGTGTCATGCCACTCGTTTGTTGTGTGCCACCACGGTTGTGTACTGCTGAGTACTAGATGACATCGCATGTTCTAATTCACCTTCTGACGGTCCGATATCCCTAAAAGTTCTCACCATATGCACATACTTGTCAGGATATCTTTCCATTAAAGTAAGATTGAGAAAAGTCCAAACTTTCTTATGGCAGCTTCGCAGGCACCTTTCTAGAAAGTTTAAGTTTAATCTTCCTAACGCCTACGATGAGGTCTTTGTGGAACACTAATAGCAGCTTATAGAATCATATGAAAAACATAAAAATCAAATTTTAGCTTCACACCAAAATAATGTGCCCTCACATAAGAAAAAAAAAGGTGGCCTTTTACTTTCCAAAATAAACTTTAGAAATTCATAAAAATTTATAAACCATCAACGTATGAACCCACCGAGGTTTAGGGTGGTTGGCGGGTGAGCACGGCTGGAAACCCTCATCCCGGATTCGAATCTCATCTGCTACAGCCTCGCCTCTTCAGTGGAGCAAAGCAAGTATGGGCCCGATGCCAGTGGGTGGCCTCGTAGGTCCCACCGAGGGATTAAATATGCCGCCAAACGCTCCTATTAGAGTAGTTCCGGGTAGATACCCCCGTTCCAAAAAAAAAAAACTATCAACGTATGTGCATAATCCTCAGTAAAGTCATCTAAACTCCGTCTACTCTACAACTTTGCACATCTTGATTGTCCTACTTATGTTAGTGTTGCGTCATTGTTGTTCTTATTTGGTAATACGTTCTTGCACCTAGTCCGATAACAACCCCAAAGAACACACATACTGAATTTGTGTGTTTTTTTTTGTCCTTCTCAAAGAAATTTAGCAGTCTTCTTTTTCTTGGCCTATCTCTTTTTTTTTTTTTTGTGACGAGGAACCATGCCGCTTTGTGGCAAAGTAAACCCCGGTCGACCTAGCAGGCAACCCACGCCATTTACCAGGGCCAACGCTTAAGGTTATCACAGCCGTCCAAGGTATTTGAGTTCGGGACCAGGTGATGTTTTTGGATAATATATTAACTCATTATGTTTAAGTAGAAGGGTATTATAATATTAACCAATAGTATTATAATACACATGCTAAAATTTTAATAAACTATTATAAAAATGCAATAGTCTCCTTAAAAATACAAATAAAATTAATATCTTTTTCAATAAATACAATTAATTAGATCTAATAATGTGGCTTATTAAATAAGTATGTAATGTAACACAATTGGTGATGCATTTAATCATGCTTGATTTTTTTTTATATAATATAATCTAAGTTGTCCTTTTAATCATGTGAGAAGGCACTCTCAAAAGCAAGGTCATTATATGAAGGAAGCCATGTGCTTGTGATTTTAATAAGGGAGCCTCATTTGGCTCTTTCCCCCTTAGTTGATCCACATATATATATTGGATTCCAATTTTTTTTTTAAATGATAAATATTTTAAATATATTTTATTTAGGAAAATATTTGTATTTGAATTTTATATGGGTGAATTATATTGAAAACAAATGAAATCTAAAATTTTATTTAGAATGAAAAATAGATAATTTAAATTTTTTTTTCAGATTTAGGTGGTTAAGATGAAAAAATTAGGGGTTATTTAAGATTATTTTTTAGTTTTATTATGAAAAAAAATCAAAAATCATACATTTTTTGAAAAAAAAAAATTTAAAATAAATTTTAGGTATTTTTTTAGTTGTTTTCATTTTCTTAAATGAAAACCATCATATCTGTTGACTACTGCCACCGGCCATTAATCTCAATCACTTGCAGTCATTTTTGGTGTACACATGGCCTTCTTATGTAATATTTAATGAAATAAAAAATAATATTTGTTAATTATTAATTTTTTTTTTATTTCAAATTAAAATATAAGTAAAATTATA
>NW_021319879.1:744041-824181 GCF_001605985.2 Dendrobium catenatum | reverse complement strand
CGAAGTTACAGGAAATGATTTCCTGTAGGGATCGTCCGGGCCGATCATGGGATCGTCCCGGGCGTCAAGTTGCATGGCAAGTCCACGCAGAGCAATCGTCCAGGAATATCTAATTATGTCCTCGCAGAAATCATTCAGGCCGATCGGATCTTTTGTATACAAGATCGTCCATGAACCAGATCGTAGCGATGCGGCAGGCCGACTCAGCACCAATACTTAAGCTGAAAATTAGCTCTTTGAAAGAGACGAGAAAATCATAAAAGAATATCTACAAAATCAATTTGAGGAGACAGGAAAGTGCGAAGGAGAAAACTTGAAAAAGACTATGATTTTTTGGAGCGACGCCGCAACCTTTTCGATCCAGACGAGACAGTTCAAGAAAAGATGTTGTAACGAAGCACTAAGGCACATTCCACCTTTCTTAATTATTCAGAACGTGAAGTTTGAACGAGTTTCTGTCGGATTATCAGTTTATCGTTAGCAAGAATTTTTGTCGTATTTTCCGATGTCAGTTTACCGCGCTAACTTATTGGTAATGTTAATTGAAGTGCCGAGTGTGCACGTTTTGAAATTATTTTCTGGAGAATTTTGACACGGGTATTTTGATCGGCCCGGTGTTTTTTTCGATTGTACCAATTTCTGATAATTCATCTACAATAATTTATCATGGCAATAGAATAAAGTCTTATAATGTTTGTTAGTGAAAGTTCTGTTGTAATTTGGTGAATACTTGCTGATTTGGTGAATTTTGTGTAAATTTCGTATACTGCTGTTATGCCGCCGGATTTCGTACATTCGTAAAATTGTCCGGAATTTGTTCTGAAAATGACAGCTATGCTTGTGTGCTATAAATGAGAGTTATAAGGGGTTTCAGGATTCGTGGATCCTGTTGTGTCAGCGGAAATCTGAAATGAGCTCTGAAATCTGTTTCTGAATACAAGTTCCGGATCCGATGATAAGTTCTTTCTGGTGCTACAAAGCACATTGTTCTGGTGCCATACACACAAAAGGGAGCAATAAGGGGCCAGGAATCCGCAGAGATATCTGTCAAGTGTCTTGGGAAGGGAGGCTAAGGGGCCTGAATACGCTTGAGATTACTGTCAGTGTCAGGGAATCTGTTCTAGACTTGTTGGATAGATCCTGAATTGATAATGATTTTTGATTTCCGTACGATAGTAGAATTTGATTTGATCTGTATTATGATTTTGATCTAGCGATTCTGATCTGAGCTCTGATTTCCGTACTTTTCCTTATCTGTTCTGTGTGAATATGATCATTCAGTTCTGATTTGAGAATTTAATCATGTTATGTTCTGTCTGTTCTGTTCTGATTTGACTTCATTCTGTTCTGGCTCTGTCAGATTCCGTACTTCTATTTCTTGATAGCGGATTTACTGCTCTGTTGATGGTTGATGTAGGACTCTGAGGATTTGATTGGAGGTTTATTGTCTTGCTGATGCCTGTTGGTAGCTCATCTTGTTTTCTTGCGTGGTTTTTACAGGTTCTGGGAACGGGGAAAAAGAAGATCCAGGAGTAGAACGTTCAGAGTCTGATCCGTTATAGTATGTAGTTGTGCCTTATTGATTTTGACAGTCTATGACTTTTCTGTTCTGCTTTTTTGTCTCATCTGAAAAGCCATGAGTATTATTTGTTATCATTCTTTTTGAGGAAGAAAAAAGATAGGATGATTTGTTTCCGTCGTATGTGCTTTATAGTCTTAGCTTCTGTGTGTTTGTTTCTATATGCTATATGTTTACGAAAGAAGAGTTTCTGAAATCAGAATTCCGGAAGAGCTAGATTCCTGGAATCAGTGTCAGTCTAGTGAATCTAGATCCATCGACTCCGATGCGAGCGGAAGGGACCACATACCGTCGCGTATGGTCTGACAAGTCGGGTGACGAGGTTGAGAAGACCATAGTTGACAAACGACAACAGTCGGAGGGGATCATAGTCGGCGGGCGAGGAAAGTCGATTGACTGTATTGTCGGTGACGGTGGTTGAAGGACCATAGTTGGCGGAGATGAGGTCAGAAAGATCATAGATAGGCAGGGGTCGAAGTCTCAGTAACAATTGGTGGTTGGCGATAAGTCACGGCGAAGTTTGTGGCTGGCGCGAGTCTGCGACGAACGATAGCAATGTTGATGGTCAGGGTGTGATATGTAGGTAGGAGAGATCTTATAATGAGGTGTCTAGATTATTTATCGAGTATTTAAGGATTCTTAATGATGTCTAAATTCAAAGTATCTGTGGGCTCTTGGAATTGTTGTCAAGCTGCTCAATTCGACTATAAGCCTGTCACATTTGGAAATCATTTAGGTCCGCATTTATATTTGAACCTTTTAAACTGTGCTTTCGGGTCCTTGATTGGACTCATTTGGGCTTTCGATTTGGTTGAATTAGGTGTCGGTTGGTTCATCTTTTGAGACGTTCATTCGACTATAAGTTTGAGTGAAATAAAAGTTTAGATGGCTCGGATTTAATTTTAGATGTTTCCAATTAGAATTTGCCTTGAAATTCGTGCTGGATCAAATTTATTTGGATGATATATGAAATCTATATGAGCATTATTTCTCAAGCAAATTAACTAAACATATTTTAAGATTAGGTAAGTTTTCTTTGATTAGGGAAAAATAATGGCTTTTTTTTATGAAAACAGTATCATAAGCTAAGCTGCTAAGGGTTGGTTGGGATCATTTATATATAATATAATATATTATATATATATTATATAATATAATATATAATATATATATATATATATATATATTCCAAAGTCTGGAAATAAACCGTCCATCTCGATCAGAAACAATCACCTTAGGCACACCGTGTAATCTGACAATCTCTTTCACATATACCTGTGCCAATCGATCCACCGGATTGGTCTGCCTGATCGGAAGAAAATGAGCAGACTTCGTCAATCGATCCACAATCACCCAAATGGCATCGTGCCCTTGCCTTGATCGAGGAAAACCCATAGCAAAATCCATTGTTACCTCCTCCCACTTCCACTCAGGGATAGGCAACGACTGCATAAGTCCTCCTGGTCGCTGATGCTCTGCCTTCACCAACTGACAGGCCTCGCATCTAGCAACGAAATCTGCTACATCCTTTTTCATTCCCGGCCACCAAAACAAACTTTTCATATATCCGTACATCTTGCCACTTTCCGGATGAAAAGTATAGCCTGAATGATGAGATTCATACAGAATCTCTTTCCTCATATCTCCAAACACAGGAATCCACAACCTGTTCTTGCAGAAAATAGTACCAGAATCAGAAACTCGGAGTTCAGGCTTCTTACTATAGTCAATCTGAGCAATCAACGTCGAATAATCAGAATCTAACTTTTGGGCTTCATGAATCCTTACTTCCAAAGAAGACTGAATACTCAACTGAGTCAAAACTTCAGAATCCAGATCACTGGAGGAAATCACCTCAAACTGCAACCGTTCCATATCTCGAATCAGAAAATCATCAGAAGTGAGCTGAATACCTGATAATCCAGAAGATTTCCTGCTCAGAGCATCTGCTACCACATTAGCCTTACCAGGCTGATACTGAATCGTCAGATCATAGTCCTTGAACTGTCTCGTGTGACGAAAACGGCCCGACGTAACCCAAAAATCAACTTTTCCAAGTTTCTCCTCGACTTTCTCTCTCCTCAAAATGATTTTAGATATTTTATGATTTTCTCTTTCTTCAAAATGAGCTGATTTCAGCTTAATATTGGTCTGATCGGCCTGGCCGATCGCACGATCGTCCTGGACGATCTGAACAAAAATCCAATCGGCCTGGGACGATTTCTCAGGACAAAAATTAATTTCCTGGACAATTTGCTCTCTAACTTTTGCCATGAATTGATCGTCCCGGGACGATCGCAGATCGGCCCGGACGATCCCTACAGGAAATCATTCCTGTAACTTCTGTACATAATCTGGAACAAAATTTGAACTGATCGTCCCGGGACGATCCATGATCGGCCTGGACGATATGTGCAAAATTGCTGTTACACGACTACTCTGACATATGTCGCCCACCAACTATTATCCCCTCGACTACCATCGCTTGTCGATTATCGTCCAATCTGACCTCCATTGCCCACTGATTACAGTCTTTTTTACCTCAATTTCCCACCAATTGCGGTTCTTAAAACCACCTCCACCCAACTACGGTCCAATCCGACTTTTGTCGCCCGTTGACTACGACCTTTTTCGACTATTGTTGTATGTCTAATATAGTCTATTAAGACCTTCGTTGTCCGCTGGCTACGATCTTTCTGACTTCCGTTGCTTGCCAACTACAGTCCCTTCCAACCACCGTCATCTGATTATTATCCTTCCAACCACTGCCTCCCGATTATAATTTTTCTGACCTTTGTTGTCCGTCGTGACTGAGGTCCTTCAGACCATCGTCTTCCGATTATGATATTTCTTATATCTGCTCCCACTCACTATGGTCATTACCGACCACCATCTCCATATTACGATCTTTCTGAACTCCGTCGTCCGCCGACTACAGTCCTTTCGACTACCATCACCGACTACGATCTTTTTGACCTCCGTTGCCTGCATACTATGATCCTTCTGATCATTGTCATCGACTAAGATCTTTTTGACTTTCAATCGCTCGCCGATTGTGGTTCCTGGCCATCATCACTCTACTATGGTCTTTTCAACCTACATCATCCATAGAATACGATCTTTCTGACCTCCGTCGCCCACCTATTATGGTCCTTCCAACCACCATCATCTAACTACGGTCTTTTCGACTTTCATCGCTCCCCCCCCCCCCCCCCCCCCCCCCCCCCCCAACTTTCTAACCTTCAACACCTGGCAACTATAGTCTTTCTGACCTTTGTTGCTCGTAGACTACGATGTTTTCAACCTCTGTGGCCTAAATACCATCATTCCAACCACCATCATTAGACTGCGGTCTTTCTGATCTTCGTCGCCCGCCAACTATGGTCCTTTTAACCATCATCAGTTGACTATAGTCTTTCTGATCTTCTTCGCCCGACTATGATCCTTCTGACCATCGTCATCATATTATGGTCCTTCCGACCTACATTGCTCGTTGACTATGTTGCTACCAACCAAACAAACATGTTTGCACTGATTCTTCCAACTCCCAACATGTACTGCGCTATATATAAATGTATATTGGCTACATGAAGCCAAGGCCCTTCCCAAGAAAAGGTTCTCATTATTAATCAATTGCAAACACTAGTAGATTCATTTAAGCTAGGCAAGTCCCCATAATTTTCCTCATTTCAGGGGTTTCCATATAAAAACTCTAGTCTCTTATGAATGCTACACCCATACTGTTTATTTGTCAGTATGTTGGATTTTCGTACAAAACTAGGAAGTTAAATTTTATATTTCCCTACCGTCGTGAATATTAGAGGACGCAACAATATTAATTTAATATTATTTTTAAATTAAAAGAAAACAATATAGAGGACTGTTATATTAAAGAAAAAGATGATGAAATTAAATTTTGATTTTTCAATAAATTTATATTTTGCAAAATATGTCAAATTCACAACACCAAGCCAATTCCTTGGCCAATTTATTCTTCCACAAAGGCTAGTTTGAAACAACTTTTTTATTACTATCCAAAATGACTTTTTAAAACAAAATTTTTTTGAAAAAAAAAAATAATTATAAAATTATTTTAAAAAAGTCATAAGAAAGCCTTCTCAAATGAAGCCTAATTTTTTTTGGGGACATTTTAATCATTTAAGACAAACTCACACACAACGAGTACACAAAGACTCGAACTTAAGACGTTTTAGTACAAAGCCTAAGCTCATAACCAACATGTCAAGGATGGAGAGAAAGCACCTGCGCCACGTGGCCTTGATTGAGTGGAGATGCAGCTTTATCTTATTTATTTATTTCTAAAGAGAAAATAGATGTATATTATCTCTCAACAGAAGTAGTTGAACACCCATAAATTTATAGCTAGAACTATTACACCGCATAATATTAAAGATAGCAGCTGCATGTAAATAATTATGCTTTGATGGCCATCATAAATCCTAGCTAGGCTCATCATCATCTTTTTGATCTTTCATTATAACACTCCACACAAGCACAAATATAATAATAAAAGATACAAGGAAGCAAGGAAGAGAAGGAGGTTCTTAAGCTTAAGCTTTCATTTGGGACGGCTTTCTTATTGCTTTTTAAAGCGGTGTTTTTAAAATTTTGTACTAGAAAGCTACTTTAAGATGAGGTAAGATAGTTGTTTCAAAAGAAGCCGTAGCTCTGTTTGGTACAGCTTTAGGCCTCTGTTTTTTATGTTTTAAAAAAAAAATTATAGTAAAAAGTAGCGTTAGAAAGCAATCAGAAATCCGTCCTGAATAAAGTCTTAGGTTTCGTTTTTATTGCTTCTTAAAGCAGCTTTTAAGTATAAAAAATTTATTTAATGTACTAAAAAACTACTTTAAGAAAGAGTAAGAAAGCCGTCCCAAACGAAACCTTAAGCTTCGTTTGAGACTACTTTCTTACTACTTCATAAAGCAGCTTTCAAGTACAAAAATTTTAATTTTTGTATTAGAAAGATGATTTAAGAAATAATAAAAAAGTCGTCCAAACAAATCCTTAGGTTTCTTTTGTGACGGCTTTTTTATTGATCCTTGAAACAACTTTCTTATTCAAAAACTAAATTTTTTATACTAAAAAGTTGGTTTAAGAAGCAGTAAGAAAGCCATCCCAAACGAAGCCGTAGGCTTTGTTTGGGACGGCTTTCATGCTGCTTCTTAAAGCAGCTTTCTAGTTAAAAAATTAAAATTTTTCTACCAGAAAGCTACTTTAAGAAGCAGCAAGAAAGCCGTCACAAACGAAGTCTTAGTCTTCATTTGAAATAGCTTTTGACTACTGCATTTTCCTTGCTTTCAAGAAAATTATCCCAAATAAAACTATAATTCTCCTAAAATAGAGCTTATTTATTCAACCCCCAAAAAAAAACCTTTAAAATAAAATTTGCATGTTGTGCCTATATGAGTAAAAGGAATGAAAAAGGAAGGCTTAGATTCCCCCTTTTTTCTTTTTGCGTACAAATTTGCAAATTTTTTATTATTTGCAAATAAATATCACAATAGAAAAAAAATACTTCTGATAATTGCAGAATAAAAGAATCTTCAACGAAAATAAGCCCATAGTCCTAATATACCCATGTGCTCATTTGTCAAGTCTTCCACGCTATGTTAATAGGTCAAATTTCGCCAACAGTCCTAAATTGGACTCTTTCTCAATTAATTGTTCATTCAATTTGACCATCCAAAAATTCAAATTTACTTTCTAAACCTTTTTTTTTTTATTTCCTTCAATTAGTTCTCTAATTTTCTTTATTTACCAAAATGCTAAGGGGGGATTTTGTTACTAAAAAGTTATTTAAGAAAGTAACAAAAAAAAGCTTTATTTTTTAAATTGAAATTTAACTTTTTTTTTTTATTTTAAGGCTTTAGAAATTACTATAATATAACTTTTACCTTTATTAATAATACAATAATAAATGAAAAGATGATGATTTTAATATTATTATTATGTGTTGTAGCAATAAAACAATAGAAAAGTAATTTATGTGTGGCAATGTATGCTTTATAAACAAATATAATATTAGAATCCAAATTTTTATAAATAAAGGAGTGTTGCTTTGGTTTTGCTTAGTAGGAAATAGTCGAAGTTAGGTAGTGGTTTAACTGAGTCGAATCTAGCTTTGAGTCAACTCGAATATAACTCAATAAATGACTTGTGAGCTGAACTCGATCATCTAACAAGTAACCTTGAGCTAATCCTAAATTGACTTATTAGGTGTGAGCTGTGAGGGTGACTCAAGCTCTACTTGACTCATTTACATCCCTAAAATTAGGTGAAGATGAATGCTTCATTTGGGGTGGTTTTTTTATTGTTTCTTAAATCGAAGTTTTTTGTAATTTTTCTACTAAAACTCTGTTTAAAAAAAAAAACAATAAAAAACCGTCCCAAACGAAGATGAAATCGTGCTTAAACTATAAAAGAATTTTTTACTCATGATTGAAATCATAATTCAAAAATATATAATTAATTCATGTGGTGTTCTCTATCTCTTATGTACAAAAGAATCTATAATCAAATCAAGTAAGACTCTTAATACTCTTTTTAAGTAGTAATTAAATAAATTTCAATTTTTTAAAAAACTGAATTTTAAATGAACTAAGATTTAACACAATCCAATGTGTTTATTTAAATTCACAAATAACTAAATTCTTCCTTATTAAAGGCTTAATATTATGCTCAATGATAAAATTTATATAATTGAATGATGTTAAATTGTTATGTATATCAAACAACACATTAAATTTTTTTATTAATCATAACCTCTTATTATTATAGAGTTATTTGTCTATAAAATTTATACCATTAAGTGAATGTTTTATGCTAAAATCATTTTTTCCCCTTAAAAATAGAACCCACAATGGCATGCTTAGTTATTTAGGCTTCGTTTGGGGCGACTTTCTTGCTGCTTCTTAAAGCATCTTTCTAGTAGAAACTTTTTAGTTGTTTAAGAAGCAAAAAGAAAGCCCATCCAAATGAAGCCTTAGGCTTTCATTGGGACAACTTTTTTTATGTTTTCTAACTCTACTTTTTACATTGAATCATCCAACTTTAACTCTAAAATTATAACATTATTCATGCTTCATTATTTTGTGTGATGAATACAAAATACTTTTAATCTATCACAACAAAGTATTATTGTATCTTTTATATCTAAAAAAATTAATAAATATACATACAAATATTTTATGAGGTCTTTGATGCTCGTTCTTAAAAATGGGGACGGTTCATCGGTTGAACCGGCGGTTCAAATCGATTCCCATTAGCTTTATGTTGGGCCGGTTTTTCATGAGGATCGAACCGATCACATGTCTGATTCACGATTGAACCGGTCGAATCGGCCGGTTCGATTTTCTAAACCATGCCCATATATATGATCCTTGGTCTTCTCTCTTCATATTTTATATAAATTTTTACCAGCAAGTCTCTAATATCTTATATATTAAATTATTCAATTTTTATTATTTTTTTTAAACAATGGCAGGGCCGACATGTTAATAAGTATAAAAATTACAAGACCTTAAAAGATCATAAGCTCACTAAAAGAACATCATTTGAATAAAAACCTACGAGCTTTGGATCCAACTAAATATATAAGATAAAAAGCAAGGCAAAACAAAAGATAACAACAAGGAAGTATCAGCAAACTCCAACGCACCAAAAGCAACAGCTCCCCAGCAAACGTCCACGAAGAGTATCCAAGCAACCCGGATCGAAGTCCAGAAATGGCAGAAACAACCACAATCAAAGACCAAAAGACCACCAAGGTTGCAACCAATCCTGGCCATCCATGGGGCAAGCAGAAGAACTATCTCCTAGATTTGCAATAACGCTATTTTCCACAACGAGAGAAAGGGGGACCCAAAGCCCTAGAGATATCCAAACCATACGAGCCTTGTAAGGCCCCAACTTCATCCTCCAAATCATCATCCAGGTCGCACGAAGAATCCATCAAGTCACCCAACCAATCAATTTGTCTCAAACAGGACTCCCCTGCTCTCGACAAAATCCTTGACTTAAAAATATTTGGCGAAATAAGCCCCACGGGAACATCAACCAAATCATCACAATCACTCCCCCCAACGGAGGGAATCCTGACCAAAGATTCCAAATCATCAACAAAAACATTGCCAGTAACTATCGCATATCCCATGAGGGGAAGAACAACAACCACCACAATAGGGACATCCATAACCCTATCTAAACCAATGCACTCATCCATCTGAATCACACCATCATCCGCCTCGACCTCCTCAACAATAGGAGCAAGCAAGTCATACAAATCCTAAATAAACTCACCAGGAGCATTCAACACAATGCATTCACTCGGCTGAAGGATAGCAATAGGCATACTAAAACATCATCACTGTGTGGAACACCAACACCTAACTCTACAACATTCGCAATAACAAGACCAACCTCAATAAGTAAAGGAGACACGACAGTCATAGTATCAATGTCAAGATTAATATCATTAACAAGTACCCCTTATTAAGCACCACCTAAACCAAACCATTAATAGGATTATTAGCCACCTCCATGACGGCCGCCTCAGGAACAGAGGGATGCACATCAATCTTAGGAAATAAAATAGGGCAAACCTCTTTAGAATGATCCAACGTTTTACAATGAGAGCAATATAATGGGAAAACCACCATTTCAATATTTTGGATGTATCCCATAAATTCAGAGCCAAGCCACACCTGAGAAGTATAACGTTTTGTGACATCTAGTTCCACAAGAATTCAAGCAATAGACGGCCGAGTGTCGTTCGAAGTGGCATTGTCAACACGCTAAGGCCTACCAAACAAAGAGCCCAAACCATGAAAAGTGTGAGGTAAAAAAAAGTGAGGACACAAACTGGGAAAAGAGACCCACACGGGCACAATAGGCGACTCAACATTAACGTCAAAGATGGGAGACCACTTCAACAACTTCATGAAACGGGTTAGCAATGAAATACGATCAGTGAGAGAAAATCCTACAATAATATAGGTCATTAGCTAGCTTGATCAACACATTTTTAGGATTCAAAACAGTAATCGAAAACGCACCACCCATCTTGAGATTAAAGAAGAATTTCTGAATCAAATCCAGAGGCAGGCGACGACCCAAAAATTTTCCTACCAACGCAAACTCAAAAGGCGCTGCAAGAGACAATAATTCCTCATCCGAAATGATTAAAGAAGGCAAATCACGAAGAGAAGAAACTTTGAGCAGTGAAAAACCAGGTGAATCACCAGATAAAGCATCACGAAACGATTTCGACTTTGCCTTGCCATCCAAAAACCCAGGATCCCCAAGCCGATTTACAGCCATACGGAAAAAAATCACATGAAATCAAAGGTTAAGGGAAGAAAAAATATTGAACACCAGATACCACACACAGAGCCAAGCAACCCTAGACATAGAGGCCTAGCTGACATCGAGAGGTTGGGTACGATCAAAGTCAAACAAGGTGCTGGTTAGAGGAGGACGTTGGGCCAGGGCTTGAAGGAAGACGGTTGAGTTTCTGCTTGAGATGAGAGTAAACCCCCTCTTTTTTGTAATGTGGTCGGCGGTAGCTAGGGGTGGGAGTTGTCGGACCAGACAGATACGAAATGGCGGTGAAATGAGTCGGATGGGAGGCGATGGCCGAGCTCGAGCTGGGGGACGGTTCGGCCTAGAGGTGAATGATGTCGAGAGGAAGTGTCGTACAATTGTAGTCGGCCGTCGGTGGAACTGGGTACGATCCGGCCAATTGAGAGGGGAGCTGGGTCGTAACCACGTCGAAGCTAGGGCTCAGCGTTGTGGCCATAAAACCCTATTCACTCGTAATGAAATAATTTTTATTAATTTTAATTTTTTTATCTTCTAAATTAGGGCTGTCAAAATCGGATCACGGGTTAAGTTTTGATCTAACTCGGAACTGACCCAGCATTGTTCGACCCGAATCCTATCCATTTTTGCAAACTGGTCAGTTTTCGGATCCAAACCCGACCCGCTTTGGGTCTCGATCAACCCAACCCGACACACTTCGAATATGTTTTAATAATTTTTTTAATTTAATTTGACTTATTTAAACTTAAATCGAATTAAGATAAGATTTACTTTAATCAATTTAAAATTAACCAAGCTTAATTCAATTTTGACAATATGGTTAATTATTTTTTAGAAATAGCATTTACTTATTTCATAATAAAATTTTAAAATCCTCCTAAATCAATTAAAAACGAGTCAAACCGATTTGATTTCGTATTTCTGGGTCAACTCGAACCCGTCCCGATTTTACAAACGGTCAAAATCTCTAACCCGAACCAAACCCAATTCTGATTCTAGTTAACCGAACCCAAAATTTTCTGATCGGGTTCGAGTCAAATTTTCAGATTGTGTCAAATATTAACACCTGTATTATAAATATTTTATTTCATTTTTTAATTATTTGCATTTACTGAATATTTATATCCAAAACCCAAAAAAAAAAATCAATATAAAATAATATTTTAAGATAATTTTTCTAATAATACATCACATACTGTTCCATAAGTAAAGGCATATTTTTCTCGTGATTAGCTGTCATGCACCCTTTTCACACCAGCACCCCCTTCCTTCAATGAACATAGAAATTAATTATATACCAACACCCCAATCAGCCAATCTCGCCAAGCATAATGGAACTGGGCCCCACTCCAGCCCTCCCACGTGCACTGTCCCCCATCCATTTTTTTTAAAAAGCTTTAATTAATTAAATAATTAAACTTCTAATTACACTTAAGAGCGGTTTAACTGTTATTCCTATCTAATCTAATTTTTAGGTGTTAAAATTTAATGATAATAAAAATAAAATTATGTTATCAATAAAATAACTAAATTAAATTATTAAAAATATAAATCACAATTAATAATAATTTATATAATGTATTACCAAATCTTAAATCTAAAAAATTGTTGCAAAATATTTTATTTGAAATTTATAAAAAATACATAATATTGGTGGATTTGTAAAAGAGTACAAAAGTTAAAATAAAATTGTTCTACTATGTTTAATTTTTTTATTAATATTTAAAATTGTTATAATATTAAATGTCTCCAAAGCATTTAAAAAATATACTTTAATTAAACTCCTAATTACAATTAAGCCTAAAAATTGTGCAAAATGTTTTATTTTGAAATTTTAGAAATAGAAAAATAAATAGTATGGGTAGATTTGTAAAAGAGCACAAAATGAAAATAAATTTGATTGTGTCACTGTCATATTGGGGCAGAGAACCAAGCAAACCAAACTTTCTCATGTGGGAGTTGTGGACGCCATTCAATGAAGAAATATTTTCTCCTATTTCTCTCTACTTCTGCGACCTAAAATCGAAAAAAAAAGGGAACTTTTCAAAAAAGCACCGGTGAAATGGAATATTACATTACGGCCAAACCAGCGATTAAGCTCCGGCGCCCGCGGCCATGCCCGCCGGCGGCGGAGGAGGCAGCCGCCCCGTATTTTTGCCGACGCATCTCAACAATCCGTCGATGGGAGTTCGAGTGAACCGAGGCCGTGAAGGTCGGGCTGTTCGCCGGCCGGTACTCCGGAACGAGCCGACCGGATTTGAACCGTACACCGCACGCGTTGCAGAGAGTCTTTGGCCCCTCGGGCCCGGCTCTCCACTGCGGCGTCTCCTCTGACTCGCAGTGCCGACACTTCCTCTTCCCAGCCGAGGCCGCCGGATGGGCTGCCGGCGGCGGAGGGATGAAACAAGGTAGCGTCTTGCGCCGCCGGCGCTGCCCCTTGGTTCGTAACTTTGCCGGAGCTCGAAAGGGAAGCGCAGAAGCTAGGACGGAAACAGGGCTCCGGCGATCGCCGGAGGCGGCGGAGCTGCTGCTAAATGATTGGGCCGAGAGGTCGAAAGAGGTTTCTAGCGCCGGGAAAACGTCTTTATTCGCAAGCCACTCAAGCTCCTCTTCTTCCTCCTCGTTTTTTCCTTCCTGCGCCGCTAAACCCTAGAACGGCATGGAAACCCAAGAGAGGTCACACCTTTGTAAAATTTTAAGTGAAATATGAGATTTCTTTAGGGATTAGAGGCCTACGTGCAGTCCATCGACGTCGGCGTCCAGGATTTCTTGGAAGAAATGCGCCGCTCGGCGGCGGCTAGGGTTAGGGTTTGTAGACCCCTTCTCGTCGGAGAAATCCAGTAGAAAGAGCTCGTCAGCAAAGTCCGCCGCCGCCGTTGGTTTGAACATTTCGGTCTCCGTAGCTTTGATTGAGGACAGAAGGAGAGAGAGAGAGAGAGAGGGGGGGAAAGGGAGGAGGAGAGGATAAAGCCGAAGGGCTTTTTCTTTGCTCCTCTTCTTCATCTCAGCTTTTTTTTTTTTAATAATTTATTAAAAAAATAAAATAACAATAACAATAACAAACTTATAAAAAATGAAAACTACTAAAAAATCGTTAATTTCCCAAAAAAAAATTCGTTCATAATTAATTTATTTAACGTAATTAAAAAAATAATTACTTTTTAGTATTTATCATATATTGTTTTTTAATAATAAATTTGTACATTATAACATATTAATTTCCTTATATTTATATCAATAAATTTTAACCTCAGCTTTCATTCATTTTGTTTTTCTGATAAGGCAATGGATTTATTTAAATTTACAGAAATTTTTATTTTATGATTTTTTTAAATTTTTGAAAATTGAAATTATAACGGTCAAATTTAAAGGGCAAAAGCCTATCACATAGGAAGTTTTTTTTTTTTTAAGGTAAATCATTAATTTGAAAGTGGCACGGTTCTCTGTCAGACTCCATTCATAATAAATCTCGTTGGGAAGCATGAATGGGAGATGGCTTTTTTTTATTTATATGATACATTTATAAATAAAATAATATACAAATAAAAAATCATTATATATTTAAATATCAAATTATTCTTCGAATCAACACTAAATTAGGAACAATTATTAGGTCAGGTATCCTGACGTAGCTCTACGTTCGGACGCCAATAACATGTCTCCACGTACTCTTACTATTTACCGCGTGGCCCGATGACTTGACCCGGACTGGAACCCGTGATTGCTATGTTCGCGTATTGCAAGGTATTGCTCAGTATTGATAGGTATTGCTCAATATTGCTATGTATTGCTTGACAATAATGAAAAATATCGCTCTGTGAAGAGCAATACCGAGCAGTACATAGCAAAACTCGGTATTGGTCTTGGCCTAGCAATATCGAGTAATATCTAGCAATACGCGAAAATAGCAATTCCGGGGTCATTCTGGGTCGGGTTGTCGTGCCGTGTGGTAAAGAGTAATAAACACGTTGCATTATTTTAGTGACGCCCAAATATAGAACTACGTTGACCTGACAATGACTTGACCTAATAAAAGTTCCTAAATCAGACAGGCTATAAATATCCCTAAGTTGAACTACAACTAGCTTCACATAGCCTCCTACGATATATCGGCTTTCTTCTCCCATACTGCGCAGCAATGTCTGAGAAGAAACAACAGCACATCGTAATGCTGCCTTTCATGGCGAAAGGCCACTTGATCCCCTTCCTCAACCTCGCTCGCTTCATCGAAAAGCTGAAACCCTACTGCTCCATCTCCATCGCCACCACCCCTCTCAACATCCAGTCCCTCCGCTCCTCTGTCCCTTCCACCTCCTCCATCCACTTCGCTCCACTCCCCTTCTCCCCCACCGATCACGGCCTCCCTCCCGATACCGAGAACAGCTCCTCCATCTCCCATATCGACTCCCTCCCTCTCCTCATGTTCGCGTCCGAAACCCTAGCACCGGATTTCGATAAACTCCTCTCCGATCTCACTACCCTCCATCGCAGCCCCCCTCTCCTCATCATCGCCGACGCCTTCGCAGGCTGGTCCCTCCCCATTGCCCGCAACCGCGGAATCCCTTACTTCGCATTTACCACTAGCGGAGGATTTGGCACCGCCGCCTTTACGTCCCTCTGGCTACACCTACCCCACAGACTCACAGACTCCGATACCTTCCATGTCCCCGGCTTTCCCGACCATTTTCGTCTTGATCGATCCCAGATGTCGCACTACATGAGCGCCGCCGATGGATCTGATGACTGGTCTGTCTTCCTCCGACGCCAGATTAATTTATATTTGAAATCGGACGCTCTGCTCTGCAACACGGTGGAGGAAATCGAACCCACTGGGGTCCATTTACTCCGACGGATCACCGGACTCCATGTATTAACCGTTGGGATCGGCAGGGAAGTTGGGATGGAGGTCGATCCTTGCATCGAATGGCTTGAATCTCATCGTCCGGCTTCGGTGCTCTACATCTCGTTCGGATCGCAGAACACTATCGGAGCGTCGCAGATGATGGCGCTAGCGGAAGGGCTGGAGGCGAGCGGTCTGGCGTTCATCTGGGTTGTCCGGCCGCCGCTCGGATTCGACATGAATGGAGAGTTTGAAGCAGACAGGTGGCTACCAGACGGTTTTGAGGCTAGAATGGCGGAGAAACGGCGGGGATTGGTGGTGCGCAGATGGGCACCGCAGATTGGAATATTGTCGCATAAGGCGACGGGGGGATTTATGAGCCATTGCGGGTGGAATTCGGTGATGGAGAGTTTGAGCAGAGGGGTGCCGGTGATCGGATGGCCGGTGTCTTCAGAGCAGTTTTATAACTCGATGATGATGGTGGCGGAGATGCGGGTGGGAATGGAGATGGCGAGGGGGGCGATGGGGGAGGTGAATGCGAAGAAGGTGGAGAGAGTGGTGAGGATGGTGATGGAGGGGGAGAAGGGGAATGCCATGAGGAATAGGGCGGCGAGGTGTGGGGAGATGATTAGGTCTGCGATGGAGGAAGAAGGGAAGAAGAAGGGGTCTTCGGTTAGGGCGATTGATGAGGTTTTTGAGTTGGCCATGCGAAAAAGCTTAGAGATGAATTAGGGTTTTTAGGAGATACAGAATAATGGAGATAATTAGTTTTATTGATAGTGGCATGATGAAAAATAATTATCATGAGTTACTAAACTTCTTTTATGATGAAGCTTCAATTAATCCAAAACTAATGATGATTTTCTTATTGTTTGCTCGTAATTTTATTTAATCTCGTTCATAAAATTAATATTTATGTCATGAGGAGAAAAAATTATTCTGTGCGGACATCGAGAGTCATTCGAAGGCGAATCAGAGCGCACCACGTCACCTTTGATACGTACTCGCTATGTACTGGGTAAAGTTATGTTCTGATTCGTCTCTGAACAGTCCAGTGTCCGCAGCGAATAACTTTTTTGGTTGGCCGTGCGAAAAATTTACATATGAATTAGGATTTTTAGAAGATGTAGAATAATGGAGATAATTAGCTTAATTTTATTGCCTTTAGTTTAATTTTAAGATGATGAGTTATAAATCATATTTCATTAGAAATGTCGTTCAATGGATTTCACTTTATCTCTAAGGGGTTGTTTGTGTGCAATTATGTAAACTTCCTATAAATTTTAAATATAATGTAAAGTAAATATAGTAAATTTGTAATTTATGATATTATATTTTTAGTTGGAACTAATAAGAATAATATAAAAAAATCAATCTAGGGCATGAGAGGAACAATTTCATGATGGTGCTCGCAGTGAGATTTGAGGAAAAATTATTACGTCCGGACGAAATACCGAGAGCAATAATTGACATGGGCGAGAGTAGGAAATTGCAGCATTGCAGGCAGTGGTGGTGGTCGATCGGGTTTCATTTGTGGTCGCAAGTCATTGTCCCATGAAAGTTTCATCGAGACCGGTATCAATAGAGTTGTATCACATAATATATATATATCACAATTACTATTATGATGGTCATAAGATTGTTCGTGTCATGTCCGGCACGAAAGGTTAAGTATTTGTGATGATAGTTTAATATTTTGCAAGCTTGCGAGGGTCACGCAAATGCCATGTGTATTATAATAGCCCTAATTAAGTAAATTTAAACTACATTAAAATTGAACTAAGAGTATTTCAAACTCTTTTTTTCTTTTTTTTTTTTTTGCATTCTTCTCTTCCAATGAAACACTTATTTTATTTTTTATTAAGAAATTTTCAATGATTTATTCCAGACATACTTAAACACACAAATTTAATCAGTAAAAATGATACAAATATTAATTTTATAAATAAATAACCTGTAAATATTATTTATATAATCCCCCCTTAAAGTCCTTTCAAATAGACAATATATAATTACACTTCATATCAACCCTAGATTTCAATCATTAAATATGAGACTCTTAATGGTGATTGTTTTTTTTATGACGAGGAACCGCCCGCTGCCACATTCGACTTCGTCAAGCGCGCTTGGCGGTCTATAAATCAAGGCCGACCTAATGGGCCACCCAGGCCACAAACCCATCGCCGGTGCTTTGGGGCCCCCACTTTAAAAAGAAGAACCATTCAATTGCAAAAGGGGCCCACAAGAACAATATCATAATCATAAATTTCAAGACCATTCTATCACAATATTTGATGAAATAAATTTTAAATGCAATAATAAAATATCATATAAAAATGGTACAAAATCATAGAACTTTGATATGAGCTTTATATGATAAAGATGATATGGGAAACAACATCAATATGTTATTAAATTCAAATATAATTATCTATTCTATGCACACTGAATAATGAAAATGATGCTCCCCATATGCTCTTATTTATGCTAATGATAATTTTTATGATCTACTCTTAAGTTTTATTTATGCTCATTTATTAAAAATAAAAAATAAACGTTTCAATAAAAGGTAGGACAAATTAATTTTATATATTCATCTAACACATAAATATTTATGTTTATCTATATAACACCAAAATCTATAAATAATATCCAAAAAAACATTTATATTAATTTTTCTAAGATAAAATACATATTTTGCATGCATATATTTTCATGTGAACGCAATCGGATTGGCCACATCATCCAATACACTATGCATTGGGTGACATGGTGCATCCGGATTCACCTCCGGACATATTCGGATACCGCACAGAATAATCTCCTTAGAGAGAAATTATTCTGTGCGGAGTTCGGATGCAGAACGTCGTTTGGAGATCAACAAGAATGCATCACATCAACGGTACCGAGCTGTGATATCGAACAGTACCGAGCTACCGAGTGAAGGGGTGACATGACATATTTTAATTGATCTCCGAACCGTATCCGCACAAAATAATTAATACTCCTTGGATAGACAAAATATCTAGTACTTTCAAGATTGCTACATGCCAGTTCCAATTCCAACAAAGATCTTTATGATATCTGTCTATCGTTTCAACTTGGGCAATGAAATGCTTTCCCTAGTGAACCGCATAACAATTCCTTCGCTCAGTGCAGTACAGCCGATCACCCTTAATAATTGAGACACCAGCTTTTTATAAAGATGCTTTCAGATTAGAGAGATTATTCTGTGTTGTGTTCGGAGGTCAATTCGGGTGCGTCATGTCATTCAATGTACTGTGTATTGGGTGATCTGACACGTCTGAATTGACCTTCAGATACATCTAGACACCGCACAAAATAATTTTTCTTTAGAATGACGGTAGAAAAAATAACTATTTTTAAAAGCTGTTATAAAATGTGATTTCCAAACATATTTTTTTTTAAATAATTAAAAATAATGATCAAATAAAAATTATGTTGCATGATGTCCCAAACAATACCTTAATCAATCAATAAATGTTTTCTCTTTTATTTTCATATACTATACTATTGTTGAAACTGCCGGTCATACATTGCACGAGAATCCTGAACTAAATACTAAAAACTGGTCTCCTATAATCCTAAAAGTCTAAATTTTATGTTTCATTTGCGACATCTTTCTTACGACCAGATGTATGTTGCGACATCTATCCATATTCAAATCATCCAATCTATCAAACATGTCAATGAATTTGATGGGAGATTGAAATGGTTTAGTTCCCATAAAAATTACACATGCATTCATATAAGTACAATCATATAAGGCATGGTCAATAATGTCATATCATGATTCAACATATCAACAACATGAATAATATCGAATCTTTATCTATCTTCATTGTGTACTGTTAAGAATCAAATTCTCATTTAAATCTAATTTAAAAAGATCATTTTTAATATTTTCTAACCAAGTCTTTTTTAGTCTAAATTCAACGGACCGAATAACTTAAACAAACATTGATCGTATGTGCATTCGTCTAAAGAGCAAAATATATGTATTCGTAGTGTTAGTGTGAAAACATGAGGGAGCATCAAAATGATATGCATACAAGGAATTTTGATAAACAAGAAATATAATAAACACACAAACACTCAACTTCCGTTGAATTTGAGTAGGGGTGTCAAAATCAGGTTTCTGGTTGAACTCAGAAATAACTCGGATTCAAACGGGTTGACCCGAACCCGACCCGATTTTGAAAACGGGTCGAAAAACTTTATATTATCGAGGCGGGTCAGGTCTAACCCGAAACACACAAACTTTGACCCGAACCAAATTTATAAACCCAAACCCAATCCAATTAAGGTTCCACAATCACCGAGCATTTAATCCGGCAATGAAGCCATCTTATTAATATGAATTCGACTTAGTTAATCTACCTATAATATCTCGACATTTTAACAAATATCTGATAACACATTGAATCAACAAAAATTCAATAAAATTTCAACCAAAGCAGAAGCAACATTCGGTTAAAATCCATAATTTAGACATCTCCATCCAATACATAATCAAATGCGCACACTCAATTCAAGCAAGCTTTTCGAAATTAAAACCTAGTAAAGAAAAATCAGCATACATAAACATACAAAGTAGAAACAAAATTATCAAACTAAAGTTTTGTATGGAACGGCTTTCTTTCAGCTTCTTAAAGCAGCTTTTTAATACAAAAACTAAAAAGTTGTTTTAAGAATCAGTAAGAAAGTCGTCCCAAACGAAGAATAAGGCTTCGTTTCGGACGTCTTTCTTTCTGTTTCTTAAAACGGCTTTTTAATACAAAAATTAAAATTTTTATACTAGGAAGCTGCTTTAAAAAACAATAAGAAAGCCGTCCCAAAATGAAGCCTTTGGACAGTTTTTTAGTACAAAAATTTATTGAATTAGAAAGCTTTATACTAGAAAACCGTTTTAAAAAGCAGTATGAAAGATGTCCCAAACGAAGCTTAAACCAGCTCATTACAGCAGGAAATGTCAACTAAAAAATAACTCAAAAGTATTACATATGCATAAATAATACCTGTTATTTTCCTCAGACGAAGGTCTCTATCACGACTGCCTGAACCCTGCAACACTCTGTCCGGATCCTCCAGCAATGTCTTCTTGTCCTTACACTGTCATTGGAAAATTTTTACCTTGTTTCCAACTTGGCTCAAACAGAAACATTAATCAGTTGTTAAGTAGCATTTCATTTGATTCTTCATCACACAAAACTTGCAAATTCCCCTAGTCCTTGACTTTTTTGTCCTTGACCTTCTACAATTCACTCGGTGCGTAGCATTTTACTTTGCCATAATTCTTCTCATTCCCTTGTAATTTGCACTCTTTTCAGACCTATCTGCATGCGAATCAACTTTCACTTGCACTATTAGGATTTACTGCTCCTTTATTGCTTACCTCTAGATACGTTTCCCATATTACCTTGCATTGCCATTTCTAATTGAAATGGATGTAGAATTTCTTGGAATACCCCACTCAAATTGCATCAAATCCAACACCTGATAAGCAAGGAAATCCGTGATAGGAAATATTTGAGTTCGCAAGTAATCCAAGAGGAAAATTTTTGAGTTCGCAAGCAACCCTAGTAATAATTGGTCAAAACTGTGGAAATAACACCAAAATCTGGGTGAAATCAACCCAAAAATGATAGAATGCAATTGTGGAATCAAAACAAAACAAACAACAAGCAAGATACAATTGATCCTCAATTCGAGAGGAGGATCCTTCTCTCCCAATCTCTAGACGATGAGTCTAGAGCAGAAGACGCCAAGGAACTCCAAGAGAATAACTCAAAACATGCATGCCCTAACCCTAGCCTCTCTATGTTCTTTAAGTACAATTTTTTCCTAATAAAAAGCTTCCTAACATAAACCAACTTCAAATTTACTTCCTTAAGCATTAGCCGCTCCTTCCTCTTTCTAATTGCCGCCCCATGGGGGGCCCACCATGCTTGGGAGGAACATTAAGGAGGCGGCTTAGGCCCCCTCCTATAAAATTGAACAGGCCCCTCCTGAGCCGGTTTGGTTGGTTCGGTTCTCCCTAGAACCGTAACAACCTGTTCGCTGGACCTGAATAACATATACAATCAAATCAACATCATGCCATCAGACTGTTTTGCATTGAGATCATATCATAGCATGCAATGGAAGGATTTTTTTTTAATATTATTTAAATAATTAGCATGCAATGGAAAGATTGATATTTAGTCCTACCCAGTTTCTACTACCACTATAAGGATCAGCATATGGCTCTGTGATAGATCAAAGATAATCTCCCTAATCTATTGTTTCAATTGATAGTTCTTATCCATAACTCTAACCTATTACTCAAATCCATCGTTCTAAATCACTACTCTAATGCCAATTTTACTATAACATATCTACCAAATGCAGCCCCCACACTGTAACAGATCTTGTCGAAGAAATGTAAGCTTTGAAGGTATAACTCATCACCCAAAATTCATGTTGTTAAGGCTTATGAAGTGTCCAAGAAATGCAAGCTTTGAAGCGTGAAGCTTAAACTACATCAATATATATATATATATAAGCACTTGAGCTTAATTTACATCAATATATATTTAATTATTGTTTATAGTGTTACAAGGTATAATAGCCTTAACTTTTAATAAATTATATTATATATGAATATAAATTTACACACACACACAAGAGTTTAGAACAATAAAATTTAAATAAATTAATGATAAATTTATTTTTATGTTGAGAAATTAAAGTTAGAGTTTCTTAGAGCTGCAAGTCATCTACAATACTACAAAAGCTTGACAAGTTGAATGACTAGAAAACGCATTCCTAAAAAGTATGTTCCTCAGAAAAATAAATTCGGAAAAGAAATAATAAATGAATAGAGAAGTTTATTAAATAGAATGAAGTATGTACCTACCTCGAAATGCCAATGAGAAACATTCATTATGATTCATAAATGTAAGCATTCGAAGGCTAACCGAAAAGTGCAAGCCTCTTAAGTTTCAAATTCATAGCTTTGAAGTGTTTTTCAAAAGCTTCAGCCGAAGCACAAAAGAGTGACCTTTGAATCAATTTTTATCAACATATCTTCATAAAATGCATAAAAGATGTCCATAATTGATATTCATCTGTGACTGTTAATTTGAAGCACAAAAAGATAGAAGTCTGGCCTTATAATCAACCTAGCATAATATGACCAAACCAAGATATTACGTTGTGAGGAATAATAAATAACTGCTGTATCGACAATGCACGTAGTTAAACAGTACAAGTAGTTTAAAAAATGGTACAAGATAACACAGTCGAAGAATTTTATAGAGAGCAAGGTATTAGAATATAGATGACTCGGCAGTCAAATGAAGAGAAGTAGAAACATAGGGTTCGTTTGAGACGGGTTTTTTATTGCTTCTTAAAGCAGTTTTTTAATACAAAAATTTTATAAGCTACTTTAAGAAGCGGTAAGAAAGTTGTCACTGTCAAAATCTCAGTCATCCCTTGGCATTTGATCCCACGGTTAGGATGAGAATCCGTGGGAGGCTCACCTGGATCACCCCAATATCCTTCTATATTTGGGTAGCTAAATTAGGAAGGATTATATTGAGGCAATTATGTATCAATTAGAATTTATTTATTTATTTATTAAGACATCTTGTATAGATCTACAAATAGGGATAATTTTGTATAATAATTAGAAGGTATTTTTACCCTTCTCAAATTCTATGAATTCTAACATGGTATCAGAGCCAACGGCCTTCATTGTCGTTGTAGAATGATCGTAGATCATCGGATGAGGAAAGAAAGAAGTAATCGAAGCCATACCAACAGAAGCTTAACGCCGAAGCGAAGCATTGCTGAGGACAGACGCCGCAGACGAAGCTCCCATGCCGATGGAAGCTTCCCGATCCAAACGTCATAAATTCTTATCTGACATAAAGGGAAAGTCGTCAAAGGAGCGTAGCCACGAAGGAGCCGAAGAAGCGACGCTGGACCCAGAAGCCCGAAGCCTGAAACCGGACGGGCTGAGCAAACTGTGATGAAGTCAAAGGAAGGAAGGAAGAGGTGGGGCCTTGCAGGACGGACGGGCCGAGCAAGCCTCCTGCGAGACGGAGCCAAAGGAAGGAAACATCAAGACCTCACGGGAAGGAGCCGCCTAATTGCGAGCCAACTATGCAGAAGCAACAAAGCCTTGCGACCAAAGCCAAGGTCGCGGATGGAGCTCACGACGCGGATAGAGCTGACAACGCGGACAGAGCTACATTGCCTAGACGACGAAGCCGGAGCTTGCGAATGAAGCCAAAGATGGAGGCAGACGGAGCGTTACCAACAAAAGTTGAAGACAGACGTCGGTACGCCGAAGACAGACACCGCATAATCCACAATCGGTGTCGCAAGAAGCTGCCGACACTGCTCTCATGCCGACGTCGAAACCATTCTCCCTACCTGCTGCTCGATTCGAATTTTTTTTAACTTGGCTCAATCCAGTTTATTAAACCAAGCGGGTCGTTTTATTCAACCAAGAGATTTGAAAAAAAAAACCTTAAATCAGATTTAAGATCTAATTAAGATCTAATAACAGCCTTTATTGTTGATCAAATCAACATTTATTGCTACTATAAATATAGTCTTTATTGCTGAAAATCTAAGGAATACAAAATTCCCACCACCGGCCTTCATTGTCGGAATTTTGAGGATGTTCCCATCACCGGCCTTCATTGCTGGAATTCTGAGGAATACAAGTTCCCATGACCGATCTTAATTGTTGGAATTTTGAGGATAGTTTTCCATCATCGGCCTTCATTGCTGACTTTCTCTGGTGGTTGATATCCTATCCATAATCAATGCAGCTCTACCTCTAAGCAAGTAATTGCAAGCTGGTCTCCAGCATGAGGGGGGTTGTCAAAATCTCAATCATCCCTTGGCATTTGATCTCACGGTCAGGATGAGAATCCGTGGGAGGCTCACCTGGATCATCCCAATATCCTTCTATATTTGGGTAGCTGAATTAGGAAGGATTATATTGAGACAATTATGTATCAATTAGAAGTTACTTATTTATTTATTAAGACATCTTGTATAGATCTATAAATAGGGATAATTTTGTATAATAATTAGAATGTATTTTTACCCTTCTCAAATTCTATGAATTCTAACAGTCACAAAAGAAGCCTAGGCCAAGCTAACAACTAACAAGGTTTCAAGAATTTGTCGGACAATGCTAGCAAGGTTAAAAGTAATTTAAATGACTAATAGAGAGAATTCAATTATAACTATCACAATCTTGAACATCTCCTTACTTCTTAAATATCAATACCAAAAAATTTATTCTGTAATCATTTGACATCCTCTTAATAAATTATGTTAACCAAACTATTTTAATATCACTCATAACTCCCCAAATCTTTGCAGTTATTTCACTAGACCTTAAGCTATATCTTTAGGATCTTCTTTAGATCTAAAAAACTTCAATTTTTAAATCAATTCATAAAATATCTTATTATTTTGTTTATTATTGTCTGTTAAAATATTATTATCTTAAAACTCTCATTTAATAAATATACAAAGTACTATTTTAATCTTTCCTTTATGTATTCATCTTTATCTAACATCTTCTTATAACCGTTTCAAAAGCATTTAAGTTAAGCAAAGACTTTAGATTTACATCTCTTGCATTAGGTATTTTACGTTTCCTTTTCTTAATCCTTATTATCTATTCTATTTTATAATCAAAAATTTTTTTCTCACTACCTTTTTTGCAAAAATTTTAGCTTCCTTATGATCTGATGCCTAAATTATAGTTTTTATCTTTTGTCACTCTTTAAAATTACACTTTTGTCATTAAAAAAATTTTCTCTCCCTCTCTGCACAATAAGTATCCTTAATAATTTGTTTCATCTTAATGGAACTAGTCGTGTTATCCAGCGTCTAGTTTGGCTTAACTAAAAAATTTTAAATGCCTCTCTTAATAACCTATCTTGAAATTTTAATCTTTAAAGCCCGACCAACTTATAATAAGATAATTATTTTTATCATTTCCTTCTACTTCTTACTCTATATAATAGTCAAATTTTCTCCTGAAACTATCTTACATTCTTTGACAAAAAAAAAAAAAAAATCAGTACTTCTAAGTTAAAGAGTTACTCATTATAGAAACATTCTCGATCATGGTAAAACGATTCCAAGATCTAAGGAGTCATAAACCGCTTGATCCCAAATAAACCATTGGCTCTAATACCACTTAGTAGGAGAGTGAAATATTAATGCCCCAAATTGAGCTAAGTACATTAGTAAATGGACGCTCATCAACCTAAAAAACTAAGCCAATGGGCAAGAGCTACTACTATCATCTTAGGAACTCAACTCTCGTCTCGTTTCCGATGTGAGAATATTATGTAGTTTCATACTAATCTTAACATTACCTCTTAAAGCTCATCCTACTGAAAGATATAAACCCATTCAATAAGATTCAATGATCATATTTTCTTCTCACATATGCATTGTTAAGAAATCTAAATATATAAAATGAAATAGAGACTAAAAGAAAGATGAGTAAAACATCTTCTAACATAATCATAATGTACACTAATTTCACTCCGCTAAATAACACTGATGTTAACATTAACAAAATAAAAATTCACCCTATTTAACCCTACTTAGTAACATAAATGATCCTTGAAACTAATAGAATCATGCTCAGAGAGGAAACTACACAAGGAATTACAGTTAACATTGCAGCTATCAATCACAATTACTCTCTATAAAGAACATTTCTTGAATCTTAATTCAATCATAAATGAAGCATGCATATTTATTTTCTTACAGGTCATGCTGGTGCTATCTCCACTCTCAAACGAAAAGTTTATGTATTTGCATTGCAGTCATCAAGACAATATCATCTTAATGTAAGAAAAAAACCAAGCAGCTAGAAAAGCCATTCCTAAGTAGTCATATCTTCTCTGAAATATATCAATAACATGGAAAATAGGGGCAACATTTGCATTTCCATGACTCTATAAAACTTTGATGAAAATTACAGGCATCTTATTGAGATCAGTGTAATAAACAAAGCGATAGATATACTAACTATAAAAAATGAATTGATACAAATATGGATCCTACATCTATGGTTCAAACAATGATGCAGGTATGGATCATATAAGTGTTTAAGAATTTATCATGTTACCAAGTATCATGATGATACAAATTCATTTCTGCGCTTCAACTGCATTTCTCAGCCCAAAACTCAAGATTGATCCCGCTGTTCATTTTTCCATGAACTCTTTGCAGCTTCTGCAGATAAGCTACCAGAATCATTGTTAGCATCCTTGGGTTTTGAAAAGAAAGGATCCCATTCATGAGCTCCAACCGTCCGTTTTCCTTCCTCCAGCAAAGCATACTTCCAGCTATTCTCCTCCACAAAATCCTTATCTTCATGATTTTCAATTATGTCCTTACGAAGTTTTGTAACTTTGTTGATTACTGCCTGAACCGAAACATCAAAGGCATCCTTAAGGGTCTCCAATTTTGATCTTGGATCAGCATAGACAATACTAGGAATGAGGCTTATAACCGTCTCTCGCATAGTCTGCACAACATCTGGAGGAATCAGCTTTAGCCTTTCCTCTAAGCTAAGATTTCTCTTTCGAATGTCATCTTCTGGGATAAAAACAGAATATTTTGTATAATCCCTTGGAAGATGCCATGTATACTGTGTGTATGCTGAACCAGGGTGAAAAAAAACTGGTATACAACCAGCCAGCATAGAATCAAAGGCAGATCTCCTGGTATAGGAATCCCCCTGAGGTTGCAAACAGAACAGCGACCCTTGAAACATCTGCATAATGCTGCTAGGAGAGTGGCATTTGCTCTCTCCAAAATCACATTCCAAAAGTTTACAAGCCGATGTTTTCTTGCACTGGTCCAAAATTTGCCCTCTGATCGATTTAGGATTACCCGGGCGAGGTGCTCCGGCAAATGAGAAAAGCCACTTCCTCTCCAATTTCCTCATTCTATCCTGCCAGGACAACACATCTGAATCTTTAGCTGGGTGAAAATATGTTGGGTATGGTATCCCAAAATCATTGGCATTCCAAGGGCTTGATTCAACAACAAGCATAGACATATTCTTCGCCGCAGGCAAGAACAGAAGCTTGTTACCCCAATCAGAATCCGTATCCGACAACCTCCTGAAATCCCAAGTAATCCTCCCTGCAACCAAGAAATGGTCTCTTCCACCCATCACATTCCACTCAGGCCGTTTCATTAGCCAATTCACCAAATCGAGAGAAGCTGAATCTCTCGTTGATATGTTAAATCCCCAAAGGTACCTTGCTATGTCAAAACCTGCATAGAAGGGCACAAAAACAGCAGCAGCAATTGAAGAATCTTTAGTCAAGCACTCATACTGCTTCATCCTGTTTCTGAAAATCACATCCACTGCAAACTGGTTGGTAGCATACCATCCAGTGTTTGAGAAAACCCCTTCAACATTATCAAGTGGAGGTCCAAGACCGGCATTGCTAGTGAACTTGCACATGTTGGTCCAAAGGCTGAGTTTCCGGCAATCCCTAAGCATGTCTTCATTGAACCGAGAAGGGAGATCGTGAACATAGATGTACCTTCCGCCGCACGGATCGCTCTTGTTCTCGGCTGTTCCGAGGGCGCGCATAAATGGGAATTTTTTCTCCGCTGACATCGCCCTGGTATGTGAAATATGGTGCTCCATTGGATGGGTAACATGTTGCTCGGTATAAGATGAAGTTGAAGGGAACGAGACAGCTTGCATGGATTGGTCGGGAGGGCTACTGCTTAGCACAGCAAAGTGGAAGTAAAAGATGAAGAACCAGAACACAGCCGCCAGCGAGGCTAGAAAGCATACACGAGAACGAGGGGTCTTCCCGTTGGACTTCTCCATCTCTTCGGGGGTTGTGGAAACCGGTAAGCGCCGTCTCATTGGATTCTAAACCAGAACGAAAGCTCGTAGAGCTTCTTCATCAATCAGAGAATCAGATCCAAGAACCCCTAACCCTAGGGATCCACAAATCATGTCATAAAAGAAAGGGATTTGAATCCAAATCAACTTCAACGAGCCCTAGGAACAAAGTTGCTGATTGAGATCGAAAAATATCAAATTTCAAAAAATATCTACAGGCGAAAACGTATTCGAGAAGGAAGCATTGGTCGAATCGAAAATAAGAATAAGAAGGAAGGGGTGAACTTACGGAGAAATCGCTGAATTATGGCTTTTTCTTCATCGGATGATCTGCCAAGCAGCCGAAATTTGGAATTTAGAAGCACGACGGCTAGCTCTGCGCGAATATATAGTGGCTGAGAAGACGGTGGTGCGCCCGTTTTCTTCCCGTCGGTAGCCAGTTACAACGAACTGCCATGTCGGAGGAGACGGGGAGGTGCCGGTAACTGTACAGCTGCCGTAGCCGTGGCAACCGGTAAAATACTGTCTTAGGAGAAATTTAAGGCTAGCTGATTTTGCAATATTACATTCATGTTTTTTCTTTTGCAATAAATTAGGCCACATAAATATGAAAATAAGAAAAATACTCATGAATTTATGGGATGTTTATTTGGAAGAAAAGTAAATATAATTTAAAATAAATAAATTATTTTTTTAATTTTTTGGTATTTGATTGGATGAAAAATAAATTCAAGATAAAATAAAGTAAATGCAATGTATTATATTTTAGTTTATTTTTAGGTAAAACTTTATTATCCAATTTGAACGAAAATATCAAGTGCTTCTTTGACCTTTCACAGTTACCTTCATATCCACCACTTGCTACCAGTTGCTTGCCTCCACTGTTCGCCACGCTTCTTTGTCGTCTGTCATCAACCGACAACCTCAATTGATCGTCGCCCCATTGCCGATAGCTATAGCCCCGCCATCGTTGCCCTCTAACTACCACCGGCCACCCCAATCACAACCTTCTTACAATTTACATAACAATCAATTTATTTTAAACCAAATTAAAAAAAATAAATAGTTAAGTCTTACATTCATTTTTCACTCATGCGAACAGCTCCAAAGTATTTATTTTATATCGCATTTCTTTTATGTTATATTCCTTTTACATTGCATTTCTTTTCAGGCAACCAAAAAATTTCTTAGTTGATAAACATTTTAAAATTTATTATTAAAGCTTAAATTAAATTTTATCTATATTAAATTAATATTCTGATATTAATTTAATCAAAAATTTAATTATGAAATAGATCAAAAAATGATTGAAATAACTTGTCCTCATACATAGATAAATTAAATATGCAAAAAAAAAAATCAAAACTTTATATTTGCTAAATTAGTGTAAATAATTTATGGTGCATTTTATGAATATGACATCATACCATGTTAAATTAAAATTCAGTTGCATTTATATATATATCCCTTTCAAGCAAAGTCAACACTGTTTACAACAACTCTATAGAATAAGAGAATAACATGAATGAAATTAACAAGATTATGGTATACTCACCTTGCTCTTAACTAAGGTTTCGTTTGGGACGGCTTTTTTATTGCTTCTCAAAGCAACTTTCTAGTTAAAAGTTTTTAATTTTTGTACTAGAAAGTTGCTTTAAGAAGCGGTAAGAAAGCCGTCCCAAACGAACCCTAACTCTCCAAAGCACTCAGGCTTCGTTTGGAACGGCTTTCTTATTACTCATTAAAATAGCTTTTTAGTACATCATTTAAATTTTTTGTATTATAAAACTATTTTTAGAAGTAATAAAAAGACCGTCCCGAATTAAGCCTCAGTCAAAGGCTTAGCCAAGAATAAGAATCTATTCACTTGCATTTATTCAAGCAAATCAAAAACTTTGCTTAGCAAGTCGATGATTTTGATCGATTAAGGGGGAAAGAGCCAAAAGAGGTTTCATGCAATCCCTAAACATGTCTTCGTTGAACCGAGAAGGAAGATCATGAACATAGATGTAACTTCCGCCGCATAGATGAGGGCGAACGTAAATAATAATTTTTTTCTTCACTAATATTGTCCCGATATGTGAAATATGGTAATACATTCGTCATATTTGTAAAAGTTAAGTTGAGAGTGGTGTGACAGAAAATATGGAGAAAATCCAAAACAAATCATCAATGTCTCATATTGGATTTTTTATTTCCTCTATGGTGTCAAAATTAAGTGATCTTGATTTTTTGAGATTTATCTCATTGAACCACTCAATTTGACTATAAACATGCCAGATTTTAATATCATTTGGTCATCCAATTAATGCCTTAAAATTTCAATTATGTTTGAGGCCCTTGATTTAGCATTCATGCTCGGACTGGATTATCTTTGGGGCCGTTTGGTTCCTCTTATCGAGACTTCTAGTTGGACAATTAGTTGCTAAAATCGGAATTCAGATGATCATGAATTTAATTTTGAAAGTTTTCTATGCAAATTACTGCAAATTTCATGCCCACCAAGGTGATTTTGATGGCATATCAGTCATAATAATGATAAAGAAAGATATTTTAAATTAATTTAATATTGAGATATTTAATAGTGATGTTAATTTGTTAGTTATTTAATCTTGATGTGTTAATTACTTTGTTCTTTAATGGTGATGATAATTATATATATAGCTTTTGTAAATGTCTAAAAATTAAATTAACATTCTTATATATCTATAACTAAATTATAGAGCATGGATATTTTAATTCAACAATCTTGAAAGTGTAATAGACTTCTTTCAAGTTTATAATCATTAATAGATGAATTTCATAGTGGGCTTAATTCTATATTTTGTATAGGGGTGTCAATTCGGGTCAACGGGTTGACTTCGGATCGAGCTCGGAACTGACCTGGCACTGTTCGTGTCAACTCGAACCCGACCCATTTTTAAAATGGGTCAGCTTACCGGACCCGAACCCGACCCGATTCGGGTCCAGGTCAACCCGACCAGACACGAATGACCAGAAGTTGACCTAAAATTGCTAGTTTTCTGGTCAAAATTCGGGTCAATTTTCGATTTTCGGTTCAAAAACCGGTCAATCTCGGGTTTCCGAGTCAAATAGGAGTTTTCGTGTCATTTTCGGATTGCTGGGTCAACCCAAACCCGACCCGATTTTTAAAACAGGTTGATTTGTTGAACCCGAACCCGACCCGTTTCGGGTCCGGGTTGACCCCTAACCCGGATTTTTTCCGGTCGGTTTCGGGTCATGTTTCGGGTCATGTCAAAATTTGACACCCCTAATTTTGCACATGTCAATAATAAGCTTTTATTGTTTCGTTTGGGACTCCTTAAAACAGATTTTTAGTTTAAAAATTAAAATTTCAATACTAAAAATTTACTTTAAGAAACAATAAAAAAAAAATTCGTTCCAAACAAAACCTTAAGCTCTCATGTTCTAAGCATTGCCATCAAATCTAATTAATAGTAGATTTATATCAGGAGAATTTTGATGTAATCAATAATTTTAACCATCTTATGAAGTGTAAACAATGCTTATTAATATTTAGAGGAAGTACTAGTAGATTTATATATATAAAGAGATTTAGGCTGAGTTCCTATAATGATAGAACTGAATTATTTGCCCACAAAATATACGCAGATTAACAGTACAACATATCATAGTGAGCTAGCTGCCCAAATATCAATATTTTATAATCGTAATGCTATTATATGAATATCATCAATATTAATTTTTTTTTTGTAGGATGAGTATATCTTCTCCTTTTTTTATGACATTTTCAAATTGAATAGTCACAAAATTTGTATATAAGAGCAGCTGGTAGATTACTAGCATACTTAACTTTTATGATAAATGATAGCTAAACGGGTTGACTCTAACTGATCCGTTTTTACAAACGGGTCAAGAAATTTAACCTGGGCATGACTCGCATGAGTTACAGGTTGACTTAAACTGACACGCGAACACGAAACGGGCTTAGGTTTTTGCAATTTATACTTGCTAAACTGACGGTAGATATTATATTCTGATGGCTACTGTAGGAAGGAGGCGGCGTGACTGGTGGGTAGAAGATTAGGAGGCAACTTTTTGAGGTGGTTGGGTCAGTTGGAGCTGCAGGAGGTTGGAGGATGAACAGCATAACCAATTGTCGCTTGGCGCTTACACCTTGAGGTGGTTCGGCCGATCAAACAACAGTGTGACTGGCACCCCGCAACAGAAGGTCCTTTCGTCTAGAAAGGTGCCGATTGGAGCTGCAGGAGGTCGGAGGCAGATCCGTGGAATAAGTTTTTTTTATGTCACAATGCTTCTTGCGTGAGTGATGTGAGTCGTGAGAAGGGAGTGTAGTCGGGTAGGGTTTTCATAAGCGGGTTAACACTGATCATTTTCGAGTTTTTGGGTCAACCCAAATCCAACCCAATTTTAAAAACGGGTAGACTTGCCGAACCCGAGCCCGACCCGTGAGTCAAACGGGTTGACTCGAACCTCAAATTTTTCCTATTTGATTTTGGATCATGTCAAATATTGACACCCTTGATTTATACTCAATAATTAATAGATCTGTAATGAAATTTTGTACTAAAACTTTTTCAACGAAATAATAACTTGTGCCCAATACATATTAGTGAACTTTAACAACTTGACCCTTTTAATTTGGGATTTTATCTAGCTATGATTTTTTTATATTGAATTAAAAATGTGCCTAATTAAATTACTTCTTTGATTATTTATGAAGAGTTTTCATAGATCTTTTTTCATGGACTCATTCAAGTTTAGCTAGTCTTGTTGCGTCCAGGAGTATTCGCGGCGGTAGAGAAATATAAAGTTTATCGTCTTAGCATTGTACGAAAATACGGCACGCAATCAGATAAGGAGAGAGGGTCTAGCATTTATGAAACACCAAGATTTTTACGTGGAAAACCCCTGTAAAAGGGGGAAAAACCACGGGGCCTAGCCCGGTTTAAACGAATCCACTAGTATTTGTAGTCGATTACAAATGAGGCCCTTCCTTGGGAGAAGGCCTTAGCTTGACGTACATTTTATGGAGTACATTACATGATGTAAATACAAAGAGCTACTATCGACGTATTCACTTTGTTAGAAGGACTGCAGTCGGCGTGCGACGTAGGTCAGGAGGATCGTAGTCAACTGGTGACGGAGGACCGTAGTCGGCGGGTGATGGAGGTCGGAAAGACTATAGTCGGCAGGCGACATAAGTCAGGAGGACCGTAGTCGGCGTGAGATCAGGGGCGAATTGAGAGTGTTTTGAATGGACGGCCGATATCGAATCCTTTGATCATGCACCGTTCGTTGGGCATTTGAAGGCCTTAATGATGTTGGAATTTGGCGATCTTGGGCTCGTTGGATTTGTCTCGTCGAGCCGTTCGATTCGAGTATAAGCTCGTCAAAATCAGAGACCGTTTGGTAACTCAAATTGCGGTTTGAACCTTCCAACAACGCTTTGAGCCCTTGATTCGGACTCATTTGGGCTTGGATTGGGTTGATCTTGGTGTCGTTGGGCTCGTATTTCCGAGGTGCTCAGTTTGACTATAAGCTTGCTGAAATCGGAGTTCACGTGCTCTCGAATTTAATTTTTGAAGTTTCCAACTAGCTTTTGCCTCGAGATTCGTGTCCGATCAAGCTAATTTTGTGATGACGTATCAAGTCTAATTTTTTTGGATCAAATTTTTTTACTTTTCTAAAGAAAATTATTTCATAAGAATTATTCGTACCATATTTTTAGTATTTTTCACTTTCTTCTTCTCACTAATTTATATTTACATCTTCATCCTCCTCCTCTTATGTCTTCTCTTAATTTTTTTGTATATTTATGATTATCAAAATCTATAGTATGGTAGATGAGCAAATTACACTATGATATGCACAATTAATTATTATTGTTTTTCTTAATTTAATATAAATATGTATTTTTTATTTTATTAAAACTATAATTATCTTGACTATAAACATCTAAATTTGTTGGCTTTCTAAAACATTTTTAAAAAGAAAAAAAAAAACCTCAATTGATGAAAACCATAAAGCTATAATATTACCACATTTGTGACATGAGAGCCACAACTAGTCTACTACTACTACAATACTCAAGCGTCGGTCATTGTACGCACATGGGTGAATATTTAATAGACTAAAATGAGCGATTGGAGATGTGAAGGTCAAAGGTTTTGCTTAGAGCTAATTCAGCGGTTACTCACCGGAAATGACCAGATCGTTCACAGGATCTTAGCCGTTCATCTGAGGTTTGTCGGTCATCACGGTAAACTTGAACGGTCGGACTGAATGCATAAGGGTGTTACGCCCGTTACTCTCTCGAACGCAGATGACGGTGACGTCATATGCACGCTGACAGCTGTCGGTTACCAAACGGAAATTGAGGAGCTTTTTGGAAGAAAATTTTGAAAAAATTTATGTCAGGATATTAATTTTTTGATAAATACGAAACCTTTGAATAACATTGAAATCAACATATATACATATATATATATATATATATATATCACAAATTTTTCATAATAATATTTTAGAAATTATTTTTTATTTTTTAAAAAAAGAGAATACTTTCTAATTGATATCAGGATGAGTTTAAAGTTTTATTTAGAACAACATTCTTAATACTTCTTAAAATAATTTTATAGTATCAAAATTTTAATTTTTATAAAAAATATTGTTTTAAGAAATAGTTAGAAATTCATTCCAAATGAAGTGGACTTAACTTCTTAATTTCTTAAAACAATTTTTTTTTTTACAAAAAATTTAATTTTGTATTAAAAAGTTGATTTAAGAAGCAACAAAAAATGGTCCCTAACGAACCCTATTTTTTTTTTCTTTTTTCTTTTGAAAGCTTCTCTTTCAATTATTGTTTCAAAATTGCTATTATGAAAAGCCTTTTAAGAACAAAACTTTGAAAAAAACCGCCTTTATAATATAATTATTATTTACTAATTATTTTTCTTATCATAAAAGCAGTAAAAAAAGTTTTCTCAAATAAAAATTGGGATAACTTTCTTACTGTTTTTTAAAACAGTTTTTTAGATAAAAAAATTGAACCTGCAATTTTTGTACTAAAAAGTTGTTTTGTAAAATAATAAAAAAGCTATCTCAGATCAAATCTTAAGCTTTATTTTATTTTATTTTTACTTTTAAAAGCTCTTTTTTAGGCACAACTTCAATAATATTTTCTCAAAACTTACTTTTAAGACAATTTAAAATTATATGCACACATTACATTTTATTAATTATTTTTTCTTACTGTAAAAATAGTCTAAAAGCTATGCTAAACACAACTTAAAAGTTTTTATATTTACATTGAGATTCATATTTATGCATAATATTTTGAATTATAGTAATCCCAACACTAATCTTAAATATTTTAACTCATTCGAACACAACTTAAGTTTTGCTTTGGACGGATTTTTTACTGCTTCTTAAAGCAGCTTTTTAGCACAAAAATTAAATTTTTGTACTAAAAAAAATACTTTAAGAAGCACTTAGAAAATCATATTCTAAAGCCAAAATAAGAATTAAAAAAAAAATTATAAGGTAATTCTACGCTTCTTTTGGACAGCAGTGCATTAAAGAACAGAATGATAAGTTATTCTACTCATTATCCCAAGAAATCTATAAGTTTACAACAAATAAGTCATGGAAAGAAATCTTGATAAGGGTGTTTGGTGTGAAATAATAATAATAAGCCTAAACAATAGTGTATTTTATTCAAAGCATGAGTAGTTGGTGGGTCAAGTCAATAAGAGCAAGAGCTTCAAAATCATTATTTTGATAAAAGGAATATTGGAGATTTGATTATAGGTCAAAATGATCAAACTTTAAAATAAAATAAATTAATTAAAAAAAAAAGATCAAGATGAGCTTAATGGAAATATGTATGCCTGTGAAGAACCTGAAAATATAATTGGGTTGCGTGGGTCGAATCATTTCGAGTGCTGGGTTGAAATAATTCAATCTCTTAATATGAATTTAGCGATTAGCTCACCATCTAGGTTTCGTTTTGGACAACTTTCTTACTGCTTTTAAAGTAGCTTTTTACTACAAAATTTTTTAGTTCAAAAAAGTTAGATACTAAAAAATTGTTTTAGAAAGTAGTAAGAAAACTGTCTCAAACAAATCCTTGCTTGCAAGCCAAGTATCAAGAACTCTCTTCACTCTGTTCTCTGTCTTCTTGTACTGATGAGGCTTTAGAGTGTAGTTCAATACTTGGATCGCAAACAAGTTTCATAGAATTGAAACATAAAATAAAAGAAACTTTAGCTATCTCTATATATAGTATATAGATCAATACCATGATAAATTTTAAAATAAGAATATTGTAAATGTTATCAAACTTTAGAAAGTAGACCACCAATCTTAGATATATAAAGAGGTTATGAGTGGAAGGGTATGAAACTTTGGTGGAGTTAGGAGGTGGATTTTAATCAACAGGATTGATGTTTGGCATTAGGGTTGAGAGGAACCATAAGGATGTATAGATGAGGAGTTTTAAGGTTTGAAAGGGAGTTAAGATTTTACTAAGGTTGGGAAATGAAGTTTGTAATTATATGGACTTCTAAGTTTAGTGGGTGATTAGGAGGTTGTAACATATTGTTTTACAATGGGAACTAAGAGGGTGGAAGTTGGTTAATATATGATTAAGATTTGAGAGTTGAAGATAATTATATGAACTCCTGACCACAAAAATTTCATATATTAATACATCCACAAAGCTATCCACCATAAACAGATGAATCTCCCAATTTCTTTTAATCAATCATTGCAAATTTAGAGCTATATGATATATATTTATAACTTTACAATGAAGCAAGGAAATACAAAATAAGCTAAATGGAATGGACAAGGGGTTTTATCAAGCCTATTTGGAAGAGGAAAATCAATATTTGATTTATTCTTTATGTTTCCTTGCACTACATGCAGGAAATTCAAGTATTACCGGCGGTCATATAGCCGTCGGTAATACCAGCGGTTTAGCCGGCCATTAGACCGCCGGTATTAACTGGCGGTGTTTAATAAATCGCAGCCAGAATTAGCGGCGGTTTAATAACCCCGGGCTATGGCGTCGGTTTAATTTTATATAGGCACCTTTGCCGGCGGCCAAAGCCGCCAGTTTTAAGGTTTTTTTTTTTTTTTTTTTTCCGGCGATATAAACCACCAAAAAACACCCTAAATTAACCCATCCTGAGCCTTCCTCCTCACTTCTTCACATTTATCTCTCGCTGCTGTAGACGCTCACTCTCTCTCATCTGGCCTCTCACGATCGCGCCTCCGAGTACTGTTCAGGAATAAGGCACCAACAACCTCCCTCCGGCCGAATATCTCACCGGAAATGAACCGCCGGAAATCATTTCCTACGCGGTTTATTCCGTCGGTTTTTGAATAGTCGGAAAGCCACTAGTTTTTTACAAAACCGACGGAAATCTATTATTAACCGCCAGAAAAAAAAAATGCCGGTAATGTCTGAATTTCTTGTAGTGTTGTAAAAGGAGGAGATGACCATAAAAATATGGAAGGAGAAAATACTTCGTTGAATTATGAATATCTTCTTAAGAATTTATAGAAAGGAGAGTCCGATAATAGCATTGGACACGAAACGATATTCCTCATGACAGTGCTCAATTTTGATAATCATAACAATGCGAGGAGTACAAGCAATGTGAGCACCTATGAAAATATTATAAAGAAAGAATTGACAATACTAATATGTCAATGAGAAATACACACTAGTCTCTTTATCAAATCTATCAAGTCTCTTTTTTTAATCATACAATACATCTGCGTGTTATTATTTTTTGAGTCAATAATTATAAATACTGCTGGATAAATATGAATATTCATATATTTGGTTGTAATAATGAGCAACATTCCTTCACATCTTATACTGATTTTTTTTTTTTACATTTAACAATATACGACATTGCCTCTTTAAAGTCTCATATATAAACATCGATGTATAACTATACCAACTTGAAATATCTTGAACTGTCGAGCTAAAAAAATCAATTATTATACCTACAATTTTGTTATTTTGCGTTTAAAGATATGATGATAATTCCTGAGAGGACATTTCAGGGGACCCTCTTGCATAAGAACTAGAGTGCTAGCAATACCACCAAGCCTTCTCATTATAAAAATCAATCACATAATCTCTATTTACATAAGATATTATCATATTCAACTTTAATTTTAGGTATGATCCAAAAAGTTTATTCTTAATTATATATTTGATAAATTATGATTGAGTTTGTCGACCGTGTTTGCATTTAACGTATAGAGAGCATGTTCTAAAACATGTCTTCAAATTTCAAGTTTAACTATGCCTATTTTTTAGCTTGCAACCTCTATGAATATTTTTATAGATGTAATATCATCATCAAACCATCATCGTTCTTAAGAACTTACACAACTTTTATGTGCATTGAAGAAATACTCAAATATTATTGTATTATATCAATAACCATTGAATTTGAGGTTCTTTCAAGCACTAACTCTTCTAATGTGGGAGTTCTTCATGTGTTCTATGTAGTAATAAACTTTACTTTTGTTTTTGTGGTGCACAAAGAACCATAAAATATGAGTGTATAGTAGTTATCTCTAATGAGCATCTTAATATAATAAAATATTAATGGAGCTATCATCATCTTCATCATATTATCCTCAACCCCACCTTCAACTATTTTCAAATCAATAAATGTTGCATGTGATTTACCTTGAATTATGCCCATTTAGTACCACTTTCTTTATCTATTTATGAATACGTACTAGATTGTCTTTAGCTATAATCTACGGTTGGATTCTTTGTTATAATTGTTAATACAAAAATGAGAGATTAGTGTTGAATGGATATAGAAGTTTCATTAAATAAGAATGTAATATCATATTTTGTAACTATTTTTATTGCGTAATTGATGTCAAATGCTTTGGTCCACCAAAATGATACTTCATATAGTTAGCATTAATTAATAATGATTTTTATCTATCTCCATAATTATGTGTAGAAGATTTATGAGATTATCGAGGATAAAAGTCATTTATTTTGTTTCTCAATAAATATCTAACTAATTTTACTGTCTTTTATTCATTATTCTTCATACAACACAAGAATATTGATGCTTGATTATGTTGTAGGAGTAGGATGAATTAAATATAATACAAGCAATATTAATTTTTGATTCAAATTTGAATATAATTAAGTTAAATATTCTTCAACCTCTTAGGTATCTTAACGGAATTAGGTTCACCATCAGTCGAAAATGGTTCAAACAAAGGTTGAACCTAGTTCGAATATCATTTGAATTAGGGTCAAGCCTCGTTAAAAAACTTTCAAACCTATGCAAACAATGTTCTAACCTCTTTTGACTCATCGTGAAACGTTTTTCACTGCCCTATTTAGTTATATATTTGTGTTTAAAACAAAAAGATCTCAATTTTTTTTCGTAAAATTTATTGAAGACCATCAATACAAATCATAAAACTCATTAAATAGTTATTTTAATCATATGTCCATAAATTTTAAACATTAAAAACACTTACCCACATGGTTGAAGCCATCTTAATTACTTTATTGAAGTTTATAACCATTAAAAAGAGAAGCATAATATTAAGTTAAGTGTTGCAAAGATGAGGATGCTTAGGTGGATGAGTGACTTTATACTCTTAGAGACCTGATAAAAAACGATCATATATGTGAAAAGGTCGGATTATAGCTTTAGTGGATGATAAGATTAGAGAGAGTCGCCTTAGATGGTTTGGTCACATAAAACGGTAACCCAATTAGTAGAGTAGATGTATTAGATTTGACTGATATTAAGAAATGTAGATGCATACCTAAAAAGACGTAGTTAGAAAATATTAGAAATAAAATTTTCTTATTAGATTTAAATGAGAATTTGACTCTTGACCAGACACAATGGAGAAAAAATGATTCATGTAATCGATCCTAGCAGTGGGATAAAGGCTTGATGTTGTTGTTGCCTTGTTGGTGTATTGAAATTTATAACCATCATCCTAAACTTTTTATGATATTATATAAAAAAATCTCATACTAAAAGAGCGAAGAATTAACATAACAAATGACTGAGAAAATATAAGAGTACTTTATAAGAAGTTAAATTAAGAATGTTATAACTCTCTCTCTCTCTCTATATATATATCTTGAGGGTATTTAGTTAAAAAATAAGTTTAAGATTTTTGATTGCCATAAAAAAAAGAATTTGTTCCAAATTGGTAGAATTTATTTTTCATTAAAAAAATGATCTAAAAATATTTTACACTGCAAATTTTTTTTAATTCATTTAAACATTAATATTTTCAAATTATTATATTTAAAATATTTAGAACTATTTTAGTTAAAACCAAACAGCCCAAAATAAAAATATGAAGAGAGAGCAGTGAAATAAATGCAATAAGAAGCAAAATTTACATTTTTAACCCCACTATTTAGTATAAAGTATGAACGGTAGCGAAAAAGCTGGTTTCATCTGTCGTCAAGGCGGGAAGTTGGAAATTGAGGTGGAGAGATGGAAAGCGAGGCAACGAAGAACGATTTGCAGGGCATTTTTGACGCCATTAAAGCATCAGAGGTGAGTTCGATTCCCTCGATGCTCGTTTTCTGCGTATTGCTTCCTTCTCTCTTTCTCTCTCTCACCTCCTTCTGTGTTTCCATCCACTTACGAGTTCTGCAAAGCTTGATACAAGCAGAAATCGTATCAGTGGAAAAAATAAATTGATGGTTGTAATTATTTATGGAGGCTCCATTATTTGGGCACACCGGGAGGAACCCGAGCTTCCTGGAGTTGGGTTTTCTTTTCCGGCTGAAGGTTAGGGTTTTAAAGGTTTAGCATTATATCGTTAAATATATGTAGGGGCTGTTTGTTTGCAAGATTTAGCTAGTAGTTAGGCTAAATCTTGCCGAACGGTTTTTTTGAGTTACATAAATCATTCCACTTAAAAAAAAAAATTATCATTTCCTCCCATTTTATGCGAAGTCCTGGATTTAGTAAATTTTGAGGGAGGGGAGTAGGATTTGATATATTTACGCCAGTTCTATCTATCTCTTTTTCTTCTTCATTTTTGATATATCATAAAAAAAATATCTTGACCGCGCACAAATCTCGAGGCAAAAATCAAGTTGGAAACTTCAAAAATTAAACCTGGGATCATCTGAACTCCGATTTCAACAAATTTACAGTCGAACTGATTGTCTCAGAAATACAAACCCTAAGACACCAAATTCGACTCAATCCTAGCTCAAATGGGTCCAAATCAAGGACCCGAAACGCTATTGGAAAGCTCGAACCACAATTTGGGTTACCAAACATT
This sequence comes from Dendrobium catenatum, assembly GCF_001605985.2. Lineage (NCBI taxonomy): Eukaryota > Viridiplantae > Streptophyta > Magnoliopsida > Asparagales > Orchidaceae > Dendrobium > Dendrobium catenatum. The sequence continues at coordinate 782,157 of NW_021319879.1, read as the reverse complement.
TTCCAAACATGACATGCTTATAGTCGAATCGAGCGGTTCGACGAAAAGAATCCAACGAGCCCAAGATCACCGAATTTCGATATCGTTAAGACCTTTAAATGTCTAATAAACGGTCCATTATCAAAGGATTCAATATCGGTCGTCCATTCGAACTACTCTACATTTATCCTTGATCCTCCTCCTATTTACAGGTCATGTCACTCTCAGAAAATTATAAATATATCTCTCATTTCTCTTGAGAAGGGGACCGGAACAAGAAGAAGAAGAGAATATGAGGATAAGAGGGAAGAAACTTCTCAACTACAACCGCTAGAATTTCGCCCGACTTTCCAAGTGACGCCGGAATTCTGCCCGACCTCCAAGTGACGTCGGAATTCTGCCCGACCTCCAAATGATGCCAGAATTCCTCCCGACCTCCAAATGACATCGGGGTTTCACTCGAACTCCAAGTGACGCTGGAGTTTTGCTCGAATACCATCTAACGTCGTAGTTCTCCTCGGCCGCCAACTGACGTCGGACTTCTACCCGACGCCGGACCTCCGCTTGTCACCAAGTTTCTACTCAACATCGGACTTCTGCCTGTTGTCAGACTTTCACCGGAAATCTATCTGATGATGGATTTTTGTTCATTGCTTGGTTTCTACCTGATGCCATCGCACACCAACTAAAGTCCTTTCGACCTTCGTCGCCCGTCGACTACGGTCCTTCTGACTTACGTCGCCCACCGACTACAGTCCTTCCGACCTCTGTCGCCTGCCGACTACGGTCCTCCTGACTTACGTCGCCCACCGACTACAGTCCTTCCGACCTCCGTCGCCAGACAACGGTCTTTATGACCACCATTGCCCGCCGACTATGATTCTTCTGACCTCCGTCACTAGACTATGGTCTTTCTTACCAAACAAACACGTCAACAATGATTCTTTGTATTCCTATCATGTAATGTACTCCATAAGATGTACATCAAGCTAAGGCCTTCCCCTAAAGAAGGGCCTCAGTTGTAATCGATTGCAAATAATAGTGGATTCATTCAAACTGGGCTAGGCCCCGTGGTTTTTCCCCCTTTTCAGGGGTTTTCCACGTAAGAATCTTGATGTCTCATAAATGCTAGACCCTCTTTAATATCTGATTGCGTGCCAGATTTTCGTACAACGCAAATACGCTAAATTTTATATTTCTCTACCGCCGCGAAGACTCCACGACGCAACAATTGTAATCCTAAATAATGAAAATATCTACAAAACAATTTATTTGGATTTACCACATAATATCCACCTTGCAAAATAATTTTCAGGATTGACAAGATTTACAAAATCCAACGTGTAGCCAAAACAACCTCGTAATTTGTTTTCTGTGGTGAATGCAAGTCTTACCCCATGAAAATATGTAATTTGTTTTGTTCTTTTGAACGGATGATTTGTTGAACTGACACGGCATAGATTTTATATATTTGTTTTGTTATCCATTAGTTGATATTTGTAGCTTTCCATAATTATAAAATTAGAATTGCATCAAAGCCCAAACCATCTCTTTTTGAGAGCACTAAAACAAGCAATATGATCAACATTGAAGAAAGAAAGCTACCTCCACATAATTATGATAAAGAACAAAAAAAAAAAAAAAACTATAGAGATTAGAACATCAAGATTTATATGATTTGGTCAAGAATAACCTATATCATGGAGTGCGGTGGTACAATTGATCCATAATAAAATTTATATGGAGAGGTACATGATAAGAGTAGTAAAAAATATATATACATACCCCAAATTCTAATATCTTAAAGCTAATAAGGAAAAGGGAGAAGAGATCTCATTAAAACTTTGGAAATTTTTTTCAAGAGTAAACCAAGAGGAAAGATGCATCCTACTAATCTCCTAAAACACGAAATAAATGAATCTTCCTCTTTATTTTGATTAATTTCTAACTGAAGAAGATGGAACAAACAATCCTTTATAATGAGTTGCCACTCTCTTCTCGTCAGTAAGCAGTTGTAACCTTAGGAGTTCCACTTGGGAGTTTGAGAAAGAGAGAAAGCACTGCAACCTTACTCTTGCCATCCCTCTTCGATTTGCTACCTTGTTCTACACAGCTTCTTTCAATCTCGTGAAAGCATCTGGTCAAGCAAGCATGAATAATGTTAGGATTTAAAATAGAATTATATAAAATTTAGAAATAATTTGGTATAAATCCTAAAAATTCATTTTCTTTACATTAAATCCTCCACAAAACAAGGAACAAAGTAGATAACCAAATCACCAAAGCCTGCTACCCACCTAAATCCTTGAAAGGGATGACTGCTTCACACGTCTAAGCATTTTCTGATCTTGCGAAGAAGAATTGCCTTGGTAACCATGTTGTTAGGATTGCACTATGTACACATCTTCTGGATTGAAACCTCACCACGTTCGACCTTCTCTTTGATGAAGTGGTACCAAGCATCAATATGCTTACTTCTTCTAGAATTGACTAAGTTTTGGCCAAGTGACAAGTACTCGAATTATCAATAGGATATGATCGATAGGGCACAAAACCCTCTATCAGCTAAGGCGGATTCAAATTTGTCCCCTTAGACAAACATTCACCCCATGTCTACAAGGTACTATTAGACGACACAACCCATGGTTATCGACAAGGATCTTTCTGTCTGGTTAGGTTGACTACCTCCTCCGACTAAGTAGACCAAGGAACACGATGGTCTGGGACGACGGAACCATGTGATCTTTATTGGGTAAATCATTCATTCCCCCACCATCCGCTTTAAGTATAAGATGATAAAATTTCCTAATTTTAAATATCAAACCTTCAAACACATAAACCCATGCTGCTACTATATGTCATATACATGTATCTCTATGTATATATTTGACGACTAGCATTAATCAAAAGTTCTCTCTTGCTTCTAGGAGGGGTAATTAACTATAGGGGCTTGTGCCTATAGTAAACTAGAACTTAGATCTAAAGCCCTCGCAAAATGAGGGTGAAATTTCTGGGTAGTCACTTATCTTCAAACCCAATCCGCTTTCTGAAAATTTACCTCGGAACCTATTCCGTTAAAACTCCCCCGAAAGCAGGGGAGGCCGGGGTGCGAATTTTTGGAGCCTACAAAGAGCTATTGGAATTGTTTCATCTTTTGAATAACAGGCATAATGCTTTGGAAAAGTCCAATTAGGCCTTAAAAACCCTAAATTTCTCTCGTAGAGGTTGTAAAACCTTAAACCCTTGAAATTGGGATCACTTTCTAACATTTTGTTGCACAGGATATTTTAAATGGAGTTCAGAAAATCTCCAACATTCATGTCTTGGATTCAGAAATCTGAAAATACAACCATGCAATGCCAAAGTGAATTTCTCTCTTTGTGGAAACTGGAGGTTTTATTTATTTAGTGATATAATCATTAAGTGGAAATGATGGGGACATCGACAGGAGATTCCGACGCATTTATCAGAGACGACACTGGAGATCGACGACCATGATGGAGAGCCTTTATTACTGATGATTATTTATTTGCATTTTATGTATTATGCATGTATTTTCAATTTTTCCATTTTTACCCTTATGGGTATCTGTTTGCTTTTGTAGCCCAAGGGACATATTAGACTTTTGTATTTGTTGTCATGTGGAGCCTATATATATGGCTCTTGTACCTTGTATGAGAAATTATTGATGAATGAAAATTTTCTACTCTTATGTTCCCTTTGTGAGTTCTTGAAGATCTCTTGGTGAGTTCTTTGTTTGAGATCTCTTTGTGAGTTCTCTAGGTAATTATAATCATAGTTCTTCTCCTCCTCCATAAACTACCACAAGCAAAGTCCAAGAGTTGGAAGAAGTCGAATCCTCCATTGTTGCCACCACCTTTGGACCCCAACCCGTCGGCCACCCTAGCTCCACCCGCCGACCACCTTGCCGCCGGCTCCTCCCCTCCCCATCCTCTCACCACCACTCTCTCCCTTAGCCTCTTCGAAATTTGAATTCCAAATTCAAAATCTTTCCAAATTAGGAAGTTCCAATTTAGGAAAGTTTTAAATTTTTGAATTCAATTTCAATTCAAATGGAATTGGATTCATGAGAAAAATTCTTTCCTAGCCATCATCTTAATTTGGAAACCCCCATCCTCTTTCTCCAAACTCCTCCCCAGCTCCTTGATGCTGCCGACCCCCTCTTTGGGCTTCCCATTAATTGCCCAATTAATCCTCCTCCCTATTTTGAAATTCAACTTTAAGTTCAAAATAATTCCCTCCAATTTCACTTAAAACTGAAATTTATTTCAGTTTTCTACACAACACTCCTTCTCCCTCTCCCCTTCATGCCGCCGGTTCCCCCTTGCATGGCAAATTTACTCTCTTGCCTAATTAACCCTCCACCCTCATTAATTTTGAATTTGAAATTCAAAACTAATCCCTCCAAAACCACCTAAATCTGAAATTAATTTCAGATTTACTAAAACTCCTCATGTAATTCCTTAGCCTAGCCAATCCCTCTCATCCCAAGCTCCAAAACCCGCCGACCCCCTCTCCCTCCCATCATTGAGTTTCTTTGGTGACCGCTCGTCTTGAAGTCCATGCCGTATGGCAGATCCCGCCGTTGACCACGGACTCTTCTACGACATCTACGGAAACAACCACGTCCTAAGATCTCCTTTCTTTGACTTTGGATTTGGCTTCGACAATACCGTCGAGGAATACTTGGATCGGATCCTTCCAACACCAGTGGATGCCGTCGACGACCAATTTTCAGACTACACGCGGATCATCAAAGGTCATCCTCCTGTGCCACCTCCACCTCCGAGTTCCTTCTCAACAACGACGTTCCTTGGCTCCTCCCTCCTCGTGGCAACCTCATTTCTAGTGTGGACGCTCTTCCGCCGCTCAACCTAGTTTCGTAGGAAAGAGAGAGTAAGACCTCAAGGTGAACAACTCATTATTAATCGTTGGATTCAAGTTATAAGCTTTTAACGTTACTATTTCCTTTGTATTTGATTAAATCGCTTAGTTAATCTCATTGTAATTCTTTGCCTAAGCAAGTTGAACTCTACGAATTCTTGTAGCCGATTTTGACTTGATGCATGATTCTATAAATGGTTAAGCTATTATTAAATCTTCTTTTTTAATCTTGTGTAACTCAACCATGCATCACATCAGGAAAAGTATTTATAATCTGTAAAAAAGAAATCCTTAGAATTTCCTGTTTTTATTAAGATCACAGCTTTTTAAACTGTTAATAGCTCGTTCTTTTGTTGCAGGATCTTGATAATCGAATTTCACTTGTTAACCAAATTGGGGATTCCTATCAACTGGAGACACCGGATGTAGTTCTTTTAATAAATTTGTTGATCGTATCCATCCCTTTCAGTTTAATGGCTCATCCATTTTTTAAAAATTGGTCCTTCAAATTATTATTTTTCCGTAGAAGCTTGTGCCAGAATTCAAAGTCATTATCATTGCTACTTTGATTTCTTGCATTAGATGTTAAAGATAGTAAGGCGTTGACAATGAACTTCTGTTGTTCTAAAGAACTTGGTAGGATCTTTTTCCATTAAACATGGTCTGACAAGTGTGCTTAGTGTACTTCTTAATGGATGCATAGATTTCCTGGCGTTATTTAGCATTCGTTCTGTATGAGGAAAACCGTGTATTTGCAAAATGGAAGCTAACAATTGCAGCAGAAATAGTTCCCCCTAGTCTTTTTTTCCTTTGAATTTGAAGTAATTCTATTGTTGGACACATTCTGTATAGATTGTCAAGGTTTGTTGCCTTAACAACAACATGGACGCTTTGGGAGGAGTCCGCTTGCTCTGGCGTGTCAAGATGCATGTTACATAAAACGCTTTTGCATACAGCGGCAAAGTACTTGGAATCTGATATCATAAACTATCTCAGTCCGTTTCTCATTCTTGGAACAAAGGTAATTTTTCTGTAACTTCTAATTATATTTGATATCACCCATACTTATCTTACGTGTTTTGTGAACTACTAAGGAATAAGGATGCTCTAACATCCTTAGAATCATCCTTAGGCAAGCATGTGGTGCAGAAATCATTTCCAGGTGACTCTTACATCAGTGGAAGAGTTCCATGAGGAACAACATAAAAGCCTATTATATCAGGTATGAAGCAATGTAATTGCATATGATCATGCTATTTCGTTTGCTTAAACTGTTATATTTATCATTGCGGAATTCCTGTTTTCTCATCTCATCCATCCAAACGTGTATTTTTGTTATGCTGCTTTCGATATGTTAATTTGTAATTTCCAATATGTATGAAGTTTTATTTATCATGTTCTTTCGTATCATTTACACAATTCACTTACTCTTAACTTTGTCTATATTGAAAAATATTTTCTTATATGTGTTTTTCTTTTCAATATATTTTTCTTATCTTTCAACTATCAAATCTTTTTCTGGCATTACTTCTCTTAGTTCTCTATAGTAAATAATTCTTCTTTAAAATACTAATGGCGCTTACTCGATATTAACCTTCTGTTCAGTTTTTTTTTTCATTTATACAGAACAGAGTGAGTTAAAGGTTTGATGCCCTGACGATTTTCCTACTTTGTCTAATCATTCTTGTTCAAGTATATATATCTTGGGGTCCAATCAATGTTTCTTTTACTTTATATTGTGTTTTTTTTTTTTCACTTACATGCATCTAGGATTGTTGCATGTTGAAACATTCACTGCATTAGAGAGAGTTTATCTTGTTAGAATTGAATGAAAATTCACACACACTAATAAGATACAAGCAGCTCATATGAAACATGAGATTTCTCACATAAAAAACTATGAATGGGAAAAAATAATCGGACTTGAATAAGTTGAAATGGTTACACTAGTGAATTTATATTACAAAAGATGTCCTTCCCCATAGTTAGAGAAGTTATCAATATCATGTAATAAAACATGAAACATGGAAGATGACTTTCGTGATGGGACTCAGAAGAGCATTGAGATGTCGGAATTATTATCAAAAGATGATTAATGGTTTGCTTTATCTTTCTCCTTATAAGAAAGAGGATCGACGACTAAGAGACAAACATGGACCTTGGTTGCAATGACTGGCATTGATAATGATGGTGATCTTGGGTAATTGTCTAGGTGGCAACGTTGGGCATTGACTTATGGATAAAATCAATAAAGTTCTAATTTTTCCTATCTTTGATAGAGTTATAAAGAAATCCTAAATCATCATTACCTTTAGACATCTTGGCGGTGGTGGGGATTGACGTTAGTGGCAATGGTGTACATTAATTAGTGTTGATGGTGATGGTGATGGTGGGTGTCGACTTTGGTCATTATGTTGAAAATCGACATTGGTGAAGATGAGGGGAGTCATCGTTGTTAGGGTAAGCATGCATTAACACTGTTGGTGACTATGGGTGCACTGTTATTGGCGACTGTGATCATCAATGGGCGCTATTATTATTCGTGATGAAGGGACTAATTCTTTTTGGCTACAATGAAAATCTATGATGTTGGCGATGATGGGCATTGGCCTTGTTGGTGATGGTGGACATCATTCTTATTATTAATGATGCCATTTAGCCTTGTTGGCGTCAACATGCTTCATCATTGTGATGTTGGGTGTTAGCCTTATTGGTGATGATGGGTATTAGTGTTATTAATGATGGTGAGTGCCACCTTTGTGGCAGCAATGGGCATTTGCTTTGGTATTGCTAGCGGGTAGTTGCAGTGTTGTCGTTGACGGACGTTGGCCTTATTGGCGATGACAGACATTAATGTTAGTGTCAACGGTGGGAGCTAATGAATAATGACAAGTGTCAGCATTAGTGTTTATGACAAGTGTCTGGATTGTAACGATTGTTGATGAGAGTGGGCATTAGCTTTTATGGTGACGACATGTATTGGTGTTGGTTTCGAGACGATGACATGTCTTGTTGGCTAAGGCGAGCATTAGGCTTATTTACAATAGTGTGCATCACCATTATTGGTGGTGGTAGGCATTTACAAAAAGTGTTATCTCTATTGGTGATGATGGGTGTTTGTGCATGTGATAGCGACAATCATTGACATTGTTAACAAGGATGAGCATTATGAGTGATGACATTCTGATGGATAAGTGATTTCAAATTATATTTATCAGATGGGGCCATAATCAGAAAAAAAAAAGAATAATCTTTTGTTATCACAGGGTTTCAAGCAATACGATTTAAATGATATTTACTAAATGTTTCATTCTTTATTTTAATGCTATATGCATTTGTACTTTTGTGCTTTTCTTTGTACTTTGACAATTCTAAGTAATTTCCCTTATTGTTCTCATATAGTTTTATTATTATAATATTTTGCTAAAAGAAAGATAATAGGAAAGTTGAGAGAGAAAAGTGTTACACCTCACGATACCCTTTAACAGTAACATGGAGTGTCACATAAATGAACGTAACATTATATATTTATCTTTTATCATTCCTCACACAGATTCACACTGCAGTCAAAAGCAGGGAATTGGTAGTAGAAACTTCGGGCTGTTAAAGTGAAACTCCACGCCACCGGATCTACAACCTTTGTACGAGCAAACAGAAGGCGTAAACAAAGTTTGAAATAAAGCCCCGTGCATCTGGCAGCAATAGCCACCTATGCAGCCGGACACCCCCTTGCACTGCATACAAACATTATAAAATCCCCCTCACGTATGCATTGCACTTGCATGATGATATATCATATATGCATGTATCATAACTTGTAGAATGCATTATACATGCATATCACTCGACATTGTTACTGCATTCCAAATATAACTTCCTGGCATTGTTATTGCATTTAAAAAAAAAAAAAACATCATCATGCATTTAAAATAAGCAGAGGGTTTCACTCTAGTATGCCATATGACACTGCAATTGTATTTCAAAAATCATATCATGCATATATATGTTGCACCATATGAAATACATCCAATGACATATACCTATGTAGGCTCTAGTGAGCGTGTTGTACTTGTAGGTACGCACGTGACCCCTGAGAATGTTGCGCAGGTTAAAGAAATAAATTTGGATTTGAAATCGATCTTCTGTTAGCGACTAGACAGAGTCGACAATGTTCAATCAATAAAACAAAATGTTTATAAATTTTTCGATGATGCTTGTGTTGAATGTAAATTTCAACCGGAGGGGATCAAACATTCAAAATGCCCTCAAACGCCCATAAAATCCAAAATCCAAAAAATTCTAAAGTTCAAGATATTTAAAATTAAAATTAAATCATCAAATACTTAAAGAAAATGCACATCAACCCTCCGCAACAGTTTGCTGAGGTGGAAAAATTCAAAAATAACTTTAGCTCACAAAGTGCTAATGTCTCGTCGAGAATATCACTAAGATCAATTCTCAATCTGTCTCTTGCCAGTAAGGACGTGACACGTGTCCTCTAACCGGTGGTTTCACTGTAATGGCACCACAACAATGATTTCTCTGCTAAATGGCACCACAGGTAAACGGTTATAATCGAGACCCTCTGAACCAGGTGGTTCACCGCGAAATGACACCACTATATTACAGTCATGGTCAGCGCCCGTATGGTCCCCAATTGTGTTAAATCGTTGAGCAATGAATCAATATGATATAATTGATAGGACACAAAGCCCTCTGTTAGCTAAGGTGGATTCAAATTTGTCCCTTTAGATAAACATCAAACCCAGGTCTACAACGTACCCTTGGACGAAGTAACCCATGATTGCTGACAAGGATCTTTCTGTCAAGTTAGGTCGCTACCTTCTCTGATTAAGTAGACCACGATGGCCCGGGACGACAAAACCATGAGATCTTGATTGGGCTCATCATCATTCCCCCACCATTCGCTTTAACTGCAAGATGATACAATTTTAAATATTAATTCTCCAACCATTCCAAATACCCATGCTGCTACTATATGCTAGATAACACGTATCTCTACGTATCTGATTGATGAATAGCCTTTATCGAAAGTTCTCTCTCGTTATCGGGAGGGGTAATTAACTATAGGGGCGCCTATAGGAAACTAGAACTCAAATCATAAAGTCCTCGCAAAATGAGGACGAAATCTATGGGTAGTGTCTTATCTACAAACCCATCTGCCTTCCCAAAATTTACCTAGGAACTTAAATCCGTTAAAACTCTCCCGAAAAAGCAACGCCGGGGCTGAATTTTCGGAGACCACAAAGTTATTTAAAATAATTTGTGCAAAAATTTAACAACTCAAGTAGTTTTGAAAAGAATGATTTTAGTGTGAAGATTTATAAAACCAACTCATATAGTTAGGATAAGGTTAAGGATAATTTTGATGACATTGGCTGTTGTAAGATTAGAGAGAGTCGCCTTCCGATGACCCGATTAAATAAGTAGAGGTACTAGATTTGACTTATGTTAAGAGGTAGGGGTACTTAAAAAGACTTGGTTAGAAAATATTAGAAATGATCTTTCTTTATTAGATTTAACCGAAAATTTGACTTTTAACATGACACAATGGAGAAAAAGGATTCATGCAGCCGACCCATGTAGTGGGACAAAGGCTTGATGTTGTTGTTGTTGTGGCTGTTGTAAGATTTATATTATTAATTAATTCTTTGTTCTTGGAAAGTTTGCCTACCTTATGCAGAATAACACTCTGGTGATTGTTTGACTAATTTATATATTGTTTTGGCAGCTAATCCTGGACTCTTTGGGTTTCTCTTCCGCTGTTATTTCAACTCTGATAAAATCTCCTCCTTTTGGGGAGAAGGTGGATGTGCTTATCGTTGAGAACTTCATCTTTGAAATATTAAGCTTAACAAAGGCTTTGATTCTTGAGTTGAAGGTACTGATCTTGAACAACTTAGTGTAGGTACATATCATATATAGCTGGTTGCATCTGTGTAAAAACTTGGGTAAGGAACAAATATGCACAAAAAGTTGGCTTGAAAGGAAAATTAAAACATTCATCGCAGTTGCTACTAGAATAGAGTAGGTACATATATAGCTAAACTTGAAATGTTATAGAGACACGTTAAGTAAACATGGTCTCGGTCTAAGTTTAACTTGTATAGTATTGAGTATTGACCTGTATTTGGTGAATCCTTCTGCATATACAGTTTCATGGTTTCATTTGAAGGTTGTATTATGCCTATTTCCAATCATACCCTTCTGCTACACAAAATACGCTTATCATATTCATGATTCCCATGGGCTCTAGTAGGGCTCCTTTTTCATTTATGGTAAATTACCCAGCTCTTTGTAACATCTATAGTAATGTGTCACCTGACCAGTAGTGCATCAGTGTCTGGAACATGCTATCCTCTTGTCTTGCTATCACGTTTGAACCCAATAATAGTTGACTTGATCTTATCAAATTCTTTTTCTTTGAAAAGGCATGATTGACCTTCATATTATGCAGAGGATTGATATAATTGCTTCAGAAGCTCTTAAACTGGGACAAGTTGTTCTGGATGCTGCAGTAAAGCTCTGCAGAGCATATTATCAGGCTCTTAGATGCAAGGACACTGGGGTCCATGTTCGCAGAAACGAAGCATCGGTTACTGGCAAAGTAGAGGATTATGCCTGTCATTTCACCAGCATAACAGTCTGTACTATTGAAAACTTATTTGATATTGGAACCTTCGCTGCTTCCGGTGGCGGGACTTTTGTGACTATTCTAAACATTTCCTGGAAAGGTGTTGTATGTTTATTGCAACTGGATAAAGGTGTCTTGTCTGAAAAAGTAAATGTGGAAAAAATTATTCTAACTCTAATCTCATTGACTGTTGAGTCCTTGAGGTATTCTGCTGAAGCATGGTCAGCATCAAGCTCGGTCACCGCTACCTTAACTGAGGCAAAACGAACATTTCTACCAATAAAGTTTTATTTAATTAATTCTGTCCGGATCTCTTCTGAATATCCATGTAATGCCATGAATATATGCAGGGAAGTAGTGAGATGCGTGGTGTTGATCTCATCTCTATGTATTATTTTAAGTAAAGAAATCCATCTCAAAGCTGCTACTGAGGCAATGGCAGAATTACTGGAACCGACATCCTTTCTTTTACTGCATACGCTACTAAACTCAGCTGAGGTGAAATTTGAGTCCAAGTTGCAGATTCTGGAGTGGCTATTTCCACATGAAATAAATTCTTTCATGTTTGATCAGGATAAGGATATTTATACTGCTGCAGCTACCTTGGACAGTGTTTTTGATGTAAGTTGTGATGCTTTGCCAGGAGCTGAATCTCTACTGCTAGGAAAAGTTTTCTTGTCTCTGAATCTTCTCAAAGTCTCTTCATCATTGAGAGAAGAAATAATATTAGAAATCTCAAGAAAGCTTGATAATCTTATGTCTGTTTTGACAAATGCAGATGTATTCTCTTCTGTTCTTGGTCTGCAAATACCTGTATTTAATGCCTTGGGACCTTCCACTGGGGTAGTTTGGCAACCAATGTACTCCTTTGTCTTAAGTGCTCTTAAAACCTTCATGATTGTGGCAACTTCTTCATGCCTCGTATGGATGGAGATTGAAACTTTTCTACTCCAGAATCTTTTTCATCCCCACTTTCTTTGTTTGGAGATTGTCAAGGAGCTTCTGTGCTTTCTTATACGTCACGCTGAAAATGACATGGTCAACCAAACTTTTGAAAAATTGTGTCTGTTGCTGAAGACCGTTGCCTCATCTCAGCCTTCTCTTACACCAGCATCTCCTCTAAGGAAGCTGGCCAGATCAATATCCTACCTTCTTCCTTATGCAACGCCTGCCTGTATAGATCAAGTTTATACCACCGTACTTAGTGAGGAAAAATCTGATTTGTCATCTCTCATGTATATGGCACTATTGATGGAGGGATTCCCATTAGATTCATTATCCGACAAAGTTAAAATAGTTGCCACTAGAAAGATTATTTCTACTTTTGTTAGCTTTATAGAGAACAACTCCAAGGAGTTTGAACTGGGTGCTTCTGCTTCCCTATCTTGCAATTCTGGTTTGCTCGGGTTGCCTGTTCATGCCCTTTCATCTGCTTTATGTTCACGGTAAGAAACTTGATACTTAAAAGAAGTTATGCCATGCTATAAATTCATTTAGGGGTGTCAATATTTGGCATGACCCGAAAATCTGACTCGAATTTGACTCGAAAATTTTGAGTTAGGGTCAACCCAAACCCGAAACGGGTCGGGTTTGAGTTCAACAATTCTACCCATTTCAAAAATTGGGTCGGGTTCAGGTTGACCATTTGACCTGAAATTGACACAAAATTGACCCGGCAACCCGAGATTGACCCGTTTGACCCTAAAAGCGGAGATTGACCCGGACCTAAAGCGAGTCGGGTTTGGATCCGGAAAATGACCCATTTTTCCGGGTTCGGGTTGACCCGAATAGTGCTGGGTCAGTTTCGGGTTCGACGCGAACCTGACCTGTGACCCGAAATTGACACTCCTAAATTCATTTCATCATGCGTAAATTTCATTTCACATTGCACTGCTCTTTATGTTGCAGAAATATTGAAAGTTCAGATGCTATTAATGAAAAAGTCATCTCCCAGCTCCTGAAGTTCACCATTACTGTGATTCAAACGTATAGAAATGCTGGAGAAGGGATGAAAGACCAATATGCTGAACTACTTGGTGCACTATTAGAAGTAATCTCAAATGCAAAACATCTCTATAGATATGTTGAAATCAGAGAAATTATTTTGGAGCTGCAAAAATTATTTGTGGAACCTGATGCTCCATTATCTAGATGCCAACCTTATCTAGCTACATTCCTGTCTAGTCTATGTCATATTCAAATTGCAGAATATGTTGAAAACACACTTACTGCTGCAATTTGGGACCTGTACCATTTGCTGCTTAGAGATAGACACTGGGCATTTGTTCATTTGGCTATTGCTGCATTTGGACACTTCGCTGCTCGTACTTCCTGCACACAACTTTGGAGATTTGTTCCCTCTAATGCAGCACTTTCGTTTGATTCTGCTACTGGGAGCGAGGCAAATTATGACAGTTTCATGAATGAGCTAAAAGGATTTCTTGAGAAAGAAGGGGCTTTATGTGAGTCTTCTCCATGTAAAGAACAGCTAAGTTTTCTCATCAAGGAAGGCATTGCTCTTAAAAGGCTAACCAAGACATTAACTACCATGCAAGAGGTCCCAGTTATACAATCTGTAGAAATCAATGGTCATAGAAAATGTGAGAGGAAAAAGAGAAGAAAGCTTCCTGATGGAATTTGTGAAGGAATGGATTTGCTGCAGAATGGTTTGAAGGCTATGAACAATGTTCTTTCCCAACCTGACTCTGCGGATCTCAAGGAAGAATTTTCTGTGCATATTTCATGCCTTAACGACGTACTTTCTCACCTGGTCAGTCTATATAATGCCCATCTTTAATGTATAGCATTTTGTCGCTAGTTCAAAATTTTAGGTTTCTGGCTTTCTGCATTACCTATTTTTGCAAGACGACTAGCGTTCTGCTTGCAGTTGTTCCTTATGAAAGCCAACGTTACTCAAAAGCTTTTAATTGTTTACTCCTTGGTAAAGTTTGAGCAAAATTTCCATTTCTGATAATCAACTTTCTACTTAGCTCATTTTGGTCTGTTGGTTTGGAGTTTTGACTATCAACTAAGAGGTATTGGATTTAAGTCTTGCGTATCTGATGTGCGTGTGAGTTTATCTTAATTGACCTAAATGTCCCTCATTTATACAAATCTGTTACCCTTCACCATTCCCAATGTGATGGATTGTTAAATTTGAACTAAATTAATCTATGATTTGCTAACATACAAAATTCACTATGATCCATAATCTTAAATGCCCAAACATACATAAAAAGACTCAAAATATAACTTGACATAAAGGCTAGATAACAGAATGGTCAAGCAAACGAAAATACTTAAAAAAAAAATAAAAAAAAAAACAAATAAAAAAGCAAAAGAAAATACTAAAAAGAATTTGGGCATAAGATCTTGGTGGATGATGAACATTGATAATTTATTGGAGTTAGGTAGAGGGTAACAATTATTATCGATTTCGATCAATGATGGTCATGGAATGATAGATGGTAATGAAAATTCGTGGTATTAGGTAGTAGGTGATAATGGGTGGCGATGTTATATGGTTGTTTATTTTGGACAGTAATTGATGACATGACAGTAGTCTATAATGTTCTAAGAGTTATAAATTTTCACTCAAAATCCTCTCATGTATGTGTAGAAACATGATATATTTATTAATTTTAATAGGAGGCTTTTTTTCCTAATTATGCAATATTTTTTGTATAAGCTCATTGTAATTTGCTCTGTTTGTTTAAAATGATATTTTTAAATTGAAAAATTTACATACATACCACTTTATAACATCCTATTTACATATATAACACCTAAAACTTTAATATTACATACATACCATCATATATTATTTTAATATCAAACATGCCACTCATATTTCCTTCCTACCACTCATATATTTCATTTCTATCACTCATATTTGATATAAAAATGAATTATGGGTGATATATATGTAATATTAAATTTTTAGGTGTTAAATATGTAGAATAGTATAGAGTGGTATGTATGTAAATATCCCTAAATTGAGAAAATTTTGTAAATTACAATAACTAAGCCTGACATATACTAAATTGGTCAAACTTTAGTACTATTATTCAATTCTTGGCAGAGTTTTATTATGAAATTGTGATTGTTCTACAAGTATTACATTAGGCATTAAAAATTTTAAAATTTTCTTTATTTATTTAGGCCATTATTATTTTCTTATTGACTCATTTATCATCATCATCAATAAGAAATAATAGCCCAAGTCATGCTATTCCTATAATTAGCTTTGATAAACACTAATTAGATTTTGTGGATGTTTGGTTTGCAAAAAAAAAAAAAAACAAAGTAAAAAAAGTGTAATATATTTGAAATATTTTTGTATTGTTTTGATGAATGTTAAATAAATATATGTAATTTTTTTAAATTTGATTTAAAGTAAAATAAGTAAAAATAATATAAAGCCTAATGATAATGGTGGCTAATGGTTGGTGACATTGTATTTAAAAATCGATCAAATTTAATTATTTTAAAATACATTAAAATTGAACTAGAATGTGAATTTCCAATACTTAAATATTTTAATTTTTATTTCTTTTACTTCATACCAAACATCAATTATTTCAAATCTTTCGGTTTGAAATATTTTATACTTATTTTACTTCGTACCAAACAACCCCTTAATTTTGATGAATGCAAAGGTAAAGCTAAAGAAGAGGCACATGGGGGCACATGCTCCCATTAAAATTTAATATATCTTTATATATAATAAATATATATCACTATGTCATGTTATTATATATTTTTAACATTAAGTATTTAATTTGGTGATGAATGATTTATTTAGAAGCACACACACACACACATATATATATATTAAAAATAGTTGAAAGCACACAAAATTAAATATGAAAATTAGTGAAACAATCAAAATTACTTAAATAAAAAATTACAATGAGATGATATTCGAAATTGAAATAAAAAGAGTTTTGAAGCCATAGGGGGTTACATCACATCCTTTGATATTGCATAATTAGAAAATAATGTTTGAAATATTTTAAATTAAATGAGCATATAAAACATCTCTTGTTCTTTAATATGATGGCCAACATGTCTTGATGGCCCCACAACTTAAAGCATTATTTGAAATTTTATTTATTTAAAAAAAAAATATAAATTTGATTAGTATTTTATAGCCATCGCTATCGTCTTCACTATTCTTTGCCTTGCCACCACCGCATGCTACCATCTTCATTACCATTCGTTGCTACTGACTGACCTGTTGTCATTGCTACCACCACCACTATGTCGCCCCCACCACTCTTGATTGTTATTGCAGCCACCATCTGTTGCCATCACCATCATCATTATGTTGACGATTTATGTTAAATTCAAAAATGTAAAAATAAGTTATATTTAATATATATAAATTTTTTTATTATATATTAAAATACAATAAATAAAAATTAATAATACAAAATGATCTCAATGATCCCTAAAACCTTTGAGACATTTGAAATATTTTGAATTAATTGAGCAATTTAAAACATCTCTTGTTATTTAATATGACGACCGACAAGTTATCGATGACCCCACGACAAAGAAAAACTAGATAGATAATCTAACACATAAATTAAAGCAAAAGAAATATGGAGCATATAATGTCATTATTGATGGAACCAAAGAGTGATTGAGTGGTCCTCCTTTTAAAATTGTGTTAATTTTTTTTAATGATTATATATAATTTAAAAAATTTATTCAAAAATTTCAAATATAAGTATATGTGTAATATATAAGTTTTATCATTTTAAAGTGATAGCCAACATATTGTGGATGGCCCCACACCTAAGAAAGCTAGGTAGGGTTGTCTATTTTTATTTTCCTTCATCAACACAAAAATTAAAGTAGAAGGAATATGGAGCTCAACTTGTTATTGATGACGGAATCAAAGAGTGGTTGAGCGACCCTCATTATTATATGTACCACACAATTCTGATATATTTACATATCTAACATCTAAATTTTAATATTTACTTACATAAAATTTAAATCTTTAAATATAAATATCAAAATTTACGTGTTAAATATATAAATGTATAAGAACTATGTGATATGTATGTAAATTTTCTATTCTTTTAATTTATTATAATTTTTTCATAATTATAATATATATATATATAATATATAATAATATATATATAATATATATATATATATATATATATTATATATAATATATATAAATATACTAGTGTCATCCTCTTTAAATTTTAATAAATTCTTTTGTTCCCACACCTTTAAGACTCTATTAGTAATCTTAATTATATATAGTTAATTTAAAATAAATAAATAATTATATTAATTATAAATAAATAAATGTGAAGCATAAAGAGGCTAAAAACATAGATCTAATGTTAACCCAACACATGCATAAAAAGACCAAAAGAGTTGCCAAAAAAGAGAATCCAAAGCAAGAGCTCCTGTCATATCTTCAAAAGAGAATCTATCATGAGTCCAATAGGCCAATAGGGGAGACCCAAAGTCCTAAAATTCTTAGGGTTTAGGGGAGACCCAAAGGCCAATGTGTCTTAAAGATATAATTTTAATACAAGGAGAGATGAGGAAGACGAGGTGGGGATGGTGATAAGGATAGCGAGGTGCAAGTCAAAAATGATTTGATACCCCAAAAATGGTGATATAAATATCCACTTTGGAAGAGATTATTTTGTGCGGAAGCCGAACACAGTTCACCGTCTGGATACCAACCAGAATGCACCACATCAGCAATATCAAGCATTATCAAGCTAGGTACCAAGTAGGAGGTGACGTGATGCATTTTGATTGGTCAACAGACAACGATCGACGTCCGCACATAATAATTTCACAAACTCTTTGGTGATGGTGGTTAACAAGTGGTCAAATAGGGTCAACATATGTTAATTTGGGCTAGGCTAAATGATGGAAGGGTTAAGCTAGTTCATTATTTAAGATCATAAACCAAGTACTATATAACACAAGGCATCTTATAGGGCCCAAAATATTGGAAATGGCCTTACATCATAAAAGCACAAAATACATTATATATGACATGACTTAAGCTTCATTTGGTATGACTTTTTACCGCTTTCTAAAGTAATATTTTAGTACAATAATTTATTGAACTAGACAACTGCTTTAGAAACCATTAAGAAAGCCGCCTCAAACGAAACCTTAATATCCTAATAAAACAAGAGAAAAGAAAAAAAATCAACAAACACTTAATTCTACGGGAAAAGAAAAAGAAACTAATATGTCGAAAAAAAGGTCTGAGAGGAGAGTGATTGCACACACACAATAGAACCATAAACCCTAATTACATGAATATAAATACGAGAGTAAAAATAATAAAGTGCCCTCGTTGGGATCAATGATGCTCCAAGAGTAGGCGCACGGCAAGCATTTCGGCTCGACCACAACCAAAATTGAGTCACAAGCTCTAATAATAGACCAGGACTTGCTTTACTTCACAAGAAAAATAGTTAAGACAAACTATAAAATTCATACTAGCTTTAACCCAAGTAAAAAACAAATAAAAAAATAACAAATGCAAAGCTGCCTAGTAAAAGTTAGATGACAAAACTCCATAATTCACAAAATAACTTCATATATATATACTGAACTGTCACAAGGTTGCCTAAGAAAAAGGTCTTAAATGGCCATTGGAAAAAGCCTTAGATCACCCTGAGTTCAGAGTCCTGCGCCTTAAGATTCCTGCTGGGTCTTTAACTTGTACTCCTAGTTAAAATTTCACTGTGCAGAAAAAAGTTTATTAAATGATAGGAAAACAGGACCTAAACTTAGGAAGAAGACAGAAGGTGAAATATTTTCTCAAGTAAACTAATGCAGTAATGTACATATTACTTCAGCTACTGCTACTCCTACGGCTTCGTTTGAGACGGCTTTTTTATTGCATCTTAAAACGAAGATTCCGCTTTAAGAAGCAATAAGAAAGCCGTCCCAAACGTGTACTAAAACTCAGTTTTAAGAAGCAATAAAAAACTGTCCCTAATGAAGCCCAAATCCCTCTATGAATCATAGATGAAATTAAGGATATGTCATGACATGCATTTGTGTCTTCATAATCCTCATTAATACCATCATAATTACTTAAAATAAATTTTATTCTAGTTTATTGATTTCTATTGAATGCTATATCTGAGATATCTGCTGCAGGAGAAATATCTGTGTTCCAACAAAATCAAAGCCATTTGATAGGGAATTGAAATATATTAGGTGGATTAGTGGTTAATTATAGGTAGTTTGAGTTGTAATAGGTTTAATGTGCAGCTAAATGGTTTTTGCAAGTTTTTTTTTTTTATTTTGCAAGTCTTTAAATACTCATCTTTGGTAGTATTAGGTATGAAAATAAAATGAACTAATCCCCCTTGTCATGAGATTCTCCTCTTCCTTCTTGTCAACGATGCATTTTTGGAGTTGTTATCAAATTTAAATTGTTGGTTTCCACTATACTCAACTAGGTCACACAATAGGTTTGTATTAGGCTTTGTTTGGAATAGCTTTTAACCACTATTCTTTTGCTGCTTACAAGAAAGCAGTAGGAAAGCTGTCTCAAATGAAGCCTTAATTGGTGCTCTTATTAAGCTTCATTGTCACAAAGTACCTTGTCTCTCATCCAAAAACCAAAAAAGAATAAAATTTTCAGGACAACCAACCACCTTGAACAGTTCACCGTCTACGACAAAGACAACCTTCGATACATTTGTTCATAATCCGAATTCGCAAGATCCATCATCATCTACATCATTCGCAACTCCTTACCCCAATGTTCTTTTAGATTCAAGCTTTGAGCTGACCCTCAGAGCTTCGTCTTACTTGTCGCTGCTAATCTCCACTTGGTCTCTTAATTGGTGCTCTTATTAAGCTTCATTGTCACAAAGTACCTTGTCTCTCATGCAAAAACCGAAAAAGAATTAAAATTTTCAGGTCAACCAACCACCTTAAACGGGTCACCGTCTTCGACAAAGGCAACCTTTGATACATTTGTTCATAATCCGAATCGCAAGATCCGTCATCATCTACATCATTCCCAACTCCCTACCTTGATTTTTTTAAGATTCAAGCTTTGAGATGACCCTCAGACCTTCGGCTTATTTGTTGCCGCTAATCTCCACTTGATGCATCCCTCTACAGCAAGAACTACATCTAACAGTGTCATGGCTCGAACTGAACTGAACCCACTTCTTAGAATTGTCATTTGTCAAATTCTTCCCAGATCAGGCAGATGCTGCTAAGATTCCAGCATTCTTCCCCTCATACTCCGCCCTCAACCTCATCTTTATCGTTGTTCTCCTCTCTCTTGAAGAGGGAATGGTTAACGGAATCATATCCAGAGTGATAAAGTTGTACCCTTTCTCTCATTGAACCAACACATATTGTCATTCATCCAATCCATGGCATGTGGCAGATTTGCCCAAATACGCATGCCGACAAGAAAGGAGGACGAAATGTTTTAAAGGTGTTTGATGAAATTGCCCTTAAGAGCAAAATCATTGAAATTGGTGGAAAAAATAAGGGATGGGATTGAATCTTGACGTAATCTACGTGATGTGGGGGAAATCCAAAGAATAGAACATCCGAGAATCGGCGTTCGGTCCACTTCACTTTAAGCTGCAACGTAGTTTGGTGGGGATTTCAAAGGAGCTGGACATGATGAGTGACGATTGTTGCTGTCACATGTGTTGGAGGTCTGAGGGTCTACGCAATGTGTGAATGTAAATTTTATTTTTTAAAATCCCATAATATTCGCAGACTATTTGTGTTGCCAATGCTTTATTTTAATCTCGTCTATACAAAATTGATCAAAAATGATTCCTCATGTTGTAAATGTGATTAAATTGACCTAAATTTAATCCATCAACTGTACAAATTTGATCCTAATTTAATCCGAAAAGAATCATTTTGGACAAATTTTGTATAGTCGAGTGATTAAATTGGAGCAACATGATACTCTAAATTGGGTTAGAGGATCATTTTAAAGTTTACCCCTAAAAAAAGTGACGGAGTTGGGAGTGATGAGGATGAAGATAGCTCTCACGATTTAGGTTGGGTATGAATGTGATGGAGGTTGTCGATGTTGGGGATGGTGGAAGATGGCGATCCCAAGCAATGGGGGTGGCGAGTTTAGATTTTTTTTTTAAGTTTTTGGTTGAGAGAGGGGCATTTGGTGTTGATGAGGCTCAACAAGAGCATCAATTATGAATTCGATGCACTGCCTACAAAAATATAATGGCGAGGAGGAAAAACCAGAATTCAAGTTTGTAGAAAACTCTAGAAAATGCAAGGTTGAGAAGGAGAGAGAATAATCTCATGAAAGGGGGATTAGTTCATTTTATCTTCAGATCCTAATACTCCAAAAGAGGAGCATTTAAACACTTACAAAGTTTCATTTAGCCAACAGTTAAGCCTAATACTACTCAAACTACCTATTACAATTATGTAACTACTAACTACCTAAGCTATTGCAATTCAATATCACCATCATACTAAAAGATAGAGTTGCAACATAAGAACTGGCTGCAGACCATCATTAATAAATTTACTCTAACTTCAAGCAAACAAAGAAACCATTATGACCAATCCCCATACGCACGACATATAGATATATTATGTTCAAGTTTCTATTTCGAGCTTTCAAGAAAAAGCTTATAGACATCAATAACTTAACTTTTCAATTTCCCTTGAGAGATTTTTGATAGGGGGTACCTAAGTGGTTCACTGTACTCATCAAACCATCCAATTTTTAATATATTTTGCAACCAGGAGCTTCTATTGCCTTAAAAATGTAGAACTAATAGTAGTCGAGCCATCCAAAAAACAGATCACATCAGATATACGATGAAGCATAAGTTTTGATGCTAATGACTACTACTATACACACCAAAAAAATTTTTATTTACCTAATTCAAGTCTTAACATCCTTGTAAAATGAGCACCCCTACAAGTGAGGTTCAACTAATCTAGTTAGTCCGATTTATAAGAGTCATGGAAGTGGCTACCAACATTTGGGTTCAAACCTTCTATACTCCATAATAAATCACAACCTGCCATGATGCGGACATCCAACCGTCCATGCCAATCCGAGGAGGAGTTGAAGATCGACGTCCGAGATCACTTTGTTTTATTTTCGTTTATTAAGTGTATTTTAATTTAGTTTTGCAATTTCCCTTTTTACCCTCTTGTTTTATGTAAAATCCCAAGGGGGCAAATGTGTCTTTTAAATCTCTTTTGAGGCCTATATATAGAGGCCCCTTCTCTTGTATTAGGATGATGGAATTATAATAAAAAAATTTGTGTTTTGCATTTGTGTTCTTTGGGAAGAACGTTAGTGAAATCCCTATGGGAGGGAGTCGGAGGTTCCACCAGCTGCAAGATGGGTTCGGGCTCGTGGCTTGAAGTCCCTTGGAGGAGGGCAACGTAGCACCCGTCAGTCTTCGGAAGAGTCCAAGGCTCGCAGTTTTATCTTTTATCTTTTGTTTTTGTTCCTTCTTGTTGTTCATAGTCATCATCTTCATCCTCTCCCTACTTCCACCATCACGTTGTCTCCATCTCCACCTTGCCGCCGGCCCCTTACTCGCCCCATTCAAACCACCGGCCACACCCTCTCTCATTCCCCATTGCCTAATTTGGATAATTCCTAATTTTGGATTGCCATAATTTAGTTGGTCTTTGAATTCAAATTTCCCCAAATTTGAAATTCAAATTCTTTCATAAATTATAAAATCTATTTTAGGAAAGTTTTCAAATTTTCCCTCGATTAGATTTTGAATTAATTAGGATGACTTAATTCATTCTAAATTCAACCCCAAAATTAAGGAAGCATTAAAGCCTCCTTAATTCCCTTCATGAATTTTGAATTTCAAAATTCATACATCCCTTAATTACCTTCCTAAAATAACTTATATCAATTTGGAAAGTGTATTTATTTGAACTCAATTCTCCATTTGAATTTCAATACTTTTCTCTTTGATAATCCTTAATTATGAAGCCTCCCAGAACATCTTGTATTCAAATCCTTCCTATTTTATACATCTTAATTTGGTAACGAATTTGACTTGAAAATTCAAATTAATTTGAATTTGAATTTATTTCCTAAATTAGGATTTGATTTAAATTAATTGGATTTGATTTCAATTAATCTTCCTCAATTTTGGTTTTCAATCAAGGCCCACTTTAATTCTCTTTCCATAAACCCTCTTCTCTCTCTACCCGCCATCAAGGAGAGAGATAATTAATTCTTCTCCATTAAGGCCCCAATCTCTCTCCTATTTTAATTAATTCCTTCCTAAAAAAAAGGAATTCCAATTAAGGAATTAATTAAGTACACATTCCCTCCTTTTTCATTTAGTTTGAAATTCAAATTTCAAATGACCCCCTCCCCCCATATCCGTTCTACATCATGCCGGCTCTGAGGCTGAAAAAAAATCTCCTACCGGCCCACAAAAAAGAATGATGGGTACCTATGCACACTTTAGATGCTTTCAAATTCAACAAGGTCACCTATTCTGAGTTGAAAAGATAAAACATCCTAACTCAAGTAGCATTCTCAATGCCTAAATTTTCAATGACCCTTATCAACCAGGATACCATCATGATGGTTAAAATAGATAACTAAAGAAAAGACCAGTATCGTTAAAAGGAAGATGCACACTAATAATCTAGAATAGCTAATATTTGATAAAAAAAATCATCAGCAAAAGCAACGTAAATTTGGCTTCAATGCCCAATACCCTACGAAGATGCCGAATAAAATACTAATGTAAATTTGGCTCCATGAAAGACTTTTTTTCTAAATTAAAGTTGCATAAATGAGCCAAAGCAAACTGGTCAGAAAGGTAGTTCAAAAAGAGCCATCAGTATAATAATATTAATGAAAATAAAAGATAACATCTACAGTGAAGCAATTATAAAGCAGACATCACATTATCAATGCATAAGTAGATAATAAAACAATGATCATAAATAGATAGAACTCAGGCAAAGCTAAGAGAACATGATAACATTGATATTCAATGATAATTATTTATTGACATGTTAGTTATACTTACAGCAGTATTGTAAAAGAAAAGCAGTGAACAGTTGATCATTTTTTTACAGAGGAAAACATGTTATGCATGAAGTATTTTAAAATGGATGCATACAAGTTGTCTACATTTTCATATTATCTTGATATTTCAGAAGTCTGATACTGGAAAGACAAGCTAAAACTTTCTTAAAATTGAAGTGATGGCAAAAACATTTGAGATATAAGGAAAAAGAGATTCACAAGGATACCAGCTTGATGGTCATCCACATAAAGCACTTGCAAGTAGTTAGTTTCCAAAAAAGCATTATGATACATCTCCAGCGACGCCCTCCTGGAAGATAGTTATAGTGTCAACTTTCCAACCCACTCCTCTACAACCCCATAGTCTATACTCAACTCTCTTAGAGGAGGGATATTTTCCATTGCAAAGATCATAAGATGGGGATATGAGACATTATAGTGATCATACAGAACAAATTGCAAAAATACATTTGGGCTACAACTGTGGCTTAAATAACAAGCAATATTCCTTGCCCTTGAAACATCTATGGAGAAGCTCAATTCTGGTAAATAAGGGTATCTTGGTGGTAAGTAGTCTGAGAAAACATCAGAGATATCTCCCCATTCAGCCCATCTTCCTGGAAATCGATTGGGAAACACCAAACTTTCGCCAGCTTGAGAAAGCAGATCTGTTTGCTGCTTTGTTAGCACTATACCTGTGAATTCGCAAATGAAAGTCCCAGCTCGAATCAAATCCAAAGACCGCACACCCCACCCTGTCTCATTGGACCTAAATACCTCCAACTGGTGCTTAATACCCTTCTGGCTCACTCGGTTTGGGCAACTCGGCGGACACTGGCATGCTGCACCACACTCGTAAATCAAAGGCTTCCCTCTCAGAAGCACTCCACTTCCACCATAAGCAAATTCACCCCCATTCAGAGTAGCACAATAGCAATTAGCTGAACAATTTGTTCTACACTCACACCCAGCATTTGCCTCACCATTAAACTTCCCCTGGATATCAGGAGGATAAATTGGGCGAACTAGGTATTCAAACTGCAAAGGATCCTGATCATCATCTAGGTCATTATACAATGAAACTGGAAATGTCTCCTTCCCCATTGAGATATCATCACAGAACACACCACTCTTCCTCACACTCAGAGGATTCATTTTCAAACTCAACGACAGTTTAAGAATAGAACTGCCCATCTCTTCTTGCCCTTCAATTCTCAAAAGTTTGTACTTGTAAACACCAAATCCAGACTTCCCCGCATCCATCCAACAATCAACAACCTTATAAAGCCCATCATAGACATATAATTTCCCAGTCGGGCTCTGATCAAACTTTACCCCCCTAATCACTCGTATCTCAATTCCATACCTCATGCTTCTTTCAAGAGCTAAATTTCCTCCCTCAAGCTTCTGCCCATCACGCATCTTATGCAGATTCCGGTCCCTACCCCCATGACCAGTATATATCAGAACATCCCCACCATCATCATCATCCTCGTAGCCACCAGAGACAATAATGCTGGTGGCAATAGGCTCGCCACTGCTGCTCCGGCTCGCTGGAACATAATCTATCCCAGCTTGGACTTGGCCATGCAAGCCAATCACACAGAGCTCCATTCTAAAAAAGTAGACGTCTCCAACGAAAATCCCAGGGATCGAGCCAATAATCCGCTTATCCCTATTAAGCCATAGCCCGCGATCGGTCATTAGCGCTGCGGTCTTAAGATCGGCGCGGCTTCTCTTTCCAAAAGCCCCCAAACCCTCTCCCCTCGCCTCGTCACGGATGATCAAAACCCTAAGCGACTCGAACGTGATCCGAGTGCGACGAACGAGGTCGCGAAAGTAGATCTGGTCCTGTTCACTCAGTGAGGAGACACGTACCATCTCCGCCGAGCGGGCCTTCCGCTTCTTGGAAACGATCAACGCGGAGGAAGGCGAGGGCGAGGGCGACGGCGGGGGAGCTGTGGCCAGAGGGTTGGCATGGGAGTTTGGCGAGGAGTAGGAGGCCATGAAGAGGTGGGCCAGACGATAGTACTCCGCGAAAAGAGCTTCCTCGTCGGCGGCAGCCGGAGAGAGATGCTGCAGGGGAGTGCTGGGGTCAGTGAAAGGGACGATGGATAGTGAGTTGGGATTCAGAATCTGAGGCATGGGGCCGATGTTCGAGTTCGGTTCGAGAGGTTCTGGCTTTGGCTCGATTTTCGGGGAGGGAAGTAGATTGAGGTCTAAGGAGGAGATCGGGGAAGCCATGGCGTGTTGGTACGGGGAAGAGAGAGAGAAAGAGTTAGGGAGCTCCTCCTGTTAGTGAAGAAAGGGGAGGAGATTCAGAGGGATCCGATCGGAGGAGGAGGGCTGAGGCAATGGGAGTGACTGGTGGCCGAGGAAGAGGGAGGGAGAGAGACGGTTGACAGGATATAATTGTGATAATGTTTCAATTTTTGGGCATAATGGTAATTTTCTCGAGGAACGCACTTCCCACTTTATAAAAAAAAAGATTATTCTGTGCGGAATACGAACGCATCCAGAGGCCCATGTGACGTGTCCGAATTGATCTCCATTGTATCTGGACACCGCACGTAATAATTTATTTCTTTATAAGAGTGCAATCTGGTTTAAGTTTATTAATTAAGCGAGTGCAAGTTCAAATCCGAGATCGAATTTTATTCAATTAGTTCGAGCCGATTTATTTATTATAAAAAAGAAGAATATAATTTAAATAATTATATTTTAAACATATTTTATATCAATTTTTTTTAAATTAGCCAGCTCACAAGCTTATGAGTTGAGTCGAAACTTGCTAAAGCTCAACTTATTAGCACATCAAACCCGACTCACAAACCAGATTATTGAGCTGAATCATAGCCAATTCACGGATTAATTATTCTGTGTGGACACCGAAAGCTATTCGAAGACCAACCAAAATGCACCACATCATTCTTGTGCTCGGAACCGATGCTCGATACTGCTCAATACCACTGACGTGTTTCTCCAATTCACGAGTGGGCTTCACTAAATTACACCTCTACCCTCGTTACATTTTAGACCTGATAAATTGGCGAGGAAATGGCAGCACGAGCCACGAATGGAACTGAAATGCGTCCGGAAAGGGT
The DNA here is from genome assembly GCF_001605985.2 of Dendrobium catenatum. NCBI lineage: Eukaryota > Viridiplantae > Streptophyta > Magnoliopsida > Asparagales > Orchidaceae > Dendrobium > Dendrobium catenatum. Next base: position 754,454 of record NW_021319879.1, on the reverse strand, counting down.
AAATTGGGAATCGGAAATGAGTGCTCGCAATGGCAACCAAAGATATTAAAGGACATTTTAGCCGAATGTACGAAACTAACCCCTTGCCATCTAAACCTCCAAAATGATGGCCCTGCTTTCATTAATTTCTGCTGAAAGTTCGGTCAACTATTTCCGAGTTTACCAAATAATTTTGGGTGAAAATTTTTCATTTTCAGGAAATTTATAAAAGGGAATTTACGTATATACCGTTTTATTTCATATTATTTACATATCTAATACATAAAATATTAATATTATATGTCTATCATTATTAGATAAATATGAGTGCATGAAATGAAATATTAAAGTTATAGGTTATTATGAGTGATAAAAATAAAATATAGAAGCGATATATTTGATATTAAAATTGTATATGGGTGATTGATATATAATATTAATATTTTGAGTGTTAGATATATAAATAGAATAAAATAAAATGGGATGTATGTAAATCCCCTTTTTCTTAAACTCATAAAAATTATCTAACTTTTCCTACATCAAAATGTTATTATTATTTTTTTTAATTTATTAGATTTTATTGTTTGGTTTAGGGAACTTAACTTGTCATTATATTATTAAATAATTAAAAATTATATATTACTAGTAGGGGTCTCAAAATAAGTTGATGGGTCAGGTTCGAGTCCAACCCAAAATTGACTTGACTCGAATCTAGTCAATATGAACCCGACTCATTTAATAAATGGGTAAAAAAATTCCAACCTTAACCCGAAGCATTAACCTATTTTGGTTAAAATAGTTATGACTTAAATTTTTTTAATGACATGTTAACTATGCAATTAAGGATGTTTGATAAAAAACAAGAAGATTATATCCACAAGAAAAATATTTATGAAAAAAAAGATAATTAAACATGTCATTTTTTTGGTAAAAAATGGGTTGATGAGTCAATCTGAACCCGACCTATTTAATAAATAGATCAAAAAACCCAACTCGAACTCGCACTGTTTATTAAATGAAAAAATCCAAATTTAACTGATCAGGTTAGCGGGTCGGGTCAATTTTTAACACCATTAATTACTTCTCAATTAGGTTATTTATCCACTTATATACTTGTGACTTCAATTTCATTGTAATTATATTTCATACAAAAGAAAATATTTGCATGCACAAATTTTTTGCATTTTTTAATCTGCAGTGATAACTCTCTCAGTGCACGAGAAATTATTACATCCGGTCAAAAACCGAACGGTCCGAATGTATACCGAGCAGTACCGAGTCCAAAATACAGAGTTTTAAGTGATGTGGCACGTGGTTATTGTTCTCTGAACGCATTCGGACACCGGATGTAATAATTGCTCCTCAGTGCACTCGTTATAATTTTATCATCTTAGATCCAAATTTTAAGTATAAGTTGAATTTTACTAAATTGATGAGTTCTACCACTTTATATAAAAAATAGTTTTTTCTAATATCATATATCCATGCCTTTAAAAGCTTTTCAAATCCAAGAGCTCCCATTTAAACCCTAGTAGAAATCTTAAATTTAAAATCTTGTCATATTCATCATCCCATAATAACATATTGTAATCGATTTTACTATATAAATGAAGCATATTCTAAACCATATGAGAATGACTTTGTTTGGGCCATTTTTCTTTAAAGTTTTTTAAAATAGTTTTTAGTATAAAACTTAGACTTCGTTTGGGACGGCTTTCTCACTGATTCTTAAAGCAATTTTTTAGTACAAAAATTAATTTTTTTGTACTAGAAAGCAACTTTAAGAAGCAATAAGAAAGCCGTCCTAAACGAAGCCTTAAACTATTATTTTTCGTACTAAAAAATTGCTTTAGAAACCTGGAAGAAAGTTGTCCCAAACGAAGCCTATATCTATTAAATAAGAATATATTGTAGTCGAAACCTAACCCTTATTCAATCAAACCAAATAACCATCTTGTAGATTTCAATGTCATCATGCCAATGAGATAATAGATCAAAATTATGATGACATTTTAATATTGAAACTTAGGGATAATAGTTCAAACTTAGGGAAATGAAAAATAGCTTCGATAAGATGCCATTTTTATATTGAAATATTCATTTCCTTAAGAGCAGACATTCGCCTTAAATGACTTACAAAATGAAGTTTCCTAGAGATTGTAGAACTCTAAAAGTTTAGAAATTAGTATAAAAAAATTCTTGTAAATAACAAAAATGCAGCGGCCAAAAGTTGTCCAAACGAAGCCTTAAAAAAGTGACCTAGTATTTTGGTATTTATTATAAAGTTTTTTATGAGAAATTCCATTTAAAAAAATCATATTTGCATTTTATCCAATCAAACGTGATAATTTATGTGCCAGAAAATTTTTTTCTTACATTTTAAAATAATTTATGCTTTACTCACACTATGATAGAATCAAACCTGTTCAATATTAAATTGAAAATAATCTATTAATAGATATTAGTATGGCAAATGTTATGCTACATTATATGCATACTGGAAAATTTTGTTAGATCATTTAAGAGATCAAAAAAGTCCCGAAGCTTTAAGCTCTTATAGTCGAAATGAGCAGCTTGATCAGCAAAATGTGGCAAACCCAAAATCACGAATAGTTCAATATCGTTAAAGTACAAAAATATATTAAAAAGTTATATAATCATGTTCGACACGAATAGTTCGATTGTAAAAAAAACTATTGTATTTTCACACATTTTGGGGAGGGTAGATGTTAGGATGAGTTCCCAAGGAGAATTCTAGAGAAGATAATACACAGCTTTACATGCCAACAACTCATCACCATCAAGTTTGACACCCAAGTTTGATACTCGTTGTTTCTATTAAGTCTAATACTTATTGTCGCCAACAATATTGACGAGATCCCAAGAAGGATTCTAGAGAAGATAATCCATAGCCTTACATGCCAACAACTCATCACCATCAAGTTTGACACCCATTGTTCCTAATAAGACTAACAACTATTATCACAAACAATACTGATGACGACTGTTACCAATTATGCTGGCACTAACAATCACCAAAAAGATTGAAGCTTATCATCGACAGCAGGCTGATGTGCATTATCACCAACAAGACCCTTGCACATCATTGCTAATAAGGTTGATTACATCTGCCATCATCAATAGTATCAATGCTCGTGTTTTGAGGGTATCCTAATTTGGGAGTTTGTGCGACTGTTCATATAGAAGTATAAATAAAAAGCATCAATAAAAAAGCTCACCTGACAACTACATACAATTGGAGCACACCTTTAGTACAGTTCAATTACAAACTGTTAGATTATAACAAACCAATTCAATCTCATCCCTACACATGTAAAACACCACATCTATATATACACACACCAAGCCACAATAAGATGTGCTGAAAAAGCTTAACATAGAAATGGAAAAAGGTTCCACTCTCATTTTCCTTTCTATAGTCAATACATTTTCTTTCATGTGATATTGCTCTATTTACAAAGTGTCAGAGTCATTCTGCTCATAACTCTGATCCTTTCAAATGGATGCATCCTCTAGCTTCATCTCACATCGGTGAGATATCCATGGAAACAACCACTGAAGACATTACCATTCCCTCCTCTTTGAAGTTCCTTATCTCAACATCAAAACTATATTGTCCATACAACTATCAAACAACAACTATCGAACATGGAAATCCAAAATACTGAAGATGTTTCGTGCGAACAACTACGCCACATCCCTCGACAGAAACATTACAACCACACCTCACATTCTCATCATGTCCAACGGCACCTCCAGACCAAATCAAGCCTACAACCGTTTGATATTGATTGACCAGAACCTCGCAGTAGCTATTTGCTCCGCTCTATCAATCAACATTTGCTCCTTTGTCCTTGTCACGACCCGACCCGATCCGGGACGGATCCCGCTCGCACCGGGTCGCGACCGGAACGAACAAACTGACTTACTGACCAAGATCTGGTTATGGAATTTGGTTCGGAACTGAATCTTCCAAATAATTCAACTCAAACAGACACACAGACACAGAGCTACTATGAATCATCAAACCATGGTCCAGCTAACCATGCTTTTGTATCTCACAAATGTCAAAACTCTAGTCGACAACATTGCTATTACATGCTCCATAATTGACAGTGAAGACATTCTGTTATGCACAATGAAAACCCTCGTAATATCAGGCATTTAAGCCATTAGTTCAAACCAAATTAACACCAATCGGTCTTGAAGACCTCTACTCCCTCCTCATAAGTAAAGAAATTAACATCTCTGTTGAATCCGTTAAAGATTCACCAATCCCAAACCTGAATGCCGCATTCTGCTCCAATAGAGGTAGAGGATGAGGTCGAGGTCGCTTTAACCCATCCTTCAATCATGGTCATTCCTCAGTACAAACCACAACAAGACCACCAACAACACACAATCAAGTAATCTCTATCAATATAACTTGTCAGATTTCTGGGAAAAGAGGTCATAACACCAACCTATGCTTGTATCGCTTAAACATTAATTATCCCACTCCTACCCAACTGCCAACATCACTGGTAGCATCTAACCAACAATCTACCTTCGACTGGATCCTCGACTCAAGCACCTCCTCTCATCTGACTAACAATATTTATAACATCCTCCAACCAACAACATACTATGGTACATATAATATAACTATTGGAGATGGTCTCTCCCTTCCCATTTCTCACTCAGATCATGGTCTCCTCCCAACACCCACTGGTAAGATTATACTTCATAATCTTCTTCATCTCCCTCACCTATCTAACAATCTCCTCTCTATTTCTAATCTCAAAAAAGATAATAATCTTTTCATCATTTTTGATGCCTCTGATTTTCATATAAAGGATCTAAAGACCAACTCCATCCTCCTCTCGGGACCATGTCATCACAGACTATACCCACTTCCCTCACACTCCTTTAACAATTGAAGACATCATGCTCTCACTGCCACCATTCACTCACTTTGTTGGCATCATCGTCTAGGCCATCCACATCAGCAAGTTATCACTATAATTTCCAGACAAAATCATTCCCTAGCAATACCTCAATCTAGTTCATTTTGCTCTTTATTTAAGGCCTCAAAATGTCTCAAACTTCCTTTCTCTAGATCCACTAGTCACCATTAGAACTAATACACATCAATGTATGGAATTCGGGCCCGATCCCTTCTAATCAAGGTTTTAAATATTACATCTTATTTGTGGATGATTCTGCTCAATTTTCTTGGATTTTCTAATATTGTACAAATATGATGTTTCTTCAACCTTTATTAAATTTTACACTGCAATTAAAAAGCAATTCTCCCTTAAAATAAAACATCTACGCAATGATGGTGGAATGGAATTTTTAAATCATACTATCCAAAATTACCTACAACTACATGGCATTTCACATTAAATAAGCTTCTTATACTCCCGAACAAATTGCTTAGTGGAACGCAAGTATCATCATATTATTGAAATCACGAAAACATTAATCCACATAGCCCATCTTCCTTGTAAGCTATGGCTTGACACACTACTTACCGCTGTATACCTCATTAACCTCATGCCCTTAACCAACACTTCCAACAATTCTCCTCATCAACCATTGCACAAACATCCATCTACCTACAATCACTTCTACATCTTTGGATGTGCCTTCTTCCCTCTCCTTCCCTTAATAGCTCATCACAAACTCTCCATTAAATCACCACCTTTAGTCTTTATAGGCTATGTCACCTCATATAAAAGTTATAAATGCCTTGAACATCAAGCTGCACTTACCTTTGTCATCACATTTCCTTTTACGAATCAACCTTTCCATTCTCAACCATCTCACCTACAACCCCTCCACCCTTCCCAAACAACCAACCCAACCCTAATCTACTACTAACCTCATTGACCGGCAGCAGAATACCCTCCACACAATAGCCCATAATACATGCTCAAATGCTCCTCCATAACAATCGAATTCCATCCACCACGATCTATCATACCAATCTAATGCACCCCCACCTCTCCAAACCAACATTTACAATTTCTTCTCTGATTCGCTCTACCCACCCAAATTCACTCAAACCTCGTTAAATACTCAACCTCAATCGCCACCTCACCTTTAATGAGCCAGACCCGACAACTTATACCAAGCTTCTAAACATTCTCATTGGCAAATAGCTATGGAAACTGAATTGCTAGCTCTTCAACAATAAGGAACCTAGATCGTTCTCCCTCCTCCACCAAATACACCTATTTTAGGTTATCGTTGAACCTAAAAAATGAAAAGAAATACTGATGGTTCCATAGCTCATCACAAAGCTCACCTTGTAGCCCAAGGTCATTGTCAAGAATACGACCTTAACTATATAAAAACCTTCATCCCCATATCCAAATTTCTCTCAATTCGTATTATTCTAACCATAACCTTCACAAAAAATTGGCCTATTCATTAACTAGATGTCATCAATGCCTCCCTCCATGGATCCATCCATTAAATAATTAAAGTGGCTTCGGATATCATTAATCTCCTAACCATATTTGTCTACTCCTAAGATCCCTCTACAGCCTTAAGCATGCCCCTTGTTAGTGGTTTCAAACTTTCTCCACATACCATATATCCATCGAGGTCCAAAATAGCAAATCATATATATATATATATCTCTCTCTCTTCATTCTTCAATAAATTCAAAGCCAAGCCTACCTCCTCATCTATGTAGATGACATCCTCTTGACATGTAACAACCCATAAACTGATATTACACTGATATAGGCTTCATTTGGGTTATTTTTATTGCTATATAAAGTAGCTTTTTTAAAATAAACATTTCAATTCAAAAACTTTTTGTACTTATTGTGTCGTGGAACATTCACAACGATAAAGAGATAAAGAGTTTAATGTCTTAGCTTTGACCGACGATCCAACACATATATAGATAAAAGAAAATGTTACAATATTCATAAGAGACATCAGAGTTTTTACGTGAAAAATCCTGAAAAGAGGAAAACCCCAAGGGGGATTGTCCCAATTGAAATGGTTCCAATGGTGTTTATTGTTGATTACAAATGAGGCCCTTCTTTAGGGGGAAGGCCTTGACTCAGTGTAGCAATATACATCATGGTGTTGGAGGAAGCTAGTGATATACGAGTTGTTCTCAAGAGAGTGTGAGCTTGTTCATTCGGCCGGTAAGATTAAAGTCGGGCAATGGCGATTAGATAGACTATAGTCAGCAGGTGATGGAATTCGGAGGGACCGTAGTAGGCAAGAAACAAAGGTCGGTGCAATAGTAATCGATGAGCGACATAGGTCAGAGGTACCCTAATTGGTAGGCAATGGTGGTCAGAGAGATCATAGTTGGGGGGTGATAGTGTTCGGAGGGACCATAGTCAACCGGTGACCATGGTTGGAAAGACCATAGTCATTAAGAGATGGTGGTCGGAGGGATCATAATCGATGGGCCATAATAGTCAGACGAATTGTAGTTGGTAGGAGATGGTGGTCAGAGGGATCATAGTCGGCGAATGGGGGAGGTTGAAGGGATCATAGTCGGTGGGAGACGGTGGTCAAAGGGATCAAAGTCAGTAGATGGTGGTCAGTGGTAGGGCGGTTCTCTAACGATGGTCAGGCAGAAGTCCGAAGGTAATTGGTGGCCCAATAGAAGTCTAATGATGGTCGACGATCGGGAGGTGGTTCGACAATGGTCGTGCGGAAGACCAGTTGTGTTCAGTGGATGGGTGAAAGTACGACGATGGTAGGCGAATGGGTGATGGTCCAACGATGGTCGAGTGGAAGTCCGATAACGGTCGGTGGTCTGGTTGAAGTCTGGTGGTGATTGGAAACTAGATGATGGTTTGATAATGGTCGGGCAGAATATCAGTGAGATCGGCAACTGGGTGGAAGTTTGGTGGTAGTCAGCGGCCGAGCGGTGGTGCTAGAGCTCTTGAAATCTCAAATCTCTCTCCAATCTCTAATAAAAAGTACAAGCTCCAAGCCCCTTTTCATATGGGAAGTGAGGGTCTATTTACTTTGAGAGCAGCATTCTCCATACATATGAAGAATATCTAGGACAAAATCACAGTGGTCAATCAGATGACTAATATTGATTCCCTCAATAACGACCATAGGTGGTTCGACTATGGTCACGCGGAAGACCAGTTGTGTTCGGTGGATGGGTGAAAGTACGATGATGGTCGACAGATAGGCGGTGGTCCGACGGTGGTCGGGCGGAAGTCCGACAACGGTCAGTGGTCTGGTTGAAGTTCGGTGGCGATTGGAAATTGGATGATGGTTTGATAATGGTCGGGCAGAATATCAGTGACGATCGACAACTGGTTGGAAGTTTGGTGATAGTCAGCGGCCGAGCGGTGGTGTTGAAGCTCTTGAAGCCTCATAACTCTCTCCATTCTCTAACAAAATGTACAAGCTCCAAGCCCCTTTTCATATGGGAAGTGAGGGTTTATTTATAGAGTTTTGAGAGCAGCATTCTCCGTAAATATGAAGAAAATCTAGGAAAAAATCAGTGGTCAATCAGATGGCTAATATTGATTCCCTCAATCATAGAGTGTTCTTCAAGCATTTAAATGCCATAATGTTTTTAGAATCAAGCTTTCTTGTGCTTGTTGGACTCGCTCGTCGAGCCACTCGATTCGACTGTAAGCATGCTATATTTGGATATCAATTGATCATCCAATTTATGCTTTGAAGCTTCAAAATATCCTTCAGCCCCCCGATTTGGATCCATTTGGGGTCAGTTTGGACCAATTTTATTGTAGTTGGGGTTGTCTCTTCGATACATTCAAATTGAGTATAAATTTGCTTAAATTGGAGTTTGGATTGTCTCAAATTTAATATGAAAAATTGTTAGCTTGAATATGCCTTAAGATTCATGCTCGATCAAGACAATTTTTGGTGACATTTCAATACTTTAAAGTTGCTTTAAAAAATAATAAGAAAGCAATCCAAAACGAAGCCAGACGTGAGTTAGTTTCTTTAACTACTAAGCACAATATAAAATGTTAAAGCCAAATTCAAGAGCTATATGAATAAATCCATTAATATAACTAGTCACACAATTGTACAAAATTAAGAACAATATATCATGAAATAAATGAATTAATACTCAAGTAAGAGTAGTGAGAGTGCACATGCTTGGTAGAGTTACATGCATATTGCATAACATAAAATTTTCTTGTGTTTATGTATATAGCATCTAAATCTTTATTTTTATTTATATAACATTCAAATATCTAAGGCTTCATTTGGAACAGCTTTTTAAAATAGCTAAAAGAACTTTAGTTTAAAAAATTTTTGTACTAAAATGATTTGGAAAGCCATAAAAAGTTATCCTAAATAAAGTCTTAATCATACAATTTTTTTTTTTTGTAATATAAGCTTATTTAAATAAAACATACATTGTTCATGTATATGTTTTGATGTGATTTAGATACTAAAATGATATATAAGTAAATATAAGAATTTTGATGTTTGATATCTAAATACTTCAAAATCTTGTGTGATGGATGTAAATTTCTCTATATCAAAATTTATGTAGACATTCAATGAACTTAATGTAATCAAAACTGACCTTAAATTTAATAAATATAATATAATAATTTTTATAATCATAAATGCCATATAATTAGGTAATTAATTAAATAATATTGATAAATGTAATATGAAATTTAGGATTACTTATATTTTCTTAGCATTCATAAGTGATCAAACACTATTTTTTGAGTAAATTTAAAGAAAATATAGAATAAATGAGATGAATTGACTCTAAACCCAAGCAAATTTCTAAAAAATATTGAATAGTTTTCCTAAGTTCAAAAATAAGATTTGAATATATTTAATCAATTTTATTAGTGTTAATCAAAAAAATAATTAATAAATTATTAAATATTATGTAGCTCATCTTGGCCTCTTAGTTGGGAGCTTTGACTATCAACAAAAGTCTTGTATATGTGAGTTTTCATGCCTTAATTGGCCTAAATATCCCAAAAAAAAGTTTAAAGGTTATTTACAGGTATGTCCATCTAGCTCAGCTCAGTTGCCCATTAAACTCGCAACATTAATATTTTTCAATTAAAAAATCTTCAGTATTCTATTCATACACTTTGCTAATTAAAAACCATGATGCACATTTTAAATATTAGCAAAATAATAATTAAGTTCATTCCAACTAATTTGAGCACTTGGAAACTTTTGCTTGACAGATTTCATGCATTTATTTGATGATTTAAAAACCTTTAGTTATACAATCAAATTTAACAGTTTTTTAATGAAGCTTTTGAATGGTCATAGCTTTAATATTTAATTGAGAGAGAGGGCAGGGCTGCAAACGAACCGAGCCGAGCCGAGTATTTGAGTGTTCATGTTTGTATTCATTTAATATCAGCTTGTTCAAGTTTGGTTCATGTTTGTTCGAGCTTTATTATTTGTGTTCAT
>NW_021319879.1:727473-743345 GCF_001605985.2 Dendrobium catenatum | reverse complement strand
TTAAAAAAAAAAAAAAAAAAAAAACTGGTGCCCCAAAAAAAAAAAAAAAATCTTAAGCATTCATCGCCAGAAAAAAGAAACCACACGAAGATATATCCATCCAAAAAAGAAAATAAAAATAGAAGAAATGATCTGTAATAAGAAATAATTTCATTTCATCTAAGAAATAAAGCCCTAAATCAGATCGAAACTAAGTAAGGGTTAGTGAGAACGAGAACCAATTCCAAAGGCCGATCTTGAAGGGATCGGACTTGCGGAAGGAGAAATTCGAGAGAGTTTCGATCCGCCATTGGGCCAGCCGGGGCGTAGTTTCGACTCTGAACACAGACTCGCTCATCCCTGATGATGATGCAGCCGCTGCAATGGCAGCCATCACTTAATTAATGCCGTACGAATTCCACAGAAGCTCTCCGCTCATATCCCTCCTCTCTTCCTCCTAACAAAAAATCATCGTCGATAAGGAAACAGGAGCAATCAAAATCCACAGATTTGCTCTCACTTTCCAAGTCCCCAGAGTATTGCGATAGAGGTTTCCTGTTCTTCCGTTAGAAGTCCGGCACGCGACCTGTTGGGAATTTCTACAATGCCAATAACCAAGAGATTGCTCCAAAAAAGGGATTTTTTTTATATCGCGGAAACTGAGAGGGAGAGAAAGTGCCAAGCTTGGCGTCGACTCCACTCCATGTGAGTTGCAGACAAGAAAGGAAAGATGAAAACGAGGTTGATAACTCAATCAACGCCGTCCATCAGAGGCTTAACGGCGCCGTTGGACTGAAACAATTACCTATCATTAATGGAGTATTTGGAAATAAATATAGGATTAATAATTTACTATGTAAGCCAAAGTTTAAAATTTTGGTTAGGGCTGCAAACGAACCGAGCCGAGCCGAGTATGTGAGTGTTCATGTTTGTGTTTGTTTAACATTAGCTTGTTCATGTTTGGTTCGTGTTTGATTCGAGCTTTATTATTTGTGTTCATGTTTGATTCGTTTAATTTAAGTGTGTTCATGTTTGGTTCATGTTCGTTTGTTTAGTGCTTATCGAGCTTTAAACGAGCTATGTTCGTGAACATATCTCGCAAACAATTTATTGAACAAGCAAACATTAAATTTGTTCATGAACATTCTAAACAAACAATCTAACAAACATGGACAAATATGAAATATTTCTTGTTCATGAAATGAAATTTCTAAAATAAAAGCAGTTGTATATTTAAAATGAAAATATGATTAATTTATATGAACATATGTTATAATATTTTATTACTTTAAAATTTATTAATAAAAAATAATTATATTAAATTATGGTATAATTAAAGTTTTTATATTTAATCGAACTCGAATCAAGCTTTTTATTGAGCTTGTTCATGAACATCAACTGATGTTGTTCACGAACATAAACGAGCTGAACGCATTAGTGTTCAAGCTTGTTTATTTAAGAATCGAGTATTTAAAATATTGTTCAAGTTTGTTTGTTAGTTAATTAAACGATCACGAACGAGCTTTAATCGAACCGAACAACGAGTAGTTCATCGAACGTTTGGTTCACTTGCAGCCCTAATGTAAACCAATGTAGTAGTAATAAGTAAAGCTTTTGAGCATCTTTGTGATTGATTTGAGAGGAGGCCTCAAGGACTAGTTTGAAGTTTGGCCAGAGTGAGGGAGGGTTGATCAGTACCTAAAGATTGAACATGATGACGAAGGCTTCATTTGAGATGACTTTTTTATTGCTTTTTAAAACAGATTTATGACGTCTCTGAAAAAAATCTCAACGGAGGCTCTACTTCAGCTTTGCCATAAGGACTGGGGAGGGGTTGGAAATTTTAAGAGGGTATCGAGTCTCCCGCAAGCGCTGGGCTTTCAATCATATTGAATTTCTAGTTCGATTTCATTCCAAAAGTTTAACTGGCATGGAGTTCGAGAGAGTTGAGAAGGTGGTGACTAAAGCTTCATTTGGGATGGTTTTCTTTCTGCTTCTTAAAACAACTTTATAGTATAAAAATTTTAATTTTTGCACTAAAAAGCTGCTTTATGAAGCAGTAAGAAAGCTGTCCCAAACGAGCCTAATACTTTATTTGGGACGGCTTTCTTACTGCTTCTTAAAGCAGCTTTTTAATAATAATAAAAATTTGTACTAGAAGGCTGCTTTAAGAAACAATAAGAAAACTGTCTCAAATGAAGCCTAAGAAACAAGAAGAAACAAACCTCAGCAAAGGTTAAGCGAAGTTCAGAATTGGTAAGAAAAATTTTGCCCACCCTCAAAAATGAAGCTGGATCCGCCCCTGTCAGCAAAGGTTAAGCGAAGTTCAGAATTGGTAAGATTGTCAGTTGCCAGCAGAATCCCAATATTATTGGCCACCTTGGAAAGAAAGTTTATTTCAATAGATTATCATAATCCAGATTTGCACATACATAATCACTTCTCTTCATTTCTACCTCTAAAAAGTACTTTATAGCTTCATAGATATTAATATATCTGCAATATATTTACGATAATAATTGCAACAATGGCTTCCATTTTTCAAAAGAAAAAAAAAAAGAGGACATCCAAATCAAAATTTTGATAAGGATGAATCTGAAAACTATCAAATCTACTTTAACATGATTGCAGCATGGTAATTGTTAATACTGCACTAATCTTAAAGCAAATTCAAGAACTTTAAATCTCATCATATTCCAAATGCTACTATGAAATATCAGAAGATAATGATATTGCTAATACAATTCAAGATTAATAAACTAAAAAAATTGTATAAAAAAAAAGATTTACCAGATTTCTATGCACAATTCATGCAGGAATATTAACAACAAATGATATACTTGATTAAATTTACTGAATTCATCAACAATTATCTTCCTTTTGATGAAATTTCTGAAATTGGTGAGGATTGACAGCTCTTCACTTTCTCTTTAGATTCCATTAACATTAGAATGACTTGCCACATTGAAGGCCTATCTAATGGAGACATATTTGTACATAACAAAGCAATTTTCAAAACAATAATCATGTGATCGACAATATCGTTATCTTGAAGATTTAATTTACTATCAAGAACTCCAGAATTTAAAGAATGGTCTTTAATGTAATTTCTGACCCATGTAGCAAGATCTCCTCCTTGTTCTAATGGCTGTACAGGTGTTCTTCCAGTGAGCAGCTCCAACAGGACAACACCATAGCTGTAGATGTCACATTTTTCTGTAACTTTCATTGTGTATGCATATTCTGAAAAGAAAACAGAAGAAAAAAAGTGAATTTGGATATGAATAGATTTGTATATGATCATAAACAACAAAAGAAAATTTTTTGATGTTTTGTACTGTAATGAGTGGAGAAAGCATTCTGTATCATGAGCTTTAACTATTGATTTTGGGTCATTCAGCGCCACCTTTGAAGAGAAGGATGGCAACGAGATTACTGAAGTATAACACTACCTATCTAAGCATTTGCTAAGGATTTGGTTCATCAAAATATGTTTTTAGGAATGGAATTTGCCTGCAACAAAGCATGCCACTGAGCTGCTTGAAGAAGTTGATCATGCAAAGCCACCTTTCAAGAGGGTTAATTATTCTATGCAGACGCTGAATGCCGTCCGGAGACCAACCAGAATGCGCCACGTCACCCCTTCGCTCGATACCACAGCTCGGTACTGCTCGGTACCGTTTGGTAGCACTGACGTGGTGCATTCTGGTTGGTTTCGGGACGGCGTTTTATGTCCGGCCTCCATACATAATAATTTTTCTTTCAAGAGAGGGATCACAACGAGATTACTGTAGTACAACACTACCTATCAAAATGTATTCTTACTAAACATTTGAGTCATCCAAAAATTTTTTTTTTGGGGGGAATTGAATTTGCCTACAACAAAAGGATCTTTCTATCTCAAAGAAACTAAGCCAGTGAGCTGCTTGATGAAATTGATCTATTAAATTATAGACCTTTTGATTCTCCCATTGACACTTAGAAGGTTACATCTTGATTAATTAAACATAGTTTGTGCAGTCTCTTTATTTTTTTGCACTTTGATTTATTGTATATATAGGGATTCTCTATTGATGATAGACAAAAAATTAGTCCCCCTCTTATAATTATTATTATAAGTAAAAGAAAAATTCTAACATATCATCTCATTATTTTAAAAGTATTTGATTATTAGAAATTTTATTTTTTAATTAGAAGATATGACTAAGGCTTCATTGGGATGCTTTTTTTACTGCTTCTTAGAGCAGCTTTCTAATAAAAAAATTAAAATTTTTGTACTAGAAAGCTGCTTTAAGGAGTGATAAAAAAGTAATCCTAAACGAAGTCTAAATTAACAAAAAAAAAGTAATTGTTCAAAAAAGACTCACCTGGTGCAATATAACCGTAGGATCCGACGACGGCGGACATTGATTTCAACTGTGGCATGTCGATCACCTTTGCTAATCCAAAATCACCAACATGTGCTTCAAAATTATCATTTAGTAAAATGTTATTTGATTTGATATCTCTATGAATGATGTGTGGCTTGCAATCATGATGAAGATAAGAGAGTCCCTGAGCAGCTCCAAGAGCTATCATAAATCTTGTGTCCCAATCTAGATCAAAAGATTTTCCATGAAGCACCTCGCCGAGACTCCCTCTTGACATGTACTCATAGAGAAGAAGATTCGAGCCTTGATGATAGCAGTAACCATACAACTTCACAATATTTCGATGCTTGATCTTCCCAAGTGTCAAAATTTCAGCATGAAAACTATTGTCTACTGTGCTTCCCTCTCTATTAGATGCAAGTTTCTTCACAGCAACAACCAATCCAGTCTTCATAACAGCTTTATAAACTGTTCCACAAGCTCCCCTTCCAATAACATAACCTTCATCAAAATTATTTGTTGCTGTAATCAAGTCACTGAAAGTAAAGCCTTCCTTTGGGCTTATGCACAGGCTAGATTCTTCAGAAGAAAGTTGCAAATCTTGCAAAGGAGAAACATTCTTAACAGGCTTTCTTAGAAAATGTAATATAACTGCAATCAGAAAAAGTGAAATTCCTCCAATGGCAGCTGAAATTATGGCGACAATATGACCAATGGGATTACCAGTGGATGTTGGATCAGGAGAAGGTGAAAGAACAGGAGGTATACTACAGCCTGTAAGAGGTTCACCACATAGTGCCTTATTTCCTATAAAGCTGCTTGAGGCCATATTTCGCAGCAGCGAAAGCGAAGGAATAGGTCCACTTAGATCATTGTATGAGACATTCAAACCAAGCAAACTTGATAGATTGACCAAAGCGGAGGGGATTTCACCAGTTAAGTGGTTATTGTTAAGTAAAAGGTACTCCAATAGGGCAAGATTTCCAAGCTCAGGGGGAATATTTCCTGAGAGAATGTTAAAGCTGAGATTCAAGGCAATCTGCAGGCTTGAAAGGTTTCCCAGTTCGCTCGGAATTCCTCCAGAAAATAGATTGCCACCCATCTGCAATTCAGTTAAATGAGAAAGATTTCCTATAATGGAAGGTATTGCTCCTGAGAGCTTATTATCAGAAAGAATAAGCAGCTCTAACTGCTCCAGAGTTCCAAGCTCATTTGGTAATTCGCCGATAAACCCATTCTGGCTGAGATCAAGCCTTTGTAGCCTCTTGCAACTCACAATCTGTGGTGGAATTCTTCCTACAATTTGGTTGGATGAGATGTTAAAGAAAACCAACTGTGATAGATTACCAATCTCTAGAGGAAGCTTTGATGTAAAGAAATTAACTGGAAGAGCAAGTCTTTGCAACACTTTGCAGTTCCCTATCTCAGGAGGTATAGGGCCACTGAGCCTGTTCTCATCCAACTCAACAACAGTCAAATTCTCAAGCTTGCATAAATCAGCCGGGAAACTACCAATGAGGCTGTTATTCCCGAGACGAATTTGCACCAACGATTTGCAAGATATGACTCCACTCGGTATTTTTCCGGTGAGCTGGTTAGACCAAAGATTTAACATAATCAGATTAGAATGACTGCATATATTGCTCGGTATCGGACCGGTAAGATTATTGCTCGAAAAATCCACAACCCAAAGACGGCTATAAACACCGAGTTTTTGAGGAATAGGACCTGAAAGCATGTTGTCAAAGAGCTGCAACTGAAGCAACTCAGTCAAGTACTGCAACCCAATTGGAATTGGTCCTGTGAGAAAATTGATTGAGAGATCGAGCTTTGTCAGGTTTTTCAACTCACTCAGCTCAGGTGGGATGATACCTGTAAGCTGATTCTGGAAGAGGTATAACAGATACAAGCTCTTTAAATTTCTCAGCTGCAATGGAATTCCTCCAACCAAAAAATTCTCTGAGAAATCAATTTCCTTTGCCCGAGAAAGGTTTCCTATCTCTTTTGGTATAGTTCCATTCAGTCCATTTCTATAAAGGTATAGATTCTTTAGATTCTTCAAGTTTCCAATCTCAACAGGTATACCACCAACCAAATTATTCTGGTAAAGTGCAACGGTCACCAGGCTTGTGCAATTCCCCAACTCCTTTGGCACCATTCCAGAAAACTGATTACCCCAAATAATCAATTCTCTAAGCCACTTCAACATCCCAAGCTCTTTAGGGACCTCACCTCCAAGTTGATTTTGAGCAAGACCAAGAAATTCCATGCTCTCGCATCCCCCGATTTCCACCGGAATCATTCCAGAAATCATGTTTTTCCCTGCTCTGAAGGTCGCTAAATACTTGAGTTTGCCAATGGATCTAGGCAGGACTCCGCTGAGATTGTTGGTGTATGCTAATAACTCCACAAGCGACGACAGGTTGCCGATCTCTTCCGGAAGAGATCCCGAGAGTTTATTATTGCAAATGTTGCAGTTTATCAAGGAGGCCAGGTTGCCTATTTCAGGAGGGATCTGACCTTCAAAATTATTGTTGTTTAGGTACAAAATTTCTAACTTTGAACACCTTCCAATCTCTGGAGGTATATTTCCTGAGAAACTATTGAAGGAGAGATCAAGATAAGATATATGAACCAAACCACCAATGCTAGGAGAGAGGCTTCCTGATAAATTCAATGAATTGAGATCAAGAGAGATTATAACTGGATCATAGTCACTTGAGCAGTTCACACCAATCCAGCCACAAGGAGTTTCATCATCAGGTTTCCAACTATCAAGGTGTCCTAGATTATCCATCAATTCTTTTTTTATATTCAGGAGATACTGCCCTTCCATGTTAAGCCCTTGAGAGCCATGAACAAGTAGGAAAACCAGTAGCACTACTAAATTGAATGATGAAACCGAGATATTCGATAATTTAGCCATCAAGGTAAGTAATCTGAATTCAGAAAGCAAAATTCCAAAATCAAAACAATAATTTTCTTTCAATGATGAAGCTCTAAGCTACTCCTTCCAAGCAAACTCATTTCCTGAATTGAGTGTGGCAAATAAACAAGGTGATTGAAATCAAATGACAGTATTGACATGAAAAAACAAGTAGTGAAACAAGTAGAGATTCTAACTAAGCAACTAGCACAGAAGTATATAATATTTTAGAATTCAAATAATCACATACCTCCATGGTTCTGAAGCATTAAAATACACAATGCTGATAGCTCCATTAACTCTGAAAAGCTCTGAAAACTTTTTCATGAACTAAAGAATCATAGCATGGTATCTTCCAATTCTTCCTCGGAGAGAGCAACCAGAACTCAATTATAAAGATGAATTGCAAATGATACTCTCATAGAATACAGGATCTCACAACTCCCATAAGCTTTAGCTCCTGACTTTCAAAGCACTCCCGTAAAGCTCTCAAACTACTTACAACTAAAAGATTTCCTCCCATAGAAACTCAAACTACTTTACTTTTGCCAAAGCCTGAATCCCCCTACAAATGCTCAGAGTAGAGACTAAGTAGGAATCAAAAACCCACCAATCCAGAAAAAAAGAATCAAACAAAAACAAGTCACGGCTCCCAAATGGACCTGAAAAAGTAACCTTTTCTGATTTCCAAGCGGCATTCCATAAAAATGGCACCTTTATTTTCCCTCCCCCAACTCCTTATTCATCATACTTAGCATATTCCTCCTCTTCCCCCCTCCTCTCTCGTCGCCGTCGATTCAAAAAAGTAAGCAATCGAAAGAAAAAAAAGGCAAAAATATTAATGAAATCAAAGCCAAGGATACGCGAGAGAGAGAGAGAGAGAGAGAGAGATAATGCTCAATGGCAGGCAAGCACGCTTTCAAGCTTTCAACTTTTCATCTCCATCCATCTTTCTGTCCTAATCGACAGGCCCCCACCCCACTTCTTTTCCTTCTTCCCTTTTCCCTCCGCTGCTTCCCCTTTGTTCTTCGCTTCTTCTTCCACCTTTCTTCCTGCTGTAAACAATATAATTATTAATTGAAACGAAAGAAATATTACTCCTTTTCCGCCTCTCTACGTTGCCGCCAGGACCATAAGAAGTGGCAACTGACTGGCCTTTCCATGCTTTAATCGAATTCTAAGGAGATAAGGACAGAAGAAAAAATGGCATCTTTGGTGCCAAAGCAACGAGAAAATATGGTTTGGTGCTTCGTTGTCTTCCTGATTGAATAGTTTCAAGTCACGGGCTTTTAAAACAAATTGGAATTCTTATCCCCTAATCTGATCAAGAAGGACAAATCCCCAAATATTGAATTTAGCTGATTCAAAGGATTTTTTGTCCATTTTCTTTTGGACACCATCGTTCAAGAATTTCAGGAGCAAAATCAGACTATTATTATTATTATTATTATTGGATTATTCAAGCAATTATTTATGCTTTTGCCAAAGAGGAATCCGAGCTCTTTACCGTTAATAAATCATAGCCCGAATTCCCCATTTGTTTCTTGCTCAAGAGCCCCACGCAGTCCTTTGTTAGTGCTTTCCACTACTTTGATTTTAATCTATAATATTTTTTTATTATTTGCAAAGAAGTTGAGTTGATAATAGAGAGACTAAACTTAAATGATGGTGGAAAATATCAAGAGAAATCTATTAATAAATTTTGACTTATTAAATTATTTGTCAAAATATTATTTAGTGACTTCAATCTACGGGGGAAGAGGTTAATCTAATTCACCGATGATCAATTATATCTTGATTGGAAGATAGCAGATGCCATGTGCTTCTCAAATCAAATGGTTGACCGTTGATGAGAACATCAAATGCTATGTGATGAAAAGTAATCAGCTTAATCATTCTCATAATATAAGAGGATATAGAGCAATCAAGAAGAAAAAAACAATGGATATTAGTGTTTGGTAAAACATTGGAGGTTTAATGATCAATGAGACGCATCCATATATTAAGCGATAATTAGTGGTCAACTTAACTGATCTTCTAATTAAATGGGTATTCATATATTAAAAAATGATTTCACATATCAATTGCTACTAAATGCCGATTATTGGCGGGTGTCAGATAATGGTCGATAAAGAATATTAGAAGGTAAATGATGATGATTAATTGAGTCAGTCCTTTTTTCAAAAAGGAGGAGAAATGTTATGACTGATAAGATAGGCATAAGCTATCTATGGCCGATCAACATTATTCGTTAACAAGCATTAAAAGATGATTAATGGGGAATAAAGAAAATCATGTGGTAATGAGTGTTCATCTTTATCACTGATAGGATTCAACGACTCGAAAGATGAACATAAAAAATTGATGGTTAACAAACATCAATCATTGTTAGGTCTTAGATATTAGTCAACATATAACATCAAATCTTAGAAGATTATGTGCTGTCTTCTTAGTCATGATATGATAAGAGATTAGGGGGCTGGTATTTTAGAAATTTGACATAAAATAAACTCAATGTATAATTCTACATGCATGATTGCATGAAGGCTTGAGAGCAAAGCTCTTTTATAATCCTTCAAAGCTATGATGATATTTTAATGGCTTCTTTGACCCAATGTTGTTGATTACAGCATAACAAAACCTAATTTTGGATAAGATTAGGCACCGAAAAATAAAGAATTCAAAGTTAGAAAATGCCAACTTACTTTAATTTATTTTTATTAAAGACAAAAATCCATTGGCCAATATCTTATTTTAAAAAAAAGTGTTTAGTTCTTATTATTTTTTAAAGAGGAATATAATAAAAAATTTATCATTTAATCATATAATTTAATCATATAAAAATATATTTAAAAATTTTTAATTTTATTTTGATTAAATTTTGATCTGAATATTCTCACATATATTCTACTAATTAGAGAAATTAATAATAATAAATTTGCTATAATGTTTATTCTACTAAGGGAAATTTTTTTTTCATTGTAGCAATTGTCCATCCTTAGATCTTTCTAGATCTTCGGCTGAAGTCTTTCATGTCACATTATTCTTAAAGGGAAAAGTAGGAATATTTAAAATGTTCATGCTACAGAATCTCTTTGGATTTCTTGATTTGGGTTTTTTTTTAGGTCAATTAAGGCTAATTCTTAGCTTTGAATAACTTTCTAATTATTTTGATTTATAGGTTGCAACCATAATTTCTGTTTGACTATTGTTTTTTTTTACTTTCAAAAATTATTGTACTGGGAAGCTGCTTTTTACAACAGTTTTAAAAATTAATTTCTTTATAACAGCTTTACAAAACAATAAGAAAATAGTCTCAAACGAAGCCTAAGGCTTCATTTGGGACGGCTTTCTTATGGCTTCTTAAAGCAACTTTTAAAAAGAAAAATTTTAATTTTTATACTAAAAATCTGCTTTAAGAAAGCAGTCCCAAACCAAGACTAAGGCTTCGTTTGGGACGGCTTTCTTATTGCTTCTTAAAAAGTTTTCTAGTTTAAAAATTTACTTTTTTATACTGGAAAGCTGCTTTAAGAAAAAGTAAAAAAGCCATCTCTAACGAAGCCTAAGTCTAGTGAAGCTTGAAGTAATTTTAGGTATAAAGCTTAGGCTATAAGTGCTTTTATAAAATCATGAAGTGTGTGCATTTATCCTTGAAATAAGATTATGCGAATGTTTTCATACTTATATGGTGATTCATATACTTAGAATGCCTCTTATGCTAAAGTATTTGAGTAAATATATATATCCTTTGTGATCAACATGCAAATTAATTACTTTCTCTTAACTCATAACTAATAGATATTTCTTATTTGTGTGTGAACAATTATATGAATTTGGTGTTTGATAATCTAATTAAACAATAGCTTATATAATTGTGATGAATATTTACAATATGTGAAATTCCTCTCATTGTAATCTCATCAAACTCTTACCACCTCACCATATTAGCTTTAGTAACATTAGTTTTTAATTTATAGTGGCAAACATTGACAAACACCATTTATTGACTTTTTTTAGCAAAATTAATGAGATCTTTAAATCCAAATACAAAAAATAAAAAA
The DNA here is from genome assembly GCF_001605985.2 of Dendrobium catenatum. Taxonomy (NCBI): domain Eukaryota; kingdom Viridiplantae; phylum Streptophyta; class Magnoliopsida; order Asparagales; family Orchidaceae; genus Dendrobium; species Dendrobium catenatum. The sequence goes on along the minus strand of NW_021319879.1, from coordinate 732,009 downwards.
TAAAAAATAAATAAAGAAATAAAAATTTACAAAATTATTCTTGTAATATTTGAAAAGTATTCAACACACAATTGTGTTTATTTTAATAAGTTTGAATTTGAGATACTTAAGTTTCATTTAGAATAACTTTCTTACTGTTTTCTAAAGTAATTTTTTAAGACAAAAATTTTTTGTACTAAAATCTCCTTTAAAAAGTAGTAAAAAAGCTGTCTCAAATGAATCCTTAGACTTCAATTGGGATAATTATTTTATTAATTTTTAAAGTAAATTTTTCTTAAAAATTTCTTGAAAATATTTGAAAAAAATTTGGCCAAAAGGTGTCCCAAAAGAAGCCTTAATTTCCTTCTCTTATGGACCACATCAAGCTGTTTAACTCTCTTAGAAGGGAATCTGAAGTCTGAACAAAATCTATAAAGAAGATAGCATTCAATCTCTTTTCTTATATTTCTCTCCCCCCAAAAAAAAAAATTCTCCTCTTTTTTTTTTTTCAAAATAATTCAAAATACAATAAGAGTTTCCTTTTAAGATGCTATAATTTTTTGAAAGATGATTATAAAATTATTATATGAAGTAATTAAATCTTTTTTGAAATTATTATGAATATTATTAAAAATTTTGACACTAATTTTCTTACAAAATCATACTCTAACTGATTTATTGTATGTTTAGGGACTCTACAATTTTTTAAAAGATAGTTGTAAAATTATTTATGAAGAAAAATAAGCTTTCAAAGCTATTTAAATATTATAAATATATAGATTTAAATAAACAATAAGTTTCTTAAAGCTATCATTTTATTAAATAATCTAAATTATAAAAATTAGCTTTCTCACAACGAATAAAAAATTAAAATAAAAAAAATGTGACAAATGAAAATTGTAATTGTGATATGAAATGCAAAACAACATGAAAATAACTTTAAACAAATTCTATTATTCAAAAGCAATTTCTCAAACAAATATAAGCAAAAACGCTTTATCAAACAGATCCAGAGTGTGGAATTGTGAGTTCAAATTCCACAACTTTCCCAACACCTAACTTTCTCAAAAGTCAGAAAGTTAGGTAACACTGATTATCCATATCAAATAATGTAAAATCTATGCATAGACTAATTTCATTTTATTGTCTTTTTAAAGTACTTTAGTACAATTTTTTTGAATTAAATTTTTTATATTACAAAATTATTTTAAATAACAGTAAAAAAGATATCTCAAATAAAAAACTAAAAGATATTGAATCACAAAATGCATCAACATGTATTTCAAACCTTTAAATTTATATTAAAATAAGCATAATTCTTTAATGCAAATCTAAGGCTTCGAACGACAATTTCGAGTTTTACATCAGAATATCTTAACATAAATTTCCATAATTAAGCTCGAGGACGAACTCAACGGCGTCAACCCAACTTGCAATATTCCACGTAAAATTAGATCATTATTCATACAATTCAAAATGATTGATTTGTTTGGGACGACTTTCTACTGCTTATTTAAAAATAAAAACTTTTTAGTATTCAAAAATTAAACTTCATATAAAAAACCTGTTTAAATAAGTCGGAACTCATTTGAAACAGCATTTTTTATTATATTTTAAAGTAGATTTTTTATAAAAAAAAGCTGTTTAGAAGCAATAAGAAGTTGCTAAAATGAAATTTAATTGCTAAGTATATCATATATTTTTAATTATTAATATATTTTTACACTAAATCAAAAAGTTAAAAAATAATAATTTATTATGCTGCGGACCTCCACTTTATAAAGTTAAGGGTAGGGATCTTTGTTAGAATTGACAGTTAATTAAATAGAACATTAACGTGAATGCGCGACACCGTTGTGATACCAAAAAATTAGTACATTATATAGATTATGGAAGCACGTCGTTGTATTTTATTATTAAGCAAAAAATACAATAAGAGGAGACTTATCTTAATAAATAATTTATTTTTTTTAATAAAAGAGATTAACATATATATGAATATGAGTAAAGCCAGTTTTGTTTTTATAGATTTTTTAAGGGAATGTTATGAATAAATTATTTCTGCTGCGGAGTTCGATGGGAAGAACCATTCAGACCATGTGAGTGTACATACAGTTTGTATATTGTGTCTATTTTACTGATTTGGGCTTTTATCCTAAATTCATATTTTTTGTACCAGACACTGAACATGCTGACTACTTATACATATTATAATATTTGTACTATCAGGTGTTCTCTCTTGTTACATATAATAGCACGGTGGATGGGTTCTACGGGAACGTTCCTCCAGGATATTTCTTCTCCTTTATGGGAATACGCATAATCCGTTCAAAAATTGATTATGCTTTTTAATATTTGATTAATCATTTTTTACTCTTTTATCTGGCTGTTTTTCAATATAAATTATTGCAATGGAGAAATGATTTTTACTAAATTAGAAATTTTTTAATATCTAAGGTAACTTTAAGGGTCTGTTAAGGTACGAATTTGTAATTTTCTCATAACGGTGAGTTGTAAAATTGCTATGAAGAAACATTTTTTCTTATTAAAATGATGGTAAAAATACCATTCTATTTATTGGAACGCAGTGAAAAATAATTATCAACATTAATTGTGATGATTATAGGATACTTATGTATAAATAAAGATAACAAAGAAAACGCTTACCGAAATAAAGCCCTAGATAAATCAGTTTATTTGTAAAAAAGTAACATAATCATATTTTGAATAAGTTTAAAAGTTAAAATATTGGTTTTCGGCAATAGCTTTAATAAGCTTCTTAACTGAAATATTTTAAGTATTTATGTGAATGTTGATTATTATATTATATAAATTTGTTGATATTAATTTGAGATAATATAATGTTGATTATATATATTTTATTTGGTCAGAGTCACCTAAATGTGAAGATCTACGTTCGGTACTTTTACTGTGTAAAAAAGGTGACAATATGTGTTTATTACTCTTTATCGCGCGGTGTTACGACGCCGACGACCCGACCGGACCAGGAAACCCGAAATTGCTATTCGCGTATTGCTAGATTTGCTTGGCCATGATTTGATCAGAATGTCTTATCTTACACAGATTTGACAAAGGCTGCTATTTTTTTTGTTGGTTTTGTTTATGAAGGGCAATTTTTTTCGAAGCGCTGATGAAACAGTGGAGGTCAAGGCCGAGAGGTGGAGCGGAGAGGGAAGAATAAACTATTGAGGCCTTACGGAAAAAGAGTGGGTCATTAGAACAGGTCATCCCCATCATGGAAATTGGAGCGGACTACTTGAGATGGGTGCTTGCCGATGATGATGAATGCTTGATATAGCATTAACAGTTTTGGCATATCTATGTATATGAAAGTGGACAATGTGGTTATTCTTTGCATATTTGTTTAGAGGAATGAATGTTTATTTGGAATTCTAATTTTAGCTTGTGTTAACTAAGAAACATGCACCATCATGTTATGTTTAGGCTTCGTTTGGGACAGCTTTTCTTTCTGCTGTCTTAAAGAGATTTATAGTATATATTTTTTTAATTTTGTAGCTAAAAACTGGGCTTTAACGAAGTAGAAGGCAAATATTTTCATCTTGTGATTGCCGGACCGTCAAGTATAGTGCAATATGTTATTACTCTTTACCGCACGGCCCAACAACCCAACCCGAAACGGACCCGGGATTGTTATGTTCGCGTAATTGCTAGGTATTGGTCGATTTTGCTCAGCAATAACGAGAATACATTCTGTGAAAGACCAATACAGAGTTTTCTCGGTATTTGGTTCAACAGAGCGGTATTTCTTCTTTTTTGGCCAAGCAATATCTACAGCAATACGCGAACATAGCAATTTCGGGTTCCGGTCCGGGTCGGGTCGTCGGCCGCGCGATAAAGAGTAATAAACATGACACTATTACTAACGTCCGAACGTAGATCTCCATTAGGTGACCTGACAAATAAATATATATAATCAACATTAATATATCATTAATATCAACTATTATATATAATATTATATATAATCAACATTAACATAAATTTAAAATATTCAGTTAAAGAAGCTTATTAAGCTATTGCCGAAACAATATTTTAATTTTAACTTATTCAAAATCATGAATTATGTTACTTTTTTTACAAATAACTTTTTCTTAGGCTTTATTTGGGTAGGATTTCTTGTGTTATCTTGAAATTTATAGATACATATAATTCACATATGTTTTTGAATAGATTAATTTTTTCACTGGTTCAACTAAGGAAGCTATTTTTTACTCATCATTTTCAAAAAAAAATGTTTTCTTCATAGCAATTTTACAACCACCGTTATAAGAAATTACAATCGTCCTAAACAGACTAAAGTTACTATAGTATTAAAATCTAATAGTAAAAAATCATTCTCTCATTGCAATAATTTTTAAAACAGCAATAAAATAGTAAAAAAATGAAATAATCAAAATATAAAAAAGCAATAATCAATTATGACGGATTATGCTATACCCATAAAGGAGAAATTATTCGTGAGGACTCCGGATGAGAACATCACGTGTGTATACATATTGTGCAAAGTTGATACAG